>NW_022146024.1:313126-740016 GCF_002938485.1 Sitophilus oryzae | reverse complement strand
GGGTCTTTATAACTATGCAAATCCTATTAACTAATATACTTAAAAAATCCTTAAGTGACTTGACTCACTGATTAATCACGATCCTGCTCAAACCACTAAACGTAAGAAGCTCAATTACAGGCATACAGGTTGATTCTAAAGGTGTAGAGGTTCGATAAAGAAGGGATTTTTTTCGAAAATTTCCACTTCCAAGGGTGTGGAACCACCCTCAAATATTACAATATTTTTTTATTTAATAAAGAATTTTTTTTTTTTGTTTATGTTTTTGTAATAAACAAATTAACACCTGTATATTTTATTTATGTTTTGTTACATATTTTTAAGGCATTTTTTTTTTTTTTTTAAAAATGTATACAGGTTTTTTTTTTTCGAAAAATCTGGTCATTGATTAATCACGATCCTGCTTAAAAGCGCTTTTGACGGGTAAAAAAAGCTGTTTTTTGGGGAAATGGATTGACTGTGGTTTGTAGAGGTTCGATAAGAAGGGATTCTCGAAACTCGAATTCTCTGAGGGGGTGAAATCACCCCTCAAACATTAGAATATTTTTTTATTTAAAAAGTTTCCGAGAAAAACTCTTAAACACGTATATTTTATTTTATTGTTTTACATATTTTTTTTAAGATTTTTTAAAAAATTTTATAACCAGGGTGTTTTCATAAAATATGACCATTGAGTAATCCACGATTCTGCTTAAACTTGATGTTCCTGACGATTAAAAGACTGAATTTTTTGGCAAAACGGATTGGATGTGGGGTGTAGAGGTTTTCGATAAGGAGGGGTTCTCGAATCTCAAATTTCCAAGAGGGTGAAAAACGCCCCTCAAATATATAATTAGTTAAAAAAAAAGTATATTTTTAAAAAAACGGGTTAGTCTTTATTTCTCTGTCTGTATTTCATATCTTTTGCTAACGAATACGACGATATTGGATTTCCTCGCACTAATGGATAATGGGCCACCATAATATGTACATTTCTTAACTCGCGCGGTGCGAAATTTGGTGTTTTTTCACTGACCAATCTCTTGTTTTCCACTTGCAATTTTTCCACTACTCTTTTCAGTATAAAAACCGTTCTTTCCAATTGAGTCACTCTTCTGTCTTCTGAACTCCCTTCAACTGGACTGGCACATTCGTGTTTTTCGCTTTCAGATTTTAACACTTCTATGTAACTATAGATAAAAAAAAATAGCAATTATTATTATATTTTGCTCTAATTTTCTCTCAATTTTAGGAAAATTAAAACAATGGCGACATATAAGATTTTTTATAAATATTAGATTAACAGACTAGAACTAGTTTAGAAGACTAGAAGTAGTCTAGACTAAAACTAAACGTTCACGTCTAGACTAGTTTCTAGACAAACGTAGTCTAGACTAGTTTCTAGACAAACGTAGTCTAGACTAGTTTCTAGACAAAAAATTGTCTAGAAACCAAAAGTTTGTTTTTGTCTTGGATGTTGTCATGTTATGACAAGATTTACAGTAGATAGATACCTTTCCAAATGTTGAATTTGCTCCTGAAGATGGGGCGTTTCCTTGGTATGTTTTTCCAGATCCATTTTCAGCTCTAAATTTTCGGCTTCTAGACATAGATTCGTTTTTTGCAAGTTAGATAAGGTGGAGTGAAGTCGTTCCAGTTCATTTCTAACTTCTATATTACCCTTAAAAGGAAATATATAAACTTACCCTTATTTCTTACAATAAATACTATAAAATGTATTGGCTTTTATTTAAAAAAAATATAAAAGCGTAATATTTTTATACACGCCTTCTAATACAAAATATAGAGTGTCTGAAATCTGAGAAATGTAGAATATCTAGCACTGAATAACCCTAGCAATTACTAATTTTCAAATAGTCATCCTGTAAATATATGAAGTAATATAACCGTATTTTGGTAAGGTAAGAATGAAAATGTCATTACAAAATCACTTACCACAGAATATATTGCATTGAAATACTCAAACGTTAGTATCCCAATAATTTTGTAATCACTTATTGTTATTTGAAATCACCTATTGCCATTATTAAAATGTTTCTTCGGATTTTTATTAAAAATATGCATATTATAAAAAAAATAAATTTAAAATTGTGAAAATAAATAAGAGACGATCAGGAAGTTAAGAAAAATATGTCCACCTTTTTTAATTAAACACCCTGTATATTTTAAGTTTTTTTGAAAAATAGTTTTCTTGCTATTTCAAACATATAAGTTTGTTTATATTTGCGTGAACCGTTTTTCAATTATGGTTTAACCGGTGTATTTAAAAATTTATTTCAATATAATTTTGGACATTTTTCCGATGTATACAGAGTGCGCCTCGAAAGTGTCTCACTCTATTATAACTTTTTTATTTTTTTAGATACAAAAATGAGATTTGGAATATTAGTATATGACATAAATTTGGACAGATTGACGCATTAAATTGTTTTCGGTCACTTCCTGTTTTACCGGAAATGACTACAACTTTTGAATTTTAAATGGCACCTTCGGTATGTTTTACTTTATTCGATAGAAAATGACACTCTGAATAGAATGACATATCATATGACAACTTTTGACATTTTCGCTTAAAAAACGTATTTTAAGTTTCAATCTAGAGTACCGATGGTTGAGTTAAAAACACTAATTTTGACTCAAGGAGCCTTGGAAAAACAGATTTGATCTTCTAATTTTTCTCGTATCTTGTTCTGGCCGGTTAAAAGATGCCTAAATCGTATTTTCAATCATATCTCAATGTTTTCAAATGGCTTATTAGCATATTTGGAAAAAGCATTTTTTTTACTAATAATTTGGTACCATACACTTGGTGTTTCAAAACCATATGCCAACATATAACAACCTCAAATAAAACATATGCGAAAATGTCAAAAGTTGACATATGATATGTGATAATATTCCGGTGAAACAGGAAATGATCAAAAACAATTGGATACGCCAATCAATCCAAATTTATGTCATATACTAACATACCAAATCTCGTTTATTTTATCTGAAAAAATTAAAAAGTTATAGGGGTGAGCCACTTTCGAGACGCACCCGGTATACAGGGTTTTCAGAGAGAAGGATTTAGTGCGATAAGAAGTAAAGTTTTTATTTAAAATTTATCTTAACTTTCTGATCGTCTTTTGTTTCATTTTATTTAATTTTGTATAGCTATTTTAAATAATTTAATTTTAAATAGTTATCCACCTCTGACTAAATATCTCTGAAAATCTTGTACAGGGTGGGTCAAATTCGACGCTTTTAAATGGAAACACCCTTTTCTATAGGAGATAGACAAAAACTAATATGGGTGTCTGGAGCTCAATTTTTGTCAAAAACATGATTGTGAAAACCGCATATCGATATCTGTTACCGTTTCGGAGTTACGGGGTGTTTTTCAAAAATATGCATTTTTAACAAATCGCTGTAACTTTTTTGCTATGGGAAATTTTGTATTTTTATGGAAACATTTCCAAAGCACCTTTTTACGTAGAATTTAATGGTTTAAGTATAATTTTTCTAAAATTAATAAGTTAAGAATTATCAACAGAAAATTTTATTTTTTATATGGGACACCCCGTTTATTTTTAATTTATTGAAAAGAATTTAAAATTACCTTTCCAAAAATATAACACACTTGATATTTTGCTCGATTTCTCTTCGAGATATAGAGTATATAAAAATTCGCCCGCTTTAAAAAAGTAGGCTTTGAACGGCACCGGCTGTAATGCAAAAAAATTCTAGCTGTGAGAATCAATTAAAACGAAAATAATATTTGCTATGAGAGATGCAGAATTTTATAACAATTTAAAATATATTTAACCAACATCACAACACATTTAAACTATATCTAATAACAATAAAAATAAATAGCAAACCAGGACATGAGATTTTGCTACAGGTGTTCGACATATCGACCGTCTTCTGTTATGGACAGACGGGGCAGTTTTTGAACATTTCTCGCGGAATTCATTAACTCAGTGGGGGTGAAATAAGTGCTAAGTATTTCTAATTCTTGTCTAGATTATATGGAAGAATAAGGAACCTTTATTCTTCCGCAAATATATCCATAGGATTAGATCCATGGGCACTAAGTCAGGCGGCCTCGACGGCCAACGGCTGGGATCTTGGTTAGCTATTCAATTATTCTTGAAATTGGCTGCAAAAATTTGCTGATAACTTCAGCGTTCAGAGGCGGTGCGTCGTCTTGCTGGAAAAATATGTTTTCTAGTTCCATTAAGGGTATATCATCAATAAGGGGTCCAAAGCCTACTAGTTAAAAGTGGCGAACTTTTAAAAATTCTGTATTTCGAAGGGAATTATAACAAAATATCAAGTGTGCTATATTTTTGGAAAGGTAATTTTAAATTTTTTTCAGTAAATTAAAAATATAGAGGGTGTCCCAAATAAAAAATCAATTTTTCTGTTGATAACTCTTAAATTATTAGTTTTAAAAAAAATATACTTAAACCATTAAATTCTACGTAAAAAGGTGCTTTGGAAATGTTTTCATAGAAATACAAAATTTTCCATAGTAAAAAAGTTACAGCGATTTGTTAAAAATGCACATTTTTGAAAAACTTAAAAGCGTCGAATTTGACCCACCCTGTACATTTAAGAAATTAGAATTCGTCGCACAAAATTGTCTAACTGCATATTAAAAAAAGTTAAATTATAAACTAGCACTACTATAATTTAAACCAATAAATATATTAAATTGGTCAACATTTAATCAGAAAATCGAATCCTATACAGAAAGTTGGTTTTACCAACAAAATTCAAACAAAATCTTTGCCTTTTCCTCGTTTACTGAAAAGTATAAACGTCTAAAATCTACTAAAGACAAGTTTAACCACTTTCCTTCAAGCAAAACATCGTTGTTTATATGTATAATATAATTTCGCTTTCAACTTTCACTAGCTAGAAGATACTTCCTCATCTGGGTCACTACAAATCTGTATCTTCCGCTGTTATATTACAACAATACGTAACTAAACAAATAATATTTGTTTTAACTTGTGAAAAAAATGTTTTGGTTTTACGTTATTTTCGGTGTTGTGGTTTTTATTTATTCTTATTTTCATTACAGTTACATGTATTGGTTGGAGCTCAGAGTGCCTTCACTGAGCCCTGAATTTCCTTTTGGAGATATGAAAGATCCCATTTTAAGGTAAATACCAACAGTTCCTATGTATTTAGGTTTTATTATTTAATGATTAATATTTTTATTCTACAGTATGTCCCCGGATTATTCTTTACAAGAAGGAAAACTTTTTTATTCTTTACATTTTGAGAAAAATGCATTATTCATAAAAATGTTGTGTTTCTTTCTTTTAGAAAATTTCTAGGTATTTAAGTAATCTACAGGAACACGGTTTGATAACCAAGTCAAAATTTATTGATAGAGAAATTCATGTAAACGTTTTATTCAAAAAATGTGTTTTTTAATATTAATCTTCATTTTTTAAAGAACAAAAAACCTAGGCCCCCCCTGGGTTCAACCCCAGGCCCCCCCTAGGATGAATTGCTAGTTACGCTAATGTTTTTAACCCAGCCATGGCACCCTAGATTTTAAGTGAAAATGTGAAAGTTGACATATAATATGTCATTCTATTGAGAGTGTCATTTTCTATCGAATAAAGTAAAAATATACCGCTGGTGCCATTAACAAATCAAAAGTTTTATTAATTTCCGGTAAAACAGGAAGTGACCAGATACAATAGAATTCGTTAATTAATCCTAATTTATGTCACATACTAACATACCAACTCTCGTTTTTTTATCTGAAAAAAAAATAAAAAAAGTAATCGACCAGTGAACAGTTCCTAAAAACTTGTCTATTTAATATTTTTTTCTTAATTCTCAAAACAAACGGGATAATGACATTTATCGTTGACGCATCCTGTATATTAATAATTTAACAATTATACCAGATTTAGTATTATTTTTTTGCTCTTTTAGGCGGCAATGCATGGGCGAGAAAATCAAAGAAATCTACGACTTCGGAACCAAACATTGGTACAATTATATAGGCCTGTACTTTTTCAGCAGGAAAGTCTTTTTACCCATAGATCCTGAATTGATAAAGAACATTTTGGTCAAAGATTTTAATTATTTCTCAGATAGAGGTAAGACAAAAGTTTTTTTTTGTTACTGTCATTAAAATTTTGAAAAAGTTATATTATCTACAGGGTGGTTTGCTGGTTCGGTTGCAATCGGGAATCTTGGGCAACACGTTCTGCAGAAAAAAACATAAGTGTTCGTATAAATGTTTGTCCTAAAACTCTTCGTTTCGGAGATGCAGGGTCTAGAATTTTCATTTTTATTTGGGGTTTTTCCAAATTATTTCTGAACTAACGATGATATTTGGATGAAAATTGGTGTCTGGGTATTTTTTTACATTAGAAATTCGATTTCGATGTTAGTATGACTTCTACTTCTACTCGTAAGGGACGCCATTTAAATGTTTCTAAAACGGCTACTGTTTTATCATATTATTTTTCAAGAAAAAATTTTTTTTTAGGTATCCATTACGACGAAAAGTACGACCCTTTGAGTGCTCACTTGTTCTCCATCGCAGGACCGAAATGGAAGAATTTGAGGGCCAAACTCACACCGGCCTATTCGCCGGTTAAAATCAAAGGAATGTTCGACATTATGTACAAGTGTGCTCATGAAATGATGCTGTTAGTAGGCGAAATAGCTATGTCGGGAAGACCAGTCGATATAAAGGTTAGTATGTGACGAAAATATGACAACAAACTGACTGATATTCGAATTGAAAAGTACAATTAAATTTCTTA
Organism: Sitophilus oryzae; assembly: GCF_002938485.1. Classification (NCBI taxonomy): domain Eukaryota; kingdom Metazoa; phylum Arthropoda; class Insecta; order Coleoptera; family Curculionidae; genus Sitophilus; species Sitophilus oryzae. Next base: position 733,228 of record NW_022146024.1, on the reverse strand, counting down.
AATAACATTCTGCACATCATTAGTTTAAAGAACAGTATGTATGTCCTTTTTCGTGCGTTATATGGGGATTCTCGTTTATGAGTAGAGATACAGAGATGCGGTTTGCACATCACTGTACTATTTTTTTATTAAACGAAAGATGCTACCACAAAACATTCCCCTGTAGAACATTTTCTGTAATGGTAATGACTGGAAGTAAAAGCTATACAAAATGCGAAAAAACACTAGAGGCGCTGCTACTCATTAAAAAATTAAATATTAATTTATTTTTTAAATATGTCAATATTTTTATTTCAAATAAAAGCTTCTTCTAAAACGATATAAGTATGTCCTTGTTTACGTGCGGTTCGTATTTCTTTTTATTTTATCAGTTGCAATCAATAATTATTTAGATAAAAGAAGAAAATTAATTTTAGCGTTCGGCAGGTGTTCGGTGAAATTTGGGTGAGATGGAAATGAACCAAATAATAGTAGTATTCTTTCGTTCTGAACGAAATGAAAATTTTCACTTAAACTGATTTATTCCTACGTGGTATAGGAAATAACAATGATTTCTGGATTTTTCTATATCGGATCGTTCTTTTCTTTGTCGATTTCCTTTATAAATCAGTTTAAGTGAAAATTTTCAGTTCGTTCAGAAAGAAAGAATACTACTAATAGTACTATACTAATTACTAATATTCGTATTCGTCCATAAGAGATTATGTTTTATGTTCATTTGTAATTCGGTTACCACAGATATAGTATAAAATACTACTAATTTTTATCTCGATTATAAAAAATGTTGAAAATTTAAAATTTTAGTTTGACATTTTCTATCGAAATTCAGAAAAAACTTTTTAGTGCCACTTGTTTATTCACCGAGATTTCTCTACGGTGTATCTAAACCTTGCAGTGTTGTAACCTCCTATGTTATCCACATTCTACATAGTTCTACATTTATAAATTCATAGAAAAATTTCTACTCAAAAATTAAGAATGTTAAATTTTCATCAGTGCTCATTATTAATAATTATTATAGAAAAAAAAACACATTAATTATGTTTAGTACTTACCCTTTCAATGAAAACTTAACAAAAACCACCGAAAATTAACTAAAACATTACGTTTATGACGTTTACGAAAATGATTCATCATATTGTTCACAACCAGGTCACAAAAAAGAAATTCCTAAAATGTTTATCGTAATTTAGAATTCAATATTTGTTTTCTTTCATGTTTCTCTGTTTTATTTGAACCACTGATTTACAAAACACCTTGAAAAGCGCACATTACTTTGAATACCGTCTCTTATCGCCACTTTACGAACTACTTTCAATTTAAGACATGTTTCACTCAACAATTTTAAATACGTATTTTGTTTTTTCGCTATTTTTTCGATGTATTTTGACAGCCCGACCGTCGCGCGTCGGCCAAGAGTGCCACGTGTGAACTGGTCCTTTGAGCCGCGCCGTCGTGGCAGGCTTGCGTCAGACGACGATGTTAAGCAACGTTGCTGTAGTTACAACAATTTCAAATTCAAGAGATTCGAAGCAATCATAATTTGTATTAAATTTTAAAAATAAAACAGAGAAACATGAAAGGAAACAAACAAAACGAAAATGAATTGATTATTCGTCGGGCTGTTTTCGATATATTGAATTCTGAATTACGATAAACAATTTAGAAATTTCTTTTTTGTGACCTTATCAATAATCAATTCATTTGTGTTTTGTTTGTTTCCTTTCTGTTTTATTTTTAAAATTTAATAAGAATTTGATTGCTTCGAGTGTCTTGAATTTGAAATTGTTGAAACTACGGCAACCTCGCATGACGCAAGCTCGACACGCCGGCGCGACAAAGAAGCAGTGAGCAGTTACCAACCAGTGATGCGTGGCTGTCTTGGCCGACGGATGGTTGGGCTGTTGACGGAATTGTCGAAATACATCGAAAAAATAGCGAAAAAGAAAATACGTATTTAAAATTGTTGAGTGAAACATGTATTTTCTTAGATTGAAAGTAGTTCGTAAAGTGGCGGTAAGAGACAATAATTCTCAACATTTATTCATTCAGAAAGGTATTCAAAGTAATGTGTAATGTGTGCTTTTCAAGGTGTTTTGTAAATCAGTGGTTCAAAATGTGATGAAGCCTATATGAAAATAATGTGTTAAGTTAAAAATGGGGACTGTTGTTTTAACAGTTTTTATAATAGCATGTACAAGTAAAGCAGCACAATGAAGTGTATTTTAGTTAAGTGTGTATCGAAAAAGAGAACTGTCGCAGTTACATCGATCTGTCATAAGTATCTTTTTTAATGTTGGGTAAGTTTTTTAATTTAACTTTTTTAACTTTTGAACATTTAACTTTTATTTTTTTTTATGTAATAATATCACAATCTTGTAAAAAATGTAATGCATCTCTGCAAACTCCTCAGGTGTTGTGATTTTATGACTTACTTTTAAACATACACGTTCTTGTCCATATGGCAACACAGTGCGTCGATTTAACTGAAATCCGGGCTTGATCCGGGTAATTAGATGTAGTTGGCAATATCTGCCGGTGGTTCTCAAAATGTTGCGATTATTTTTTTAAATTTTCAAAGTTAAATAACTCAGTTATTTTCAATTTATTTTAAAAATGGTAAAGAGAAAATATGTTTATTTTGACCAGATCTACCACCTCTTAAAATATCTGCACTCATTTCTGGGACACCCTGTATATACTAATTACTAATATTCGTATTCGTCCATAAGAGGTTATGTTTTATGTTCATTTGTAATTCGGTTACCACAGATATAATATAAAATACTACTAATTTTTATCTCGATTATATCGAAAAAGATAACTCGAATTAGTTAGTTTTAATTTACTATCGAATTAGTCGTATTATTTAATTCGAATTTTCCCAACACTAGTCTGGCTTTTATTTGTTTACATGATAATTTTGATACATTTCAATTACAAAGCTGAGATGTTTTCTATATTATTTGGACAACTCCTTTCTTCTTAATAGCGAAAATGTAGGACTGGGAATGGGCTGAATTAAATGTCTATGTCTAATGAAATATATGTATATAATATTTAGACACTATTTTATTCACCTTTTTTCCATTTAGCACTTTGAATTTTGAGTAGTTTAGATGCAAATATTCGTGAACAATTCGAAACAAATTTTCTTTCTTCAAGTAGGAGCCACAATCCTCTATTAATGCAGGTAAATAAGTGGGTGATTGATCATTACATCAGACAATTTCACGCATATTTTGCATGTAGTATGATTTTCAAACCGATTCATTTTTAAAACAAAGAATTTTGTTGGTTTTTCAAGCTGCACAATATTCTTTATTACAAAACGCGAGTTTTTCTGATATCTTGAACTGTCAAAATACGATGATCACAGCCTCTGATCACAGCCTTTTATGATTGTCGCTTGCTGACGCTGCCTGGGCGCTGGTTATTAATTCCATACCAATAAAGCGTTTATGAAAAGTTAATAAACATGCAAAAAAGCAATTTTCTCCCACTTGTAGTTACTCAAAACTTATGTAAAATTAAAGAATATATTGTGTTGTGTCTTGAGATGGTATGTTCGTGCAACTACAACAAGTAGAAGTCAACAATTTGAAGGTCTAAATTGCTGCCAAAACTGTGACGCGCTGTAAATCTGTTCATGCAGCGTTCCGAAAAACCTTTTCAATTATGATTTTCTACCACTTGTAGTAAACCCAAGTAACTATAAAATGAAAGAATATAATATTTTAGGTCCTAAAATGGCACTTTTGAGCTACTACAACCCAAACTGAATCTGTTCATGTATGTATCTATAGAACTAATAAAATTTTTATTTTCTACCACTTGTAGTAACCCAGTGTAAATAAAAAATCAAAGAATGTAATATGTTTCATTAAAAAACTGCATTATCGTGTAACTGCAACAAGTAAAAATCAATAATATCGCATAGGGCAGGCTGAGAAGCCATTACCGAAAGTAAACTGCTTCCATAGGCTTGACTTCGATTTCCTAGTATTCGCGGGTGTCAACTGCTTAATCTCCTGGCGAATATTTTCTTTGCTTTCTTGACCGAAGCGAAACATTTTTTTAAGTCGTGTCGTTTGACAGCTTCAAAACTGAAATAGTGGTAGACTCTAGTGGTACTACCTCTGGTATTACTAGTGAAAATTTACTTTCTAGCACACAACTATAGGATATTGATACACAGGTACAGTATCAAGTTTATTATACTGATTTTCTTATATGACACCGCGTATGACACAGATCGTTACCCAGAGCGAGTTAAATTGTTTTACAAAGGGGTAGCTGTGGCAATACTGCCGTTACCAATTTTCCTGACACTAGATCGTGTGTCATGGCCTTGAATTTTTACTCCCAACGCGCGTAAAAAAGATTCACTTCAAAAAAACGTTTCAGTTGTATCTTGAAAATAACAGATCCCTACGAAAATCTAGTTAGCCACTGAATTATCCGTGAAACCCCCGACGGAACTCAGTTTTCATCTTTTCGGTAAGTTATATTATAACAAAGATACAGAGTGGTCTAAAAGACTCTATAAGGGCCGGTAGGATATATCTGGTGATATCGGCATTCTTTAGTTTTATAAAAATGTAGCACACGATATAAATACCGCATCTTTGTATCTCTACTCATTAACGAGAAATCCCATAAAACGCACGAAAATGGGACACCCTGTACATACAATAAATTCAAAGCGGTTATTCATTCTTTATTTGAGTAATAAAAATTCAAAAATATGTAAATTATATTGTCACTAATAAAATTAACAAAATAACTAAATGTTTACTTTTCATATTAGTACCTAAAAATTGACAATAATGTGTCAATTAATTATTTAATTTGTGTTGATTGTTGAAATAAGAACGAATATTAAGTACCTAATTATAACTATTAATATCGTTTTTAGGAAATTATGGCAAGATACAGCACTGACGTTATTGGATGCTGCGCTTTTGGATTGGACTGTAACACGATGAGAGATCCAGACGCAGAATTCAGAAAAATGGGCAAAAGAGCCTTCACGCAAACCGTAGGAGACCTTTTAAAAATGGTAAAGAGTTTTATTAAATTTTAGACTCATTTTGAACTAAGAAAATTTTTAAATTTCTCGAGATGCTCGGGAAAATCGAGAAATTCTAGTAGAAAATTCTAAAGAAATAAAAAAGTCTTGGAAATTTAAATAATTATTCTTTTTTTTCAGGTAGTTATTCGAAGTTTCCCGTTCTTAGCTAGACTGTTTGGAATTGGAGTTTTCCCCAAAGATGTCACCGAATTCTTTAGAAGGGTCGTGCGTGAAACTATAGAATATCGTGAAAAAAACAATGTGACACGAACAGATTTCATGCAATTGTTGGTTCAGCTCAAGCAAAAGGGCAAAGTCGATGAGGATACACCAACTGAGGAACAAAAATCGGTGACTAATTTATAAAAAGCGAAAAAAAAGGAGTACAGAAACACCTATACCGATGCGTCTCAAAAGTGGCTCACCCCTATAATTTTATTTTTTCAGATAAAAAAACGAGATTTCGTATGTTAGTATATGACAATAATTAGGATTAAGTGACATATTTAATTGTTTTTAGTCACTTCCTGTTTTACCGGAAATGACTACAACTTTTGATTTTTAAATGGCACCCTCAGTATATTTTTAATTTATTCGATAGAAAATGACATTCTGAATAGTATTTTAAATTTCAATCTAGAGTGTCGCCTGTGTTAAAAACACTAAAAATTAGTGTTCAAGAAGCCTTGGAAAAATAGATTTGATCATCTAATATTTTTCGTGTCTTGTTCTGGCCGGTTAAAAGATGCCCCAATCGTATTTTAATCATATCTCAATTTTTTCAAATGGAACAAGGGTGGCTCATTAGCATATTTGGAAAAAGCACGAATAATTTTTTTACGAATAATTTGATAACGCACACTTGGTACTTCGAGTTAAATTATCGTTATGAACCGCATGTTACAGTTTCAAATCAACCATATGCAAAATTTTAAAAAGTTGACAGGTGATATATCATTCTATTCAGAAAATAATTTTCTATCAAAAAAAAAAGTTGTTGTCATTTCCGGTGAAACAGGGGGTAACCAAAAACAATTGAATCAATCCTAATTTATGTTATAGACTAAAATATCAAGTCTCGCTTTATTATCTGAAGAAATAGATATAGAGATGAGCCACTTTTGAGACGCACCCGGTATAGGTGTTCTCCTTTTTTGTCACTCAGGAGAAGATTAGTTTACTTTTAACAAACTGAGAAAATTAGCGTAAATAAAACCACAGATAAGGTATCCTATAAGTATACAGATAAAAATCTTGTCCCTAATTAGTGGTACGAAAATTGTTTTTTATGACGATGTGCAAACGACTCAAATTTCCTGTGCGCAAAAATAAACTCGCGTAAAATAACAATAAACAACGTAATAGAGAGATATCGCTAAACCGAATAGCGTGCATGGACGTTAATAAGACCAGGTGTTATTTCCTTTACGTGAGGTGGTATTAACTCTCTTCATTTATAGTTATCGGATCGGAAAGAATTCTGATCGCATTGCGTCCGCTATTTAAACTTAACCTAACTTTGAATTTAAAACTTTGAAATCGTTTTGTTTACTAGGTATTTTAAAACTAAAGGGCTAAAGTGCTTATTTCCAGTGCTTTATTGTTCAACGTCTGCCAGTGGGTTTAGGGCAACAAGCAACAAATTCTCTTAGAAGGGCTAAGTCGTCATCTGCTGGAAACCTAAGACTCTTTATAGGTTCTTTAGTATTGGAAGAGGTGGAATCCATATTTTGGTCCATATTTATTTAATTAAAACTAATCCCAGCTACTTAAATATCAAATTATCTAATAAAACTAAAGCAATAATTCAAAACAATTCAAACATAACCTAAAATAAAAGATCTCGCCGGCTGGCTACGGTTGTCAAATACCCGCACATGCCCATTTAAGCAATTTTTAAACGTTATCAGAGGTTATTTAGAAAGAGCGCTTGGTGTAATTGATCCGCAAATTACGTCAGGCGGTAACGTTATTAGCGGGTGTTGCGTTAAAAAATGACTCGCGCATATCGTAACCATGATAAGGTACGCGTAAATACTGGATGACGCTATTCGGTTTTCCGATATCTCTCTTATAACTGTGCCGGTCAGGCGCTGTTCACAATTTTAGAGGCCATAAGTGGGCGTGCTATGTGCGCAAACTAGTCACCTAACTAGTGCCCGATTCCGAAAATTGGAACCACGAAAAACAATAAAGAAAAAGCAAAGATTATAATCTGTATAATCTGTGATAGAACTATGGCATAATTTTTTCAGGAGACAGAGCCTGGTACAGCCTTAACAATAGACGAAGCAGCAGCCCAAGCTTTCATATTCTTCTTAGCAGGATTCGAAACAACCTCAACCACTACTAGTTTTGCCTTGTTTGAACTTTCAATCAACTTTATGTATCGTGAAAAAGCCAGGAAAGAAATTTCAGCAGTCTTAGAGAAATACAATGGAACGATGACCTACGATGCCCTAATGGAAATGAAATATTTGGATCAGATCATCAGCGGTAAGTGTTTGGTTTGTAATTTTTTTTGTAAAAAGGAGCAACGGCCCAGCTAAGTTAAGTAACGTTAGACGATACGAGTGGATGGACGGGTATGGAAACTCTATTGTGCTGTTGTTCCATGACAAGGGTGTAAAATCTATTTACACACACTGCTCATTCGCGCCGGTTCAAGGCCGGATGAGATCGGATATCTCGTGAGTAAAAATCGATTTAAACACTCGCCAAGTCGGTAGGCCATTGCTAATGATATGGCCGAGGAGAGCGGTTCGAATTTAAACAAAGTAGGCCCCATCCAGATAAATCTTAGCAGCAAAAAAGAGATGTTAGCTTAAAGTAATATACTTTTTTTTTCAAACGTCTTAGTTTTTGCGATGTGATTGACAATATAAATGGGTCATTTTAACGCCTAGGCATAAAAGTACGAAAATATATTATTATACCGACATAAAGTATCAAATTCAACGAGGGTAACCATAATTTCTTGATATATAATTACTTACAAGGTATTACTTTTAAATGGTTTTATATTATTTGGAACATTTACAATTGTCTAAAAAATTATTTGTGACGTTTGAAAAAAAATAGCATGTTCTATTCGGAGTAAAAATTACTTTTTGTGTTTTGCCAGTAATGTCGGACTCGCTGACGCTCGTCAGTCAAACGTTCTGTGTTTAATTTAATAATTAATATTTTAGTAATTAATTGATTTATTGGTTTTATTTTACTTATTACTTATTGGCAAAAACTAGTCCATTATGAAGATTATTCTAAGCGTTATTATGTAACAAGTAATAACAAGTAAGAGGGTGCCATTAATACACAAACAATAATCACAGAACATACTAATAAGGTAGAAATATCTTTAAAAGTGCTACCAATTAAACTTACTTCTCTGACTTCAGTCAAGGGTAATAAAGGATCTTTATTGTCACGTTCACGTTCAATATAGTTTATCAGGGAAGCTACAAGCCCTTTGCTTCGACTATTCAAATGCTTCAGCATATTTTCATCAAACAATTTCAGGAAAAGCAATACAAAAACTCGAAAATTTAGTTCTTAAAAGAACTGTTTGTGCTTAAAGTATAATTTTTAAAAAAAGACTATGAAAATAGGCAAAAAAACGAGAATTACTCACAAAGATTCAACAACAACACGATATTATACAAAATAATGACTGACATTAGGATAATTGTCAAATAATAAACGACAACCTTGCTGAAAACAACGCAATGTGACCAACATAGCGATAATAAAATTCGGTTTAAACTAATTTTTGCAGCTTTAATCTAAATAAAATATCTGTTACAATCATTTGCTCTATAAAGTAAAATGAAGAGCTGCTGGGTATCTTAAATTATACAACAAATTTAAACATTTTTTCTAAAATTTCATTTAGTCAGGTTTATGTGCTTTAGTGTCAATTTCGATATTATGATTAATGAAGTGCATCGGAAAATGTTTTGCGATTACCGTATTAATAAGTGTATTCTATACATATGTATTTTCGTTTGTAGAAACTTTAAGGAAATATCCTCCTGCACCGGTTTTCCTGAGGGTATGTACAAAGCGGTATCCCATTCCTGACACTGACGCCTACATAGAGAAGGGCCAATCAGTGCTGATTCCGTGTTACGGTCTTCACAGGGACGATCGCTATTGGCACGAGCCTGACATCTTCGATCCGGAAAGATTCAGCGAGAAGAACAAGGATAAAATCGTGGATGGAACTTATATTCCTTTTGGAGCAGGACCACGAAATTGTATAGGTATGTTCACATATCTTAGACTATAGCTAATAGCTATCTCCAGAAAAACAATCTAATAACTATCAAATTTTGACATAAGTTGTATTTGCTATATCGGTTTCTTTAGTTGAATAGACTCAAATATAAATAAAACAAGTTTAGATTGGGAGGTGTCCATAAGGATAATGTAAATACTATTTGGCGCTGTTCTTGTAGCGGACACGATCCAAAGCTTTTGATAATGTAGGAGCGGTACAATGCAATCTAAATTTATTTCCTTTATCCATGAATAGACTATTATTGTTAACTGAAAGAATTGGGAAGACACGCAATCCAATGCGCAAATTCGTGACAAGGCTGACTTGATTTCCCCTTACGTCTCAAGTGCTGTACGGTGGAGCCTCAACTCGTTCTGCGGCCAACGCATAAAACGCTCATTTTCTCTAATTCGGCCAGCGAAGGCATATCGAAGACGGTGTGGAACTGAAAGCGACAGTGTTGCCATATTAAAATGTGTTATATCTGTAATACGTTTGACGAAAATATATCTTAGGATAAAAAATCCGCGTTTTTGTATTGAAAATGTATTTGTGTTAAACATAGAATAACCAACAAAAATAATTCTTTTATAGGTACTGAATATTTCGTATGATCGAAAAAAGTCGTTTAGTTGGCTTGGAAATGACGAATTATTGACATTTACCATAATATTTTACATATGAAATAACATATGAAATAACATCGATCTTGATTTCCAAGCTAACTCTGACGCCGTTCTTTGTTTAATCATATAATATTATATTAAATTATTCAAGGATAGAAAATCCGTATTATTAACGTACTGTACCCAAAATCCGTAAATCTACGGATTAATCAGTACTTCTGGCAACACTGTCTCCGGCAACCGCCCACTCTGTCGACTGTAAGCAGAACTACGGTACAGCGTAGCAGTACTTTATCAGCGCACAGCGGCGCAGAGCTAAACTAAGTCTCGGTCAGGTTTTGTGTCACAAAATCGCCTATAAGGTTGCGCATCTTTTTATTTCTTCAATCAACGCTATTATGTTTTAATTTCAGAAATGCATATATTATATTGCTGGTTTATTTAGTGGTTTCAAAGAGAAACCTATTGACGATAAAACGAAACATTTAAACTGCTCGCTAAACAAACAATAATTTTTGAATATTTATATGTAAATACTATTTCAAGTAATTTTTTTTGTTTAGGAATAAGATTTGCTCTAGTCCAAGCCAAGATTGCCCTTGCCCTATTCCTCATGAATTTCGACTTTGACTTGAGCCCTAGAACGAAATTGCCTCTCAAAATGGAGACCAAAGGCATCATTCTGTCACCAATAGGAGGGTTGTGGTTGAGAGTCAATCCCATAGACTGATACTAATATTAGATTAGACACAATAAATTTACCAGTAGATTTATTAGTAGGTTTTGTAGTATGTTATGTCACTATAATTGTTATTTAGGTTTATAATATTGTTGGAGAATATTTTTTTATATAAGAAAGATACATAAAATTTTAATAGAATATTAAGTGAATGATATAATACAAATATTTGTTTTTTTATGATGGTAAAATTGGGTTTTAAAGACACTTCTATCTGTCCAAGAAGAATATAACAGCTATCTATCATTTTAATTGTAATTAATTACAAAGTAAAATGTTTGTCAATTTTTTCATGTTTACCTTTCCAAATCATTGAAAAAAATAATAAGAAACACTATTTTTTCTATTCATACATTACAAACGGATGAATATAAAGAATAAATATATCAGTTTTACTTCTTATATTCAAAAAAATTTGAATATAACGAAAAATTGGTGAACAAATAATTACCTTGGTACTCAGCTCCAACACAGCAATTTTTCTCTCTTGTGCCTCCAATTTTTCCTGCATAATAGCGGCTCCCAAGGCTCCAGCTCCTTGGTGGAGACTCTCTATTCTCTCCCTGAGATTCTCCACCTCTTCGTATAGGCGTCTGTTCTCCAATTTCAACATAGCTATCTCGTGATTTGGCACAGTCTTGGCATGGTCCGATTTCAGGGATTTTATTTTGTTCTCCAAGTTGTGTTTCTCTCTTTCCAGTCTATCAATCAACAACCTACAAATATTGAAGTAGGTAATAAAAAATATTTTAAATAAACGTATAGGCTAAATAACCGACGCCAAATCTAAGTTGTAAAAAGTAACCTTTAGAAATGCTATTTTTGATAATATTATCTCATTTAGAACATTCCAACTTGATAAAAAATTATAATTATATCTCGTAGTTGTTCTTTTTCAAATAAATAAACTCGTACTTTAATTTAAATTTGATTGTTATGTTGAATATCCATAATAAAATCATTTTATTATCCTGCTAATCTAACATAGAAGGCTGTGGAAAACAAAACTTTAGTTTACGTCAGTTGTCAACCTGCCATTTAAGTTTCCATTTTGCTTGACAGGTTAAAAAAATGCTATTAAAAGCACTGAGTGTTGCGCTGGAAAGTGATTGCTTGAACTAAGCACTGTTTTTTATTCATATTTTAACTTTGGTAAAAGAAAAATGTTAAAGGGACAAAAAGTGCCAACCCCATGTAGCATCTATCTGACTTCGAACTAAATCTGACCCGAAGCGACGTCAGACTTTGTGCAAATTTAGGTCGGGTGCTGTTGATACGACCGGTGACGTCGCTTTCCTATTAAAAGTGACGTCGTTGAATCCGAGTCGGTAAATCCAACTCTGTCGACGTACAAAATAACAACGTACCATTTTTATTACTTTCCCAACGTCGTTCCCACGTTGGCTTGCACGACGTACATATACTTGAACTAGCCCGACGTCTACCTATTGTACGAATAGGATACGTCTCACTGATTATCCCTAAAGTAACGTCCAATTATATTTTGTTGTATTTTATGTTCATATTTATAACCTAATTTACGTATCTCTATTTACGTCAGTAAATACAACCCATTAAGTAGCATTTGCGACCTAATGTACATCATGAACATAACCTAATAAAAAGTTTTTGTAAACAAACTTAATTTTTTTATTATGCCTAAAAAACACTAAAAAGGCATTTAGACATTCATCTACATTTTACAGAAAGAGGTCGAGGCTTTTGCAAAATAATAATAGTAGTAGTGATGTCTTGCCTCCACCCATAAATGCTTTTTATCCGGAAGAGATGATGCATTACACTGGTGCATCTTAATTTCATTTTTTAGCTTAGGAAACCAGCAGACCCCATCCTCCTCTCACATGTGAGGTTAGGCTTAAAAAAGTGGCTGCCCATGTTTTTTAAGGAGAAAACAAAAACTAAAATATAGTTGCACAAATCCACAAATCACTGATACGCAAAGTGAGGTTACATGGCGTACGTTGGAATTATATCCGTCATAATACGATTGCCGGTCGTCCGGTTTGATGACTTCGGTCGTGTGAGACGACTAATGTTGGAGACCCGGTCAGAATTGGTATATTGGTAGTTCATATTAAGTCGGGCACAGAAATCCGCCATTCTTAACAAGTATCCGATTGTCAGCCATTTTAGAATCGTTTTTTGTTTTTAAAATTTATATTCACATTTCGATTTCTAGTAGAATAATATTGATAAGGTTGAGTTTTTTGGGAACCACAGTACAGTTTTATCATTAAACCAGCTAGAAAATTAAAAAAATGTTTTGCTAGTTACTTTTTATAGACATTTTTATTTCATAAATCTACCTAATTTTAATTATTTTGTCCATGATGAAGAACTTTATTAAAAAACATTTTGTACCAATAAGTAATCTTATGTTTATGAATGTTTTTTTTAATTTTTTGTACACTTCAAAATGTTTATTATGTTTTCTTTTTTAATATTTTTAAAAGGTTATGTCGTTATTTTCTATAATTTTTAATAAATATACTAAAGAAGTAAATTGTAATTTTGAGATATGTGGATCAGCTTGAATATTGAGGTGACCCAATATTCTTAAAAGTTTTATTTGTTCTAACTTCCAACAACATTCTTCCTCGTCACACTCGCCACTACAATGGAATAACTTTTACTGGCAACCTTTAGTAAATGTTACTTTCACTAGCGAATGTTAGAAATTACTAGTAAAAGTCGGCAAATCTCTTTAAAATACCTCATTCACTGGTCCAATGCGTAATTGTTAGCATTTCCTAGTGATTGTTAACAATCACTGAATTTCCGACTTTCACTGTAACATATATATCACGCTAAATAAAAGCGTTAAACACATCATAAATACACTTACTTGTGTCCTGAACAAGTTTGTTGAAACTTCGACAACTCTTCTTCTCGTTCCTGTAATTTCGCTTTGAATTTTTCACAATTTTCCTGCCAAAATTTCTGCTTTTTCCATTTCCCAAAATTCTCAGCCACTGATAACTTGTGCCTTTCGTTCAGTAATTTCTGATCGGTCAATTCTTGTTTTAGATTTTCCACTTCCGTTTCCAGTAATGCTATCTTTTTCTGAAGTTGATCCTTGATGGTTTTTGACGGTTTTTGAGTTAAGTACGCCTGTCTTGAAATGAAAAGTTTTTTGTTATAAACTAATTATTAGGCTTGCTCTATGAATACTACTGACTACCGCAAGCTGTTGCTAGAATATTTTATTAATTTTAATTGTATTTTTTAGACATTGTGAATGATCGTAAACATTGAAGTATAAAGTACAGTTGAAACCACCATGAGGCTTTAGAGTCATAAAAAAATAGTGCAGAGTTGGTCAATAGAGTAATGATATCGTACTTTTTTGAGAGTTGTTCACGCAGATTCTTGATTTCTTCTTGTAAACTCTTTTCTCTTTCTAGCAAACCATCGTATTTCTTTCTGAAAAATTCATTTTCCTTGGAAATATTGGCCTTTTGACTATCAGTAGCACCCGATCTGTAGTCTACAGTTTGGACCTGAAAATACGCAAAAAAACAAAATTATAAGTAATTTTTATAGTTTTTTACCCCAAAAAAATATTTACATTTTCTTATAGCCAGTTAACTGTTAATGGCTACAAAAAACTGATTAAAGAGAAAATATACGAGTACATACCTGCTTTAACTTGGCTGTTAGTTCTTTGATTCTTTCGTCTTTTTCTCTAAAAAGTTTCAGTACATCTGGATCGAAGACTCCTCCATTTGAACTAGCAATTTCTTTAACGATTTCTTTTCTAGGAGTCTCTTCTCTTGCCAGATCTTTTAGTTTTTGATAGTCAGTTTTATAGTTGGTCAATTCTTTTTGGTGTTGTTCGTCCAAACTAAAAATAAAACAATAGTTTAATTGAAAAAAATTATGTTGTTAATAATTTATTTCACTAGGTGTGTGTTTTTTTAATAAATGAAATTATAATGTTCAACTAACTTTTTTCCTAGTTCTTCTATGGCAACCAGTCTGTCCTGTGCCATCTCACGCCAGCGAGCCGCTTCTTGTTGCGCAGTATGCAACTGTACCTCCATTTTGGCCTGTCTGGTGTGTAATTCGGCTAAATGGCCCTCTAGTAGATGAACTTGCGACACGTATTTCTCCACAGCCGTAGTTTTTTGATTGGACAATATTTCCATTTGTTCCAGACTAAAACACACCAAAAAAGGTTATATTGTTCTTTTATTCGGTACATTCTGATATTTAGTTTCAGTCAGCGGCAAAGGTTCTGATGATCACCCGCATTCTGTTGATGCGGGGCATTCTGTTGATGTTGAGACCGAGAGAAAAAGAAATTCTCGGCCGAGAACGAGACCGAGACACGATACAATATTTATTTAATAGTTTATTATATGAAAAAACATCAGATAAGAATCTTTGAATAAAAAGATTAAGGAAGGAGAATAATGCTATCCATGTATTTACGCATGGTGGGCGGAAAAAGGACTCTAGGGTGGGGATCCTTGACAGTTCTGTTTGACGATTCATTTGACACATTTGAATTTGATTTGAAATTTTGTGCATTTGTCACTTTTTACGGAGCTTATTTTTTGTTATTTATTATTTATTCTACTACTGATAGTTGTATAAAGGTAGCAAATCTAGAAGAAAATTGTGGCAGAACTTAAATTTACAGTGACACTATTGCGATTTATTGAAAAAGACTCTAAAATAGTTGATTGTGTAGCGTGCGGTAGATGTCGATCAAAAATCGAGTGAAATAATGAAACTTTTCGCTAGTAAGTGACTATATAATATACACATACGTGTAGTAAACCGATCATTTATGAAATTCATTTAAAATAACTAATTATATATTTTTTTTTTGCATTTTTGCTTTTGTTTTCTACTTGTCAAAGATTAGATGTCAAATAATTTAGATACGTCAATTTGACTTACTTCCTTCAGTAGCGTATCGGATGTTTGTGTTAATAAATAATTATTATAACTTATCTATTTTTATTAGAATTTTATATTTGTATAACAATTTTAATAACTACCAACATTTATTCACAACGTAAAATAAAACAACAAATTATTGAGTCTACCCCACATCTACTCTACATCATAATTTTACACTTTTTAAATAAAATTAGAACGGCACTGATATTTGAGTCCCATCGCGGTGAACCTAAGATTTTTGATATGCTCCTTACTAAGAATAATAATGTAATAAAAACGTTATTTTTATGCAGACACGGTTTTATTGGGATTTAATACTATAAAATTACTTTTTTTGGTCTATGTTATAGGCTAAAAAAGTAATTTTTCAGCATTGAATCCTTTCAAATTATGCAGTGTTTCATCATATTTTATCTAAATAGTTGTTTGCTAGAGACGCTTGATGATGGTGCAGACTAGAACTTTATAAGCTACTGGTTTCAGAGCTTTGTATGGAGATGAATAATTACACACAAAAATTTTACTTATTAGTAGGATATACGTGTAATTCATATAAACGCACAATTCTGTTAAATTTATAAAACTTACATTAATAAGATACTAACATCTAACATTCCGTTTATTGTTTACGCATATAAGTCGATTCTTTAGCCGTCTAGGAAATTCCCTTCGTGATTCCATCAGATCATATTTTATATGGATCAGATATGATCCATTCTTTTTTTTTCGACTTCGGACGAGTATTTCATTCCTCCACGCATCGATCGTGTGCAGTCTCGGCCGTGGCCGATAATCTCGGCCTTTTTATGCCGAGAACAAGACCGAAATCTTGGCCTGATTTTAAGCCGAGAATGACTGTAACCGAGACCGAGATCTCGGTCGGACCTTAATAATTATTCATCTGAGTTTAAGAATAGTTTAAATTACGAGTGATTTCGACAACTTACTTTTTACGTTTTTGCTGTTCCAGTAATAAAGTTTTCTGTAAAACTTTCAATTCCTGATCTAAGTTGGCTGCAGCAAAACTATGCTTATCCCTGTCTTCCTTTAAAAGTGTCTGATATTTAATAATCTCCAATTCTTTTTTATTCAAGTTGTCTTTAGTAGAAGATAATGCAGCCTAAAAAATATACGTAACCAAACTATGATAAAATCTAACTCCCCACTCATGCGTAAAGTTGGCGATTTCCGATTCATGCTTACCCTTAGAGCAACAATTTGTTCGTCAAAATGACCCATTTGCTGATTTCTCATTGCGATACCATCACCTGCCCCATTTTCTGCATGACTCGCCCTGATTCTATTATTATTATCCTCCAAATCCTGCAGCTTCCTATTTAATCCTACAACACGAGACTTTTCTTCGTTCAGTTCCCTTTTCAACTCCCCCAATTCAAAATCCTTCTGAATAATCAGCTGATTTTTTTCGGTCATGTGACCTTCCAGCTGTCTGATTTTCGTTTTTAACATAGATGCCGCTTCATTTTCCGTTTCCTTGGGTTCCGGGAAAAATTGTTCAGTCTGGCAATCCTGGTTTTTGAGCAAATGTATTGTTAGAGTGTGGTTTTTAGTGGGGGCCATGGATTCTTGGACTACTACTTGTCTGATTAATTTTGGCACAGTTTTAGATGTTGGATGAGGCTGTTTTATTTCAGAATGATAAACACTTTTGAGAGTGGATAATAATTCTTGTTCAAGTTTGATAATTTGGTGGTTTTGTAGTTCGATTTTACTTTCAAAAAATTGTATTATATCGTCTTTTTGTTCCAAGTCCTAAATATAAAAAATCAAAAGTTATTTATTTCAACAATACAGTATAATAAAAAAAACCGGCATCAAAGACGTCCGGCGAATGACAATCTATGATAATTTTGGCGACGTCAATCTATAGACACCATTTGCTAAAAATTGGCATAATTATCATAATAAAATAGGTAATAACACATTTTTACTGTAAAAACTGTATAAATTGTCTGATAAAATATAAGTCTGAGCAAAATAAAAATCCAAATTTTATTAAATAAAATCTAGAAATATAGAGGGTGACCAAACTTGTGAGAAAAAGATCCCTATCTTATTACTACTTTTTGTTAAAAATTAATCAATAATTTGCGATTTTATAATTCTAAAAAACTTTATATATACCGTACGACTGAAAAAAAAACAGTGTCAAGTTGGCTTGCAAATAACGACCAATGACATTTGCCATGTAATTCGCGTAAAAAAATACAGTTATTTTCATTTCCAAGCGAACTATGCGCCGTTTTTTTTTCTTTGTATGGTATTTCAAAAACTATTAGGTATAAATTATGACATCATCGTAATTTTAGAATAAAATTGTTATGCCAAATGCGGTAATAAAAAAGTAAATAAGAAATACAATATATTTTGTTTAAAAAACTACCCCACCTTTAGTATTAAACTATGTTTGAATTTCTATATGTATAAATATAATGTTATATAATGCTTACATTTGTCTGGATACCATCATCAATAGAATTAGAATGTTTTCCATCTTTTGCAAGAAGATTATTTTTCAATGTTTTTACTTGCTGAAATTTAAGGAAAATTGCGTGCTGTTCTTTATTCAGTGCCAATAATTTTCCCACAAATATTTCTTCTCCACTCAACGGTATATTTCCATAGAATTGTATATGTTGTAGTTTGATTATTCTTCTTAGATCACTATATAAAATTAATTAAAGAAATATAAATATATCTCCAAAAAATCCTGTATGGGTATTTCGCCACTGCAAGATAATTTGTCAGCAGTTAGGTTTACAGATAAACAAATTTGCCTAACGAACAAAAAAATGCTTAACGTTTCGGAAAGTTTACCTCTTTCCGTCGTCGGAAGCAAAAAAAATACAAAGAATAAAGAAAAAAACTATTTAAAATATTTAAATTCAGCTATTCGAAAACACTTTAGTTTTTTTTTAACAGATACGTCTACAAAAATCTTTCCGAAACGTTAAGCATTTTTTTGTTTGTTAGGCAAATTTGTTTATCTGTAAACCTAACTGCTGACAAATTTTCTTGCAGTGGCGATATACCCATATAGGTTTTTTTGGAGGAATGGACATTTTTTAAAATATAAATATGTTTCGTTCTTAGTATGGTAAAATATGCATATAAAATTGTCTTCTTGAATTCTGAATCCAGTGACTTATTACAGAAAAACTGCTTTTTAAATGTTTTGTCTGAACAAAAAAGCGGGAAGGAATATCAGAATATTGTTTCTTTAAACTTAAAATATGCTTACCTCACTTTTTTCTGTGACATTTTTTCAGATATTTGATGATCTCGATCTACTTTTTCAATTTGTGAACTGATTTCGTCAAATTTGTTCTTCCAAAGAGTTAATTCTTCTTCTAGGCGATTAATTTTAATAGACCAATCCCTTTCTGAAGACTTATACCTTCCCAAATCATAATGAAGTCGCTGAATTTGATATTTATCATCGGAAGAAGCCGTTAGATCAATAATCTGATGCTTCAGTTCTAATAATAAAAAAAATAAAGAAAAAGAAAGTAAAAAATAAACAAAAAATACAAAGTTACTTAAAAAGTCACATCAACATAAGAGAACTTAAATTTAAAGTGAACAGTCATTGGTGTTACATTAATGAGTTTTTGTTTCAAATAAAACATAAAAATTTTTGATAAATTTAATAGCATAATATATTTAAAATTCTGAATTAAATTAAACGGTAGTTGACAATAACAAATACCTTAAAACTTTTACCTAGTAATTGCTGATGTTTCTGGTTATCCCACTTCTGAATATCACTTTCAAACGTTTCTTTGTCTTCTATTAAAACTTCTTTTTCTTGTTCTTTCGTCAAATTCTCAAATTCCAGCTTCAGTTCCTGCGAAAATTAATACAACTATATTCATAAAAAAATAAGTAAAATCAATCAAGCCAAGGAAGTAAAGTAGACCAACTAATTTGCTGGTCTGACTAATTTTACGTTAAGTCAATAAAGACAAGAAAATCCGTGACAGTTGTGTCTGTTATTCACGTATACATTGTATTTTTTGTATGTCTTTGTCGAAATCTTCCCTGGCAGGTTGAACAGACTATGTTTATTAAAATTGATAAAATATTTTCAAATAAAAATACATAAGTTGATATAATTATTTACTAACTTGTAAAGTAGGAGTGTAATATACAATTCCTTTTTTTTTTACCTGGAAACGTTCCAAAATCTCGTTAGAAACTACTTCACTCTGGGATTCCCTGATTTGTGCCTGTAACGCCAAATTTTTCTGCGCCAATCCTTCAACTTGTTTAGAAAAATCCAACAGCTTTTCTTCCGATTTCCTCAATTGTTCTTTAACCAAATCATACAAATTACTCATATGATCTGCCCGATTTTTTTCTTTGACAGCTTGCATCTCGGCAATGCCCAACTTTTCGGTCAACAAAGATAATTCTTTAGTTTTAATAATGTCTTGAAGTTGGCAGGATAAATTTTGATATCTTTCTACAAAAAAAAATAAATTAAATTAATCACTCCAACAAAATAGGGAATATTTATCGAAAAGAAAGACTAATCTAGAGTTATTTCGTATATATTTATTTTATTATTGCTTTTATTCAAAGTATATAAATATGAAAAGACATTGTGTCAGGACTTGAGTTACAGAGAGTATGAATTACATATTATTCTTTTTTCATTCTCATTCTCTCTTTTTTTTAAGCGAAGCAATGTACTTAATACTGAATTTGATATTTTTTTTTATCATTTAAGTTAGCTCTACAGTATGTCCTCGGATGATCTTTACATAAGGAAAAACTTTTTTATTATTGACATATTGAGAAAAATTCATTCTTCATAAATTGTACTGAAGCTGTGGTTGGTTCCTTGTGAAACATCGTTGAAATATTAGTATTTTAATAAAGCACGCTTTTAGATGTTTCAAAAAACTTTTAATAAGAGTAACTTTAACTCAACATATATGTTTCGGCTTGTTAGGCCTTTTTCAAGAGTTTTTAAGAACTAATCGTCTAACTACACTGTAACTATATATATATATATATATATATATATTTACTATGGGGGTGGGTTCAGAGAGTTTACAATAGGAGTAATAAAAAATGTGTTAGAATTATTCCGCTAATTATTCCGCTAATTCTAAAGACAATAACAATTATCGACTTTTAAACTACATTCCTAATTTAACTAACAAAATATCAAATAATCTCAATAAAATAGGATGTAAAACTATTAACGTAAATAAAAGAAATTTAGGTCAAATTTTATTAAATAATAAAGACAAAACTAATGTCAAAAAAAGTCGGGTGTATATAGGTGGATTGCAATGATTGTGATGCCGTGTACATAGGCCAAACAGGTAGAAATTTAGATATAAGGATTAAAGAACATGTAAAGTCTATTAATAATCTCCAGCATAGTTCTGGTCTTGCAACTCATTGTATAGTAAATAGTCACAAAATTAATGAAAACTCAATTAAGTTACTACACAGAGAAACAAAAGGTAGACGCTTAAATTACATTGAACAGTTAGAAATACTAAAATCTGTTAAAAACAAAAATAATGTTAACGACCAACAAGGATTTCTAAACACATTTTTTATTACCCCTATTGTAAACTCTCTGAACCCACCCCCATAATAAATATATATATAGTTACAGTGTAGTTAGACGATTAGTTCTTAAAAAACTCTTGAAAAAGGCCTAACAAGCCGAAACATATATGTTGAGTTAAAGTTACTCTTATTAAAAGTTTTTTGAAACATCTAAAAGCGTGCTTTATTAAAATACTAATATTCATTCTTCATGTTCATTTTAGAACATGAACATGGTTAATACCGTTTATACTTTTTCAAATTTCGATACTGTTTTAGACAAAAAAAACATGAAAACATGGTTGAATTTTTTCCTAAGTCTACGGAGGTTAGAGGACTGCATACCTAAGTCCTAAAGATCAAAAGATGTTTTATGGTAATATAATTTCGATTTCATTCTTTGATAGATAGATATTATTAATTTTGATTAACGTCATATGTTTTGCTGTTTCGCTTTTCTATTATTAATCATGATAATATCGACTTTTTTGCCCGAATTCCTCTTGGTGTTTTAGATTCCTTTGTCAAAAATCGTTCTGTGTGAAACTGAAAGCGACAGTGTTGCCATGAAAAATCTACGTTTATGTATTGAAAATTTATTCGTCTTTAACAAAGAATAAACAAAAATAAAAGTTCTTTTATAGGTACTGAATATTTCGTATGATCGAAAAAAGTCGTTTAGTTGGCTTGGAAGTCACGATTATTAACATTACCATAATATTTTACATATGAAATAACAGCGACCTTCATTTCCAACGCAAATCTGACGCGTTCTTTTTTTAATCGTATAATATTAAAATATTATATTAAATTGTTTAATGATAGAAAATCCGTATTATTAACGTACTGTACCCAAAATCCGTAAATCTACGAATTAATCCGTAGTTCTGGCAACACTGCCTCCGGCAACCACTCACTCTGTCGACTGAAAGCAGCACTACGGTAGACTTTGAATAAGAAGACTAAGGAAGGAGCATAATGCTATCCATGTATTTATGCATGGTGGGCGGAAAAAGGACTCTAGGATGGGGATCCTTGACAGTTCTGTTTGACGATTCATTTGACACATTTGAATTTGATTTGAACTTTTGTGTATATGTCAGTCTTTACGGAGCTTATTTTATGTTATTTATTATTTATTCTACTACTGATAGTTGTATAGAGGTAGTAAATCTAGATGAAAATTGTGGCAGGACTTAAATTAACAGTGACACTATCGCGATTTATCGAAAAAGACTCTAAAATAGTTGGTTGTGTAGCGTGCGGTAGATCTCGGCAAAAATCGAGTGAAATCATGGAACAACTTTTCGCTAGTAAGTGACTATATAATATACATACGTGTAGTAAACCGATCATTTATGAAATTCACTCAAATTAACTAATTATATATTTTTTCTTGCATTTTTGCTTTTATTTACTACTTGTCAAAGATTAGATGTCAAACAATTTAGATACGTCAATCTGACTTACCTGCTTCAGTAGCGTATCGGATGTTTATGGTTATAAATAATTATTATAACTTATCTATTTTTATTAGAATTTTATATTTTTATAACAATTTTAATAACTACCAACATTTATTCACAACGTAAAATAAACTAACAAATTATTGAGTCTACCCCACGTCTACCCTACATCATAGTTTTACATTTTTTAAATAAAATTAGAACGGCACTGATAAACCGGAATTTAAGTCGGCCATATTTGAGGCCCATCGCGGTGGACCTAAGACCTTTGATATGCTCCTTCCTTAGTCTTCTTATTCAAAGGATCATACGGTATTAATAACAATCTATCAAAGAATGAAAACAAAATTGTATTACCATGGAAACGCATTTTGATTTTTAGGACTTTTTTAGGAAAAAATTCAACTATATTCTCATGTATTTTTTACTTTCTCTAAAACGGTATGGAAATTTAGAAAAATATAAACACGATTAACCATTTTAGAACACGCAATTTTTTATGGTGAATGCATTTTCAAAATGTCAATAATAAAAAAGTTTTTCCTCTATTAAAGATAATCCTGGGACATACAGCAGATATTTATGAAGAAATACTACCTTTTAGTTCTGTATTTTCTTTCCTCAAATCTTCTTCATTCCTCGTTAAAATTGACAGTTCCAAAGATTTTCCGTTCTGCAAATCTTCAACATCCCTCAGAAGTTTTCTGTACTTTACCAAACATTCATCCAAAGATTTTTCAGTCTCTTTAAACGCCTTTTGATCAACAAAAGTAAATTTCTCCAAATCTTTTTCTTTCAGTTTGATTCTTAAACGAGCAATTTTCTTCAGGAAAACCTCTATTTGCTTTCTACGATTCAGTTCAATATTTCCGATCTCTGATTTTAAAAGGTTTATCTTATCCTCCATCAGTATATTTTCGTTAAGTAAGTTTTTGACTTTTTTTCGTTCTTTTAGCAGTAAACTCTTTATTTCTTCACTGTTGATTGAATTTAAATCTAAGTCAATAACTTTTTCTTCATTCTCTATGTGTTTTTTATTTAGCTCTTCTATAAGTGTTTGTTTTTCTTTAAAACATTTTTCGTGGAGCAAAGCAGTACGGTTTTGGACCAAAGAAAATTCATTTTCTAAATTATTTTCTATATTTTCATCGTCTTCATAGAGATTCTAAAATAAAATAAAACACTATATTATTTTAATCCTCGAACATCTTTTCGTATACTTCGTGATACTTGAAAATACCATAAGATAAAAAAACAGCGTGGCAGTAACTTTTCAAATGTCAATGAATGAGAATTTCTATTGGACCAAACCCTTAAATATCATTTGTCAAAATTTGGTAAAAAAATTGTCAAAAATTAATGATTCATTTTAGAAAAACCTCGGAAAAAAGCATAAAAGTTTCAGGCGCAAATCGATTTTCAAAAAATAGGTTTACTGAATAGATTTGTGTGATGTATATTTGGCGTATCTTGGCGACTATTTACATATATAAATTTTAAGACTTGTCAAGTTTGGTAATCCTGACAAGATTTTATCTCAATTTTTAATAAACAAAGTATTATTATTTCGAAAGCCATTGTCACACCATTTTTTTTCGATCGCAGGTTACTTAAACATCAAATATAATAAAGCTCATAATGACGTCACAGTAGCTAAGTCTACTATGACGTCACATACGCTTGTACTTACCGCAATGATCTTCAAAATGCTAATTTTAATTTCCTGAATATTGTCGTAATTTGCTTTCAACAAAGGACTAATTTTCAAAAGTTTTTCGTCTGTTATATTAATTCTATTATCCAATCCAGTGACATCTTCATTCTGAATTGTTTGTTTGATGCTTTCTTTTTCACTAATCTTAAGATTCTCCAACTCAGATCTACAAAAGATTAAAAAAATCTTGAGTATTTCGTCACTGAAACAGATATATAAAAATAATAAAGTTATTTATTGGTTGTAAAATGTCACTGCGTGGATTCCTATGGAAACCTATGTAATTTGGAATTACATATCCATGAAAAATCTACAAACTTTTTTTAAACATTTACACTAAATCAAACACAGAATACTTATAGTGTGCCAGCGAGAAAATATTACTTCTGTATTAAAGTGACACACAACTGTCACTGTCACAAATTCTTTCACTGGACAGGCTATATATAATCAATAAGTACCTGACATCACGTAGCTGTTCCCTTAATTCACTATTAACACCTTCCAAGTTGTGTAGTTCAGCCTAAAAAAATATAATTTTGATGTATAATAAAATATGTATATTTGATACCAATTAAACTTTTAGTTGCGTAATCGGGGGCGCAATTTTTAAATTCATTGTTGCAAAATCTCAACCATTATGACAGCTCCATATGGAAACCAATCAAACATTCAAAAAAACCTAAAACTCAATCACCTCCCCTTAACGAGCTAGACCTGAATCTGCCGTGGGCCAGAAGTGATAAAGAAAAAGCCGTTTTGTAGAACCTCGCAAAAGTACGCAAGTAAGTTCTCACCGCACATGGGCGCCGGAAGAATGAAATTTAGGGGGGGGGGCAAGGTAAAAATGAATAAAAAATTTACATTTTTGGTAATTATTGGGAAAACTGGAAATCGTCCGATTTTCACCAAAATTGGTATACACCCTATTTTGAAGTAGATTACGAATCTGAACTTTTTTCTTGGGGGTCTCTTACCGTTTTTCAGAAAAACGGAAAATAATTTCAATATCGAATTTTTCTTAATTTCTCATATTTTTCAGGTTTTTGCTATTTTCTGTTACTTTTTTAACCAATTCTATGCATAATGGAGGAAAATTTGCTAAAATAAATTTGTAAACAATCTGAAAATGTTAGGTTATAGCTTTGTTCGGGTTCTTGTTATTACCGATTCTGAACCGTCCAAGAACACTGCAGCGCCTGCGCAAATGAAATAATGTCTTCATATTTCCTTCTGCGCATACGCATCACAGTTCTAGGACGGTTCAGAATCGGTAATAAGAGAAACCCGAAGTAAGTTTATGTGTTTCTGGCATTTAAAGCAACGTTGCCAATGCTAAACCTAAATTTAGCGTGTTTTTTTCGCTCATTCTGGAATTACGAAAGGCGGTCGCCAGAAGAACGGCTCCTTCCCATAACTGCTATTTTACCAACGAGATCTGACTATTTATACCCACGAAGTTGCACGAAAGAGTTTTGATTGCATTGGTTACAACTTCCATGCAGAGGGTGTTAATCTTTTGTTGTTATATTATTAGATTAACTAAAAAAAGATTAACCCCCTCCGCAAAGAAGTTAAAACCAATGCAATCAAAACTCTTCCGCGTAATTTTGTGGATATAGGTGTATATTTAATTATTGTCGATCTCATAATAGGTAATTTATTTAAAATCCCTAATCACCCGAAAAAATAGAAGATATGGCAACGTTGTAAATTTTCAAATTTCTAGATTAGGTCTAGAATATATTTGTCTCTCTTATTACATAGGAGAGAGAAAGAAGGATATATCAAATGTCAAACTTCCATCTGGTCTCAATTTTCTTTGCTATTTTGTTAAGAAAAGTGTTTTTCAGTAAAATGTTGGACACTTTTCTATCCCCAATCAAGTGTGGCTTTTAGATAAACTATAATATAATGAAAATATAGTGAAATTATTACTTTATAGGGCAGAAATAAAGAAAAATTCAATGTTGAAATAATTTTCCGTTTTTCTGAAAAACGGTAAGAGACCGCCAAGAAAAAAAGTAGATTCGTAATCTACGACCTCAAAATAGTGTGTATACCAATTTTGGTGAAAATCGAACGATTTCCAGTTTTCCCAATAATTACCACATTTTTTATTTTTTTACAGGTAACACAGGTATTTTTTTACAGATGGATGTAAGAAGATATAGCTTTTATTTTTATTGTTTCAGTGATCCAGGGGTGGGCAAATGCCCCCTCTTGCCCCCCCTGTCCGGCGCCCATGTCACCGCATAATAATGATTTAAATCATGAAATAGAGAAAAGTGTGTCAACTGTCCCATTAAACATATCAGCAATCAAGTTTTTAACAGTTAAAAAAGTTCAGCACGCAATTAACAACCTAAATCCTCGTAAAGCGAGGAGTCGATAAGATAACGTCAAAAATGTTAAAAGAATTACCAAGGAAAGGATTAGTAGTACTTATCACATATATATTTAAAACCATCATAAGATTGAACTACTGGCCGAGATCGCTGAAAACAACCGAAATTATAATGATCCCAAAACAAGGTAAAGATTTAAACAAAGTCTCCTCATATCGCCCTATTAGCTTATTACGATTAGTTTTCAAAATGCTTGAAAGACTGATATTTCGATGAATCAACTCAGATCCAAAAACCGTAAACTGGATACCACATCACCAGTTTGGGTTTCGAGAAAGACATTCTACTATTCAGCAGATACATCGGATTACCCGCAATATAACTCAAACTCTAAAGGACAAAAAGTATTGCACATCAGTATTTCTTGATGTTAGTCAGGCTTTCGACAAAGTATGGCATACGGGAGTACTTCATAAAATTAAAAATTATCTTCCTATGTCCGACTTTCCGCTATTGATCGAAATCCTATCCTATCGAAATGGTAGAGAGTTTAGAGTCAGAATAAGTGAGGATGTATCTGCAAATTATAGCATAAATGCAGGTTTCCACAAGGTAGTGTCCTAGGATCACTACTCTATGTTCTTTATACAGCAGACTTTCCCACAAACAATGAAACAACAACGGCTACTTTTGCAGATGACACAGTAATTATGGCTATCAACAAAAAGCCGGAAACAACTTCTTGGATATCACAAAGACATCTAAATGTAATAGGGGCATGGTTACGTGATTGGAAAATAAAAAGTAATCCATCAAAATCGGCCCAAGTCACCTTTATTTTAAATAGAGACCAGTGCCCCCCAGTATACTTCAACAACACACTAATTCCTCAGTCTTCCTCTACCAAGTACTTAGGTATGCACTTGGATACTAAGCTTACCTGGAAAGAACACATAGTAAAGAAACGTAAGCAAATAGATTTAAAAATAAAATACTTATTATATAAAAATATTGGTTCATAGAAAGAAGATCGCTAGAGAATAAACTCGAGAACTATATATCGCTAGAGAATATACTTCTTTTATACAAAACCATAATAATACCTATTTGTACATATAGAGCAGAACTCTGGGGATGCGCTAGTAAATCAAATATAGCCTTAATACAAAGGAGGCAACTCAAAATTCTACGGATGATAACAGACGCACTATGGTATGTCTCCAATCATACTCTACATGAAGACTTAAAAATTCCATACGTCAAAGAGGTCATCCAAACTCGGGGCAAAAAACATTTCAATAAACTACATGATCACACTAATACCTTACTTCAGCCTCTACTTGAACCAGTACCTACAAGAAGACTTAAAAGACAATGGCCATCATGGCCATGATTTTAAAGAATATTAAGGAGGATTTTCCGCTGGAGAAGACCTCATCACGTTAACTGGAGCGTCATTGCTCTGAAGTAATCAAATTAGCCCATAGAATTTCTTTGTAACTATTCTGATTGCTAATAAATCATAATAAAAAAAAATGTTGCCAACCATGGACATATTCGGCACCAGGTTGACTAACTAGAATTTAAATTTCCCGCTGGGTATTCAGGTGGTAGCTCTGCTGTAAAAAATGTCAAATCGCCACATTTATTTATTTATTTCCTGACATTGTCATTCGTCACTTTAGTTTTGTATTACGAGTTTTTACTAGCAGATCTTGCAGTCAAACATTGTTCTTTTTTGAACTTCTTTTAGTGCGAAGTGTATAAGATAGCTTAATAGCCATAAAAAACTCATCGCAACTTTATTACGATATTTTAAACGGGAAAGCGGCAGTAATAGTCTCTTATGTCCCTTAAGTACTGTTAAGAAGGTGAGTTTTGTTGATATAAATAATAATTATTTATATATTTATAATTAATTTATTTTTGTTTCCTAAAATATTTCGATTAAAAGAAAATATGTAAAAGTGGCAATGCTGTGCCTGCCAAGCTTAATCACGTAACTAAAAGTTGATTTGATATGAACTATATTACGGATTTTTTCAAAAATCTAATAATAAAATTTTTAAATAATAAAATATATTAATAACTAAAATTTAAAAACAAAAATGGTTATTTTAAACTGTAAAATCTTACTTGTAATCTCATGGCTGGATGATACCATCCTGAAATGTGTTTAACGTCCAAAGCTCTAAGAAGTTTTTCTAATATTTCCGATTTTATTTCTCTAGGCGATATTTCTAAAATAATTTTTTTTAAATATTAATTAGAATTAAAAATACCATAGGACCGAGAAAAAAAGGCATTACAGTAGGATTTGACATGAAGATCGATAATAATTTTTGTCAAATTGACTCCATATAAGCCGTTTTTTAAAAAAAATACATAAAATCTTGTCAAAAATTAAAATTTAATTAGAAAAAAATTAGTAGTTTTCAAACACGCCAATCTATTCAGCAAATTATTTATGAGAAGTATTTGTCTAAAAACTTTTTTAATTAAATATCAATTTTTCAGAGGTTACTATGATGCCGTTTTTTTCGATCATACAGTGTTCCTTATACCTTGATCTTTCTGTCGAACGCTAGTCAAGATCTCGTGCAGACCATTTCTCAATGCTTCGTTTTCTTCTGAGAGAGCTTTCAAATCTTCATTTGGTCGATGTTTCGAGTAATCCACCTCATCCTTACTCATTAAACTAGTAAACTATAAAAAAATAATGAAATAACAATTTATTATAAATTTAAAAAAAATTCACTCAAAATACCTTCTTATTTAAGTTTAATATTTCCATTCTCAGTTTGATATTTTCTTCTTTCGAAGACTCGACGCTCTTTTTCATTTTTTCTATTGTTTTTAGTTCGTTTCTACGTTTTTTTGGTAACATTGTCAGATCTGTCTGTAAAACTTCCTCTTCGTCTAAACCTAGTTCATTCCTAAAGCAAAAAAACAGTAATATTGATATATGATAATAATAAAATATCACATAATCGAAAAAAATAGCGTCACAGATACTTTTGAGATGACAACTTGGCCCAACCCTTATTATAGATATATGAAAGCGTAGAACAGCCATGCCAAACCAAACATTCGAAAATATTTTTAGCAAAATTTACACTTTTGCTGCAAATTTACACTTTTTTATAAGTTTGCACTTTTTCTGTAAATTTCCACCTATTTTGTAAATTTATACTTCTTGTATCTATAATCAAATTTTGTAAATCAACAGAAAAAGTATAAATTTAAAGAAAAAGTTGAGAAAAGATGTTGGTTAGGTTTGGTTTGGTTCACATTGTTGACATGGCAGCTCTAAGCTTTCGAACTGATATGTTATTTATTAAAAATTTGCTTAAAAATTTGTCCAAAAATAATATTTAATTAAAAATAAATCGAGACACAAATTTATTTTCAAAAAATAATTATTAATAAATTCATTTTTGCCTGTCTAGAAACATTTTATTGAGTGTAAATATACTTAATATACAGGGTGGTCCGAACTGTATTCCGGAAATTTGGTAGCATATTCTGCAGATAAAAATAAGCAAAAAAAAAGTTCGTGTAAATGTATGTCCTACAATGCTTAGTTTCGGAGATAACATCATTTTTATTTCGTTTTTTTCCAAATAATTTCCGAAGTATCGTCAATATTTTGATGTGTCTGAAATTTTTTTGATGTGAGAAATTTGATTTTAATGTCAATATAACTCCTACTAAAGTCACTAGATATATAACTCCTACTTGTATAGAACGCCACCAACATATTTTTTAACTGGTTTGAAGAGTAATAACTTTTCGTCCGTACCTGTATAAAACTAGTGAGTAAAAAAAGATGTATTTACGACGTTTTTTGCGTAAAAAATATATCTTATTGAAAATCGGCTACGAGTAATGGTTCTCGAGATATTTGGAATCGAAATTATCAATATCTGTCACCATTAACGTAAATTAATTAAACATTTTACTTATTAATTAAACATCGACTTTATTAAACTTATTAGACTGAAGTCATAAATTTAAAATGTTTTTTTGCCAAAAGTTCAACAGAAACTGTTTTATGACCATTTTTTCGGCAGAAAAATTTATGATTAATTAATAAATTATTTCAGTTAATTCCCAATAATTATTTCAGTTAAATAGCTATTTACTCAACCGTGTTTATTTTTTGTCAATAATGACATGTATTGACTATTTCAATTCTAAATATCTTGAGAATGGTTGCTCGAACAATTTTTACCAAAAGACATTTTTTACGTAAAAAGTCACGAAAATGTATATTTTTTCACTCAGTAGTTTTATACAGGTACGGATAAAAAGTTATTACTCTACAAAACAGTTAAAACACAAGTAGGTGGCGCCTTTTACAAATAGGAGTCATTTGACATCAAAATCAAATTTCTCAAGTCAAAAACTCATTTTTTGACATGAGACATTACACTCCTTAGACACGAATTTTCACCCAAATATTGACGGCACTTCAGAAATTATTTGGAAAAAATCTAAATACAAATGAAACTTCTACATCCTTTTTATCTCCGAAACTTAGCATTTTAGGACATGCATTTATACAAACTTTTTTACTTATTTTTATCTGCAGAATATGCTGCTATATGAAGTTTCCGGAATACAGTTCGGACCACCATGTATATTTGATCTTACTTGAGGTGGCGATTTTCTATCTCAATATAATCATGAGATTCTTGTAATGTATTCAAATCCTGAACCATTTCAGCAATGCGTTTATCTCTAGTTAACAGTTGCACCTTTATTGATTGCGATTGACTCAAAATTTCGGCAAAATCCAACTGTCCATCCTCTTTTAATGTATCTTGTATCTTTTTCAGCTAAAAATAACACTTTTTATTAAAAATTTAGTATCTATTACGCCCAACTTTATGCTTCTAGATCAAGTGGTTTATGGTTAATAAACAAGATTAATTGTTTTATATAGCCACTCGTTTAACGTGAGCGTAACTATATAATAACCGTAACAATAAATTATTATAGAACCTAGAGAAATAAATAGAGCCTGAAAACTAAAAGTAATAGAACCATTATATTCTTTTTACATTTAAATAACATTGAAACTTTTTCTTACCTCCGATTCAAGAGTATTCGATATTTTGTTGGCATAGTCCACTTCAATTTGAAACTTCTTGCATCTATCCCTAGACTTTTTCAACTGTCCTTTCAATTTCGAATTTTCCTCATCAATAATACCTTTTTCGTTTTTCATTTTCTCATTTTCCATCTTCAGGTTTACAATAGCTTCGGCACTTTCCTTCAATTCAGCCGTACAATCCTCCATTTCCAGTTTGAGTCGTTCGACCTGAGTTTCGGCCTCTTGCAAGGCCGTCCTCAGTTTTTCACAGTATTCTATGTTAGCTGATGGGATATCGCTAGTAACGCCATCTTCTGGCGAGGAAATATCGCGTATTGTTGTAGGTTTTTCGTTTTTTAAAGCTGCGATTTCGGCATTCTTTTTATCTAAAACAGCCTAGAAATAAAAAAATAATAATAAAATATCATATAAAAACAAACCTAAATAAAATATTAAAGTAGGAACGGTACTCTATTTTATAAACTCTTTTACTATATACCGGGTGCGTCTCAAAAGCTCATCCCTATAACTTTCTTATTTTTTCAGATAAAAGAACGAGACTTGGTATAGGAGCATATGACCTAAATTAGGATTGATTGACGTATTCTATTGTTTTTTGGTCACTTTAGATTTCACCGGAAATGACTACAACTTTCGATTTTTAAATAGCGCCCTCGCTATATTTTTACTTTTTTCGATAGAACATGGCATTCTGAATGAAATGACATATCATATGTCAACTTTTGGCATTCTCGCTTAATAAAAAATTGTATTTTAAATTTCAATCTAGAGTGCCATGGGTATGTTAAAAACACTAATTTATAATCAAGGGGCCTTGGAAAAATAGATTTGATAGTTTAATCTTTTTAGTGTCTTGTCCTGGCCGGTTAAAAGATGCCCAAATCGTATTTTCAATCATATCTAAATTTTTTCAAATGGAACGAGGGTGGCTCATTAGCATATTTGGAGAAAGCATTTTTTTACGAATAATTTGATACCACACACTTGGTATTTCGAGTCAAATTTTTGTTATGAACCGCATGTTATAATTTCAAATAAATCATATGCAAAATTGTCAAAAGTTGGCATATGATATGTCATTCTATTCAGACTGACATTTTCTATCGAATAAAGTAAAAAAATACCGAGGGTGCCATTTAAAAATCAAAAGTTGTAGTCATTTCCGGTGAAACAGGAAGTGACCAAAAACAATTGAATACGTCAATCAATCCTAATTTCTGTTATATACTAAAATACCAAATCTTATTTTTCTATCTGAAAAAGTAAAAAAGTTATAGGAGTGAGCCACTTTTGAGACGCACCTGGTAGAGATTTATTTCAAACAAATATCTGGTTTCGGAGTCTAATTACCCCATCATCAGGCTAACCGAGTTTTGTTAGAATATAAGGTATGGCAATCTTAAGATTTAATTATTTTTAATCATTACAAGAGGTGATGCTATATTTGGCAATTGTTATAGTTAATACGTTTCCTAAAAAAACGTTATAAGCTTGATAAGTTATTTTGAAATCTTTGTCTTTAAAGAAAATGTAGCATTATTTTGAAATTATGTTAAAATTCGACATAAAAACGACTTTTTTCGCAAATCCTATAACTAGTTTAAAGGCTGTTTAAAGGCTAAACAGTGATTAACAATATAATATCTTATTATATAAATGTTATAGGTATATTAAAAGAGACAATTGTTCAAAAATTATATATCATTATTTTCAGTACATTTTTTGATCAATAACGTTTTGATATTTATTATTGATTTCTCTTATGAAATGAACGTTACACAACTTGTCAGTTTGTGATACACAGTTTCTACAAGCGTGGTTATTGGCAATACATTTATTACAAGATTCTTTGCTTTTTTAAAGTCCATGAATTTACAGAAAATGCAACAATCTCCCTTGAATTTATTTTAAAATTCAACCAAAAAACGGTTATTTATGCAAATCTCTATTTTTTTGTGAACCTAACACCAAATGTTGTATATGAAGGAAGACAGTTCAAAAAAAAAGAAAACTATACAGGGTGGTCCGAATTGTATCGTCGGATAACTTCGGCAGCATATTCTACAGATAAAAATAAATAAAAAAAAGTTTGTATAAATGTATGTCCTAA
This sequence comes from Sitophilus oryzae, assembly GCF_002938485.1. Lineage (NCBI taxonomy): Eukaryota > Metazoa > Arthropoda > Insecta > Coleoptera > Curculionidae > Sitophilus > Sitophilus oryzae. The sequence goes on along the minus strand of NW_022146024.1, from coordinate 699,229 downwards.
AATGCGTAGTTTCAGAGATACAAGGTGTAGAAGTTTCATTTTAATTTCATTTTGATTTTTTTCAAATAATTTCTGAAATACGGGCGGTATTTGACCGAAAAGTTATTAATTTTCAAAACATTTAAAATACATGTACAGGGTGGGTCAAATTCGACGCTTTTAAATGGAAACACCCGTTTCTCTAGGAGATAGACGAAAACTAATATCGGTGTCTGGAGCTCAATTTTTGTCAAAAACATGATGGTGAAATCCACACATCAATATCTGTTACCGTTTCGGAGTTACGGGGTGTTTTTCAAAAATGTGCATTTTTAACAAATCGCTGTAACTTTTTTGCTATGGAAAATTTTGTATTTCTATGAAAACATTTCTAAAGCACCTTTTTACGTAGAATTTAATGGTTTAAGTAAAATTTTTTTTAATTAATAATTTAAGAGTTATCAACAGAAAATTTGATTTTTATTTGGGACACCCTCTATATTTTTAATTAACTGAAAAGAATTTAAAATTACCTTTCCAAAAATATAGCACACTTGATATTTTGTTATAATCCCCTTCGAAATACAGAATTTTTAAAAGTTCGCCACTTTTAACTAGTAGGCTTTGGACCCCTTATTGATGATATGCCCTTAATGGAACTCGAAAACATATTTTTCCAGCAAAACGACACACCGCCTCTGAACGCTGATGTTATCAGCAAACTTTTGCAGCCAATTTCAAGAATAATTGGATAGCCAACCAAGATACCAGCCGTTGGCCGTCGAGGCCGCCTGACTTAGTGCTCATGGATCTAATCCCATGGATATATTTGCGGAAGAATAAAAGTTCATTATTCTTCCGTATAATCTAGACAAGAATTAAATATACTTAGCAATTATAATCTTTCACCACCACTGAGTTTATGAATTCCGCGAGAAATGTTCAAAAACTGCCCCGTCTGTCCATAACAGAAGACGGTCGATATGTCGAACACCTGTAGCAAAATCTCATGTTTTGGTTTGCTATTTATTTTTATTGTTTGAGATATAGTTTAAATGTGTTGATGTTGGTTAAATATATTTTAAATTATTATAAAATTCTGCATCTCTCATAGCAAATATTATTTTCGTTTTAATTGATGCTCACAGCTAGAATTTTTGCATTATAGCCGGTGCCGTTCAAAACCTACTTATTTAAAGCGGGCGAATTTTTATATACTCTATATCTCGAAGAGGAATCGAGCAAAATATCAAGTGTGTTATATTTTTGGAAAGGTGATTTTAAATTCTTTTCAATAAATTAAAAATATACAGGGTGTCCCATATAAAAAATCAAATTTTCTGTTGATAATTCTTAAATTATTAATTTAAAAAAAATTATACTTAAACCATTAAATTCTACGTAAAAAGGTGCTTTGGAAATGTTTTCATAAAAATACAAAATTTTCCATAGCAAAAAAGTTACAGCGATTTTTTAAAAATGTATATTTTTGAAAAATATTTTTGTAACTCCGAAACGGTAACAAATATCGATATGCGGTTTTCACAATCATGTTTTTGACAAAAATTGAGCTCCAGACACCGATATTAGATTTTGTCTATCTCCTGTAGAAAAGGGTGTTTCCATTTAAAAGCTTCGAATTTGACCCACCATGTACAGGGTTATCATTTTAGTTTGACCCACTTTTAAAAGCTTATAACTTTTTTGTTTGTTGGGTTAAAGCATTCATTGAAAAAACGTGTGATTCATTTTTGAATTCGGAGAAAAGGGGACTATCTAATGCGCTACTAATATACAGGGTGTCCCATTTAAAAAGTTTTTTTTAGTTTTAAAAATCTGACATGTGACACCTACTGTCATTTTTGACAACACTCGCAAAAACTTGGCTGAAACTGCTACAACATGTTTTTTGAATGACAGCTTTAACCCAACAAACAAAAAAGTTATAAGCTTTTAAAAGTGGGTCAAACTAAAATGATAACCCTGTACAATTCATACCAAATAAACTTTTAGTCACGTGATTAAGCTTGATCGGCACAGTGTTGTCCGCTTTTATATCTTATTTTGTTTTACTCAAAATATTTTAAGAAACAAAACATAAATTAATTATAAATATATAAACACTTGTTATTTACATCAACAAAACTCACATTCTTAACAGCACTTAAGAGCCATAAAAGGCCATTACTACCGCTTTCCCGTTCAAAATATTCTAATAAACTCACGATGAGTTTTTTACGGTTATTGAGCTATCTTGTACACTTTGCACTAAAAGAGGTTCTAAAAAACAATATTCGAATGGAAGGTCTGCTAGTAAACATTTTCCAAGCTTAAAGTATCACAACACTGTTTATTTAAACCAAAAATTCGTAATACAAAACTTAAGTGTCAAAACAAATGACAATGTCAGGAAATATAAAAATAAATGCGGCAACTTGACATCTCTTACAGCAGAGCTACTACCTGAATCCCCAGCACGAAATTTAAATTCCAGTTAGTCAGCACAACGCCGAATATTCCATGGTTGGCGACAATGAATTTAAAAATCGCGCCCTCGATTACGCAACTAAAAGTTTAATTGATATGAAATATAGGCCCCTACAAGTAGGAGTCATATTGACATCGAAATCAAATTTATCATGTCAAAAAACACCCCGATACCAATTTCTATCCGAATATCGACTACAGTTCAGACATTCTGAAGAACATCTGGAAAACCCCAAAATAAAAATAAAACTTCTACACCCTGTATCTCCGAAACGAAGGATTTTAGGACATAAATTTATACAAACTTTTTACTTATTTTTATCTGCAAAATATGCGGCCCAAGTTTTTCGAATACTATTCGGACCACCCTGTATAGTATTATTTGCAGTACATTTGTTAATCAATAACGTTTAAATCGTTACTTATTATTCAGTATCTCTATGAAATTAACGTTACACAACTTGCCAGTTTCTGATCTACATTTTCTTTAAGAGTAGTTGTTATTGCCAATTCACTCTTTACTAAAACGTTACAAGATTCTTTCTTATTTTAAACTCTTTGATTTTACAGGAAATGTACCGTTTCCTCTTAAAATTATTTTATAATTCGACCAAAAAAGGACGTTACACAACTTATTGTTTATGATCTACACTTTCCCCATACATGTTTTACTAAATTTTACAACATTCTTCGATGATATTTTAAAAACGGCCTAATCAATGACTTAGCTACGTCGAAACACCGGTTCACGATAAATCACCAAAGCAAAGCGACGTTAGACGATATGGATGGATGGGCAGGTGACCGTCTGGAATCTTTGTCGCGCTGTTTTTCCATGGTAAAAGTATAAAAGCTGTTGCTCCATAGTAAGAGTGTAAAATCTATTGAGACGCACTGCTCATTCTCGTCGGTTAGAGACCGAATAAGATCGGATATATCATGAGTAAGAGTTGATTAGACTCTTGCTAAGTCGGTAGAGCATTATATGGATGAGGACCGTGGTTCGAATTCCGCGTAAACAAAATAGGTCCCTTCCAGATTACCTCCAGCAGCAAAAAGGAAACGTTAACTTATCTTGAAACTTTAATTGTTATTTTAAATCTCTATCTATTTGTGTCTCACCTTCCACTGATCAATTTTTTCATTAATTTCCAACGAAAATTGTTTGAATTCCTTCTCTATCCTAACCTTGTCAATTTCATGATGTTCAACTAGTTCACGCAGTCCTGCAATTTCCAATAAACTTTTTTCCAATTCATCTGAAACAAGCAACACGTTATTAAAAAAAATGATGCATAAACTTTTTTAAGAATACCATTTTTCTCTTGAAGAGCAGCTTCCTTTGACTTGACTACTTCTAAAATTGAAGATATCTCTTCAGTGGCTTGACTCAGTTCGTTTTTGACTTCCACTAATTTTTCTCTTAGAGATAGATTTTCTTTTTCTACTTCCTAAAAATCAAAGGTAGCAGAAAATTAATAAATAAATTATAAAAAGTAGTTGTTATAAAGTAAATAAATTGTAAGATGTAAGAAAAATATAACTTACTTCCAAGTCGTTTAAAAGATCTGATATCTGTCGGTTTTTTGACTGAATTAGAACTGCAACATTCTCATCTTTTTTTTCGACTAAAGCAGTTGAAGCAGATGATTCAGATTCGCTATTGTCCTTGGACGTTTCCATATTACGAATTTGATTTTCCAAATGGGCATTGTCCCGTTCCAATCTACTTAGCTTCTTGGTTAACTGCGGATTGGTTAAATAAAAAAAAGCTTAAATAATCTAAATGCCTATGTAATATCGAGATTAATTGACTATCTTAATCTTTAACCATATACAGGGTGGCGCACCTCATACGCCTCGGTTGATTATACGAAAACGGAAAGATGTAGAAACAAAATATTTTATGGGTATATGTGGGGAGCCAATGTGCACAATTTAAAATTATTTTGAAATATACAGTGTGTTTCAAAACTAAGATCCATACCAAAGTTATATTTTTTCTTATGGAAAACCCGGTATTTTATTTCATTTTTGGATTCTTGGGCCCAAAAAAGGCATTTATTATATAGATTAAATATGTTTAAAATCAATGGTTTTTGACATATTTAAAGATATTTAAATATGCATGCTACAATAGAATATATTATTAACACCCTGTACATTATTTTAAGGATTAATTCTTGGGCTGAGTTTAAAGGTAAAGAAATAAACTTTGCTGAAAAATGTTATTACTTCCTTAAATTTATACAGTGGTACCAAAAATTGCTGATCTATTTGAAGGATTTATTTTACATAAAAACTTCGTTATTTCAAATGCAACACCCTGTATTTTTTTAAATAAATCGTAACAGATTCAAATGATATTTCAAATTATATTAGGGTTTCCTATACCCATCTATCTCATATTTTGAATAAAAAGCGACTTTTCAATAAAATGGCTGGTATCGCCATGGCAATTTTAGATAGTAACTATTTTCAAAACCGACATTAGTTTAGGGACATTATTATTTGGATTTATAACAGTTTACTTAAATTTACCGACAATAGTATAATAAGTAAGTATTCCTTATTTTATCAAGAAAAATAAAGCAGTATCTGCTGGCGGAACGAATGAATATGTTACTAGTGATTTTATTTTGTGAGGAAAATTGCTTCTTGGCTTCAAGAGCTTATGCTCAAAGATATCCAAATAGGAATCTTCCTGATAAGCGTTCCTTTGAAAAACTACTTGTCCTATTTCGCAGAGTTGGTAGTGTAGTTTATAAAAAAACTATTAGGCAGAAACCTGTGGTTGGAAGTGAAGAAAGTGAATTTGCCGTAATTGGATCTTTAATAGAAAATCCACATATCTACAAGTCATCGTAAAATAAAACAAAGAACTACCTCGTTTTTCTTGGTAGGATAGTAAATACATATTTAATAAATATTATTTATTAACGTATTGTAGGGGTAACAAATAAAAGTAAACTGGTAAAAATTTAAATAAAGTCCATAAACTAATTTTGACTTTGAAAATAGCTACTAATTGTCACTAGAAACTTGCCATGACGACACTAGCCCTCTTGATTGCTATTTTATTCAAAAATTGCTCTTTATTCAAAATCTCAGCTAGATAGGTACAGGAAACCCTAATATAGTTTGAAAGAGCATTTGAATCTGCTTGGATTTTTTTAAAAAAATATAGGGTGTTGTATTTGAAATAACGAAAAAAGTTTTTATGTAAAATAAATATTTAAAATAGACCATCAATTTTTGGTACCCCTGTATAAATTTAAGTAAGCAATAAAACTTTTTAGTGAAGCTTATTTCTTTACCTTTAAACTCAGCATAAGAATTAATTCTGAAAAGTAATGTATAGGGTGTGATAACCAATCGTTTTGTAGCATGCGTACTTAAATAAAACAAGAGACAGAGAGCAGTATACTTTTAATAATTCTTTAGTGCCTTTTATTATCAAATCATGGCCTACTATTAAAAATTATTTATTACTGAAAACTTTATTTAAATATTGCAGTAAAGAGTGGAAATAAATATAGAGTGATATATATTTTTGAGAAGTTTAAGACAAGCCAGATCATATAATTTATAAATATACAGTACCAGGGTATATTGTATACCCTCAAAATTTCATTCATATCGCTAAAAGCACTTGGAAGAAAATTATAATAAATCGAAAAAAGGTAAAGACTTTAATCCCCAGTAGCTACAAAACAAAGCAGAATCGGAGCCATGTTAATATGAAAATTAAATCTTATTTTCACGAGAGGAATCTCCCCCCGAGAGATGGCACATATTTTTTGAAACACTGCAATGTGTATATTCATCTCCACGGGGTAGATCCAAAAATAAAAATTAACTTAAAAAATAAGCATTGTGTGATAAAACAGTGATAATAACACACTGTGTAATAAAACAAATTGATAACAATTATTGCTTAATAAATCAAATATGTTCTAATCATAGATAAAAGAAAATAATCTTCTATTAAGATAGATATGAAACTTAATAGTAAAATTTTGGGTCAAAGCGCCCCTCCGTGTTCTTAGTAGAGACTACGTTTAACCCAGCGCCTTCGCCTTTTCTGCTGTAAATATTTTTTATGTTTATATTTGATTTCAAAGGATTTAGTTTTAAAGTTACACTGATATATTAGTATATCAGAGTAACTTTAATAAAACATAAGAATATATATATATATATATATATTTTACATTTATTAAATATAAATTTTGACTACAAGGTAGAATGTAAATCACAATATTTGACAAAACTTATAAGTATACCATTTTTACAGTTAATAAATAATAAAACTATTTCTGACTATGATATTTAAAATTTAGATAGATAGAATATTAAAAAACATACCGGTATTTGCAGACGCAGGCCCAAATTCAATAAAAACCAAAATTTTTCCTGCGAAAATCGGGCTTTTTTCACAGAAAAGGTATTTTTTGATGTATCAACAATCATTGTCAAGTTGACAACATACAGGGTTTTTTCTAATTAGTCTAAAAAATTGTGGTGTGATTCCTCATGTCTTCTTAAAACAATTTTTATATAACCATTGGGTCTAAAGTACTTCCTTTCTGATCTACAGGGTGTTAAAATTAAAAAAAATCGATATTTTGCTAACATAAATGGTACACTACTGCTTTTTAAAGAAAATATATTTTTTCTTGACTGGCCATCCTTTTTCAACAAAATTGATCTTTTCAGTTTTTCTTGTTCATCAAACGGTTGCCGAGAAAAAATAAATATACTTATTAAGAGCCCGCCTTAAGCCGTTTTCTAACGATTTTTATTTTTTAGATTAATTAGGAAACACCCTGTATATGCATATCACAGGCAACCAAATAAACTAGTAACCTCTAAAAATTATTTTTCCTAGCACTAGCGACGTACTGTGTTTTTAGTGAGTACTAAATTGTTTTATCAAAATTTCACCATATAAGTTTCCAGGCAATGGTTCTAATGCATTATTATTGTATAGGGTTGTTATTATTATTAAAACAATAACCCCTGTCACAAAAATATGAGTTTGTCTAAAGTGTTATTGTAAAAGTAAGAATAAAATATAACTAGAAAAAAATGTATTTCTCTAAATTATTATTGTAAAAACTAATAATAAAATATGTTATTTTTAAATGACTCACCTGTGAATTTTCTTTAGAGAGCTTTTCATTGTTCTCAATGGTTTTCTTGAATTTCCTCTTAATTTCTACATATTTCTGCTCCAAATCTAAAAATACACAATTGTGCTTTAACCAATTTAATAAAATATAGAATTCTCTCACTTTCATATTCTATAGTGCTGGCGCTCTCAGTCATTTTTTATTTGTAACAGAGTTATTTTGTTGTTTCTCTTGGAGCAAGTCAAAAGGCAAGTTTTGGAGGTATAAATTGTCAATAGATTTAATTGTGTACATTGACGTTGACTGATGGTTGCCAAGCAACTGCGTCTATCATAATAAGCATGTTGTTACAAACCGATTTTTATCACGTTTCGATACATATTCTTAATGGTATAATAATTTAAAAAGAACTTATATTAATTAATAAAAATTATTTAAGTTTAGTTTTCCTTTAATCGGTGCTAGAAAATTATCCGGACAAAATGGTGAAGGCGCCAATTAAAAATTTGTATGAAAAATTTTGTTTTCGTTATAAATACAAATTTGAAAAGTATAGATAGAAAGTTCAAAAATAAAATTAAAATAAAAATAATTATATTAACGGTAAAACACATAATTAAAAAAAACGTCAATTTACCTTAAAAATGTCAATTGATGATATTCACTATTGTGTTCACTATACAGGTTGGCATTTCTGGCCTTGGATGTTGATTTTCATGTGTACGAGTACGGTCAATACGCTCAGTATAAAGGAAAGTAACCAAATATGGAATAGTATCCCTAATATTGAATACCGCCATTTCTCGGAAGCGCGCGCGAGTATGCCTGATTGCAAAAATGACGGTGATTTTTTTTATCTCTTTCCGTCATTATACTCACGTGCAGGTTTTGCCTTGTCATTCAAACGGGTTTTGTGGTCGCTCTGATGGTGTTTTCTTTCAGTGCTATGAGAAACGTCTTTATGGTACTCAGAAAGTAAGTATTTGATACGTGATTGCTGATATTGTATATTAATTATAACAATGCATTGATTACATGTCTGATTGTTTTTGTCTTTTATGAATGTGTTTAATAAAAAAAATCTGATATACGTTTTGATTAGTTTGAAGGGTTTGTTTTATAGTGGTCCTATTTGGGTACCTGTTTCATATTTAGGTGCGTTTTATGTTCAAATTGTTTTTGAGAAAAAATTATCCTCAGAAAACAGTTATTAAGTTATGTGCAACTGTATGACTGATAATAACTAATAATAAAAAATTTTCATTTACTATATATATATATATATATATATATATATATATATATATATATATATATATATATATATAGTATATATATATATATATATATATATATATATATATATATATATATATATATATATATATATATATATATATATATATATATATATATTATAGTGATGTGTCGGTATTTGAGTAACGCGATTTTGGAGCGGTATTTTTTTGTAACGTCGTGTCGCGCTCCACAACGAATCAGGAACTTGTTACTGAAGAACGACGATTATAATGACGACAAAATTATAAATTATTTATAATTTGCCAATAAATTATTTATAATCGCACTTGAAGTTACCTAGCTTGAACCGTAGTAACCGCATAGCGACGTGTTTACCTCCAGCCGTCGCGATTTCGTTGGTCGCCAACAGTAGTATCTGGAACTGGTATGTCCGTAGTGCCGCGCGATCTCGATCGGGACGTGTTCGCTCCAGCCGTTCCCTGTCGCGAACAGAAGTAACTGCTGTAACTGATTATCAACGCTCGACCTCGGTGGCCACGTACTTCGTTCCAGCAGTCAGTCGCTGGAGCGCTTCTAGGGTTTCGGTTTTGCCTGTCGCGATTTGGTCGGTTACTATTGGCGTTGATGCTCCCGTCGCTACGTTACTTTCGAAATAGCGGATTTTGGTATGTACTAGGCATGGTATAAAATAGTGTCGTTTAAAAGATGACACGCAAAGGCAAATAAAATAAAATAAAAATATTTAATTTGCTTCTATATATTTATATAAGTTTATTGTTTAAATATATTTTTAAGGTTAGGTTAGACCAATAAACAATTTTTTTGACAGTGGTTTGGACTTTGTACTTGATTTTAACATTAAATATATTATATTGCAATACACATAAATATGAGCCGTTCATTTTATTTAAACGAACATTGATAAAGAAAAAAAAAATAACAAGGAATGTCATCGTTTTTCTAAAAATGAGATAGATTGGCTATACACAATTATAAACTCGATATTTGGAAAATGAGTGGCGGATAAAAGTTACATTAATCTACAAATATAGATAAGTTGGATATATTTTTAGCGAAGACCGTATCACTTTGGAAGTCTGAACCTTGTTTACAAAATCACGGTATTTTGTCGCGGTATTTTTAACGTTAACAGTCGCTATTGTAACGCGACTCACGTGGAACCGGTATTCGCATCACTAATTTACTATACCTTTTTCAGTGTGTCTCAAAAGGTATATATCGGGTGTGTCTCAAAAATGGCTCACCCCTATAACTTTTTTATTTTTTCAGATAAAAAGTCGAGATTTGGTATGTTAGCATAAGACATAAATTAGAACTGATTGACGTATTCAATTGTTTTCGGTCACTTCCTGTTTCACTGGAAATGACTACAAATTTTGATTTTTAAATAGCACCCTCGGTATTTTGTTACTTTATTCGATAGAAAATGACACTCTGATTAGAATTTAATATCATATTATATCACAAACTTTGACAATTTCGAATATGGAAACTGCAACATACGATTCATAACGACAGTTTAACTCAAAATACCAAGTATGTGGTACCAAATTATTGGTAAAAAATGCTTTTTTCTAATATGCTAATGAACCACCCTCGTTCCATTTGAGAAAATTGAATTATAATTACACTAAAAACATTAGACGATCAAATCTATTTTTCCAAGGCTCCTTGAATAAACATTAGTGTTTTGTAACACAGCCGTGGCACTCTAGATTGAAATTTAAGATTTAAAAAGCCACTTTTTAGACGCACCCGGTATAACACAAAAACTAAATGGTATTTCATATTTGGTTAGTATCCTCTGTAAATACCGGGTATTTACAATTCGGTCGTCGAGAACTGCTATTATAAAATTAGACACTATTATAAAAATAAACACGTAAAATAAAACAATTAGTCCAAGAAAAAGTTTATTCTTACCCATAACAAACTATAACATACAATGGTTGGACCAAAAAAATAAAATTAACATTATTATAAATACCCCAAAAGAAAGTTTGACAAAATTAATTTCAATAACATTTCTTTTTCGAACATGATTTTTGATATAAATATTAATTTATGAAAAAAAATAGATAAAGATAAATAATAATAATGATAAAGCTTCTCTTATGTATTTAGACGACAAATTGGACTCTTCTGCACCATTTCAAGATCGACTTTTGGACCAATCAAATCTCTAATGTTATTGAAGCCGTACTTGATCATGGTGGGCCTTTCCAATGACAAACCCCACGCAATAACCCTCACGTTATCCGGAAGGCCCATGGGAAGCAGCATTTCCGGTCGGAAAAGACCGGAATTCCCCAGTTCGATCCATTTCTTCAGTCCCGGATGGAAACAAAAGATCTCCATACTGGGTTCCGTGTACGGGTTGTATGCCGGTTTGAATTCCAGCTCTGTTATTCCTGAAATTAAAAAAAAAATATATATATTGACCAGGCAAAACAAAACCAACGAATTACTGAGTTTGTCCTACATTGCATTTTTAACTATTATGCCCTGTCTTATTACTCAGGTAAAATTTCGACAGACGATAACAGAAAAAAGGCAGATGACGTCCATACCAATTAATTTATTTCACTAAAAAAGTTTATAAGTTTTTAAGTTAACTATGGATTGGGTATATACATAAATCCGTCATGCGCCGTCTCTTGTTTTTAACCAGTCTTGTTGGTTTATTTCAAAAATGACTGATTACTGAACATTATAAAATGACTTATTTAAACGTTTGATTCAAAGATTCAAATGAAGTATCAGACAAAGAGGTGGGAATTCTAGTTCCTTGGGAGGAACTAGTTCCTTAGTTCTAGTTCCTCCAGAGGAATAGTTCCTTGACTAGGTCTTTAGTTCACAATAGTTCCCGACTAACATTGACATCCCCCTTGCTTGCTAATGCGTTTCGTTGTCAGTCAGAACTATTCACAGTATGATCTGTATAATTTTTATAATGTACGGAGATATAACGAGACGTGTAAATGTATGTATAAAAACATATAGGTAAGTTTTATTGCAGATAAAAAAAATAAAAAAGAAACTCAAATCAGAGTTTAAAAAACTATATCACAAATCAATTAGAGCAAATATTACGAAAAATTGCATTTTTCCTCACTTCAAGCTTTTTGTTTTTGTCTAAAAATTCAGAGTATCTACTTCGTTTTATAAGATATTTCTTAATTTTAGGGACCTAAAGTGAAACATTCCCATAAAATATTTAAAAAACAAACTATAAATCAAAAACAGTATTCACAATTTTCTGTGGTAATTACAATAGTAATTACCACAATATAATATTTTAATTACCATTAAATTACAATAGACAAGGCCGAATCCATCGTCGTCGCCTTGTATAATAACTTCCCGTGAACTAGTCTTTTAATTAGTTCCTCTATGTCCGGATCCGATAACATGCGGCTGGCACTCCCCACGCCTGCCCAGCATCAATCGCGCTGACTGATCCAAACGTAAACTAATCTTTTATTTAGTTCCTCTAGTTCCGGATCCGATAACATACGGCTGGCACTCTCCACTCCTGCCTAGCATCGATCGCGCTGGCCCGATCCGTACGCACGGAAACTAGTCTTTTATTTAGTTCCTCTAGGTCCGGATCCGATAACGTACGGCTAGCACTCCCCACTTCTGCCTACCATCGGGCTACGCGCGCTGGCCGATCCGTCGCCGTCGCATATTATTATATCGGCCACAGTCTCGATCCCGGAATAGGTCCTGAGGAACTAGTTCCTTTCATTCCGCGGTCGGAATAGTTCATTGGAACTAGTTCGTTCACGAACTACACACCTCTAATCAGACAGAATAAACTGTAATTTAAAAACGCTATTTAAATTATTATTTTTAAAGTAAAACTTCTTTACGCCCGTTGGAAGTACAGCTTCAAAACCGTGACGCTCGGTCACGATATTGTACCAACCTTGTGTGCTAGGAAGTAAATTTTCATAGATAGGTTTGTAGCTTCTGAATAACGGTCTAGGTAAAGTATTTAGATCATTTGCCAGCTCAGAATTAGAATTTAGAGAATTAGTTAGTAACTTGCATTTTATTTAAAGAAAATAAAATCCTCCTACTCTGGGTGCCTGCTCACCAAGGGATAGAAGGCAATGAAAAAGCAAATGATCTAGCTAGGAAAGGAGCGAACACTCCACTAACTGGACCAGAACCGTTCTGTTTTCCAAACGGGAACCAACTGAAAGCGGAACTGAAGAATCTGGAAGACTCCATCCGTAACTTGGAATGGGTGTCCTCCAACGGTCTAAGACACTCGAAAAAGTTCCTTAGAACTTATGACCGAGAAAAATCAAAGGTTTTCCTTGATTTAAGTAAAAACAATCTTTGGATTGTCACGGGGTTTCTAACAGGACACTGTCTCCTCAACGAACACCTCAGTAGGCTGAAACTGAGAAACAACGGCGAATGCAGATTTTGTGGGGAAAATGGGGAAACACCAGAACACCTTATCACTGAGTGCGCCGAGACGGCGACCATTCGTGCCATGAACCTTGGTACGTCTGATGTCGAGGATGGAGAGCTGGCCTTTGTGGAGCCGTCTCAGATACTGGCTTTTCTTAAAGCCCTGAGACTGTATGATGAGTTATAACTCGTTATAACTCAAGAAAGGGGAACACACAATAGATCTATAAGGTCGCGGTGATTAACTCCCCTTCTAAACATTCTACATTCTACAACTTGCATTTTCATTGGAGGACACTGTCATATTTATTTAAAACCAATATTCAACGAGAATATTCGTATAATTTAATAAAATTACTGTAAATCACTATAAATAATGAATTGTTTGTAATTGAACTGTTATTTCTGTATTATTCATCCGGTAAATGATAGAGATAATTGTGATTGATTAAAATTTTATTTTAAGATGAAACTGTTTAAATAAAAAGACTAAGGAAGGAGCTCGGGAAGAAGTATATCAAAAATCTTAGGTCCACCGCGATGGGACTCAAATATGGCCGACTTAAATTCCGGTTTATCAAGGCCTTTCTAATTTTATTTAAAAAGTGTAAAACTATGATGTAGGATAGACGTGGGGTGGACTCAATAATTTGTTGTTTTATTTGACGTTTTGAATAAATGTTGGTAGTTATTAAAATTGTTATAAAAATATATAATTTTAATAAAAATAGATAAGTTATAATAATGTTTTATTAACACAAACATCCGATACGCTACTGAAGCAGTCAAATTGACGTATCTAAATTCTTTGACATCTAATCTTTGACAAGTAGTAACTAAAAGCAAAAATGCAAGAAAAAATATATAATTAGTTAATTTAAGTGAATTTCATAAATGATCGGTTTACTACACGTAGTATATGTATATTATATAGTCGCTTACTAGCGAAAAGTTATTCCATTATTTCAGTCTTTTTTTGACCGAGATCTACCGCACGCTACACAACTATTTTACAGTCTTTTTCGATAAATCGCAATAGTGTAACTGTTAATTTAAGTTCTGCCACAATTTCCTTCTTGATTTACTACCTTTATACAGCTATCAGTAGTAGAATAACTAATAAATAACATAAAATAAGCTCAGTAAAGACTGACAAATCCACAAAATTTCAAGTCAAATTCAAATGTGTCAAATGAATCGTCAAACAGAACTGTCAAGGATCCCCACCCTAGAGTCAAGGACTGTATATATTCTAAAGGACTGTTCGATCGCGTCAAATCGCCGCTGTCGTAGTCGCCGTGGAATGCTACGTCACGCGCTGACCAGCGCTCCACAGTGCGGCGGATGGTTATTCTAGCGGGACAAAATATCAAGAGCAATGTTTGGGACTTAAAATCTAAGAACGTAGCAAATGGTCTAATATATAGCAACTATATGGTTAAATTTATTTATTTATTAACAACTTAATTTATTAATAATTAAATACAAGATAATAAAACTATGATATTATTCGTACATGACACACAAAAACCATATTGTAAACTATTGCCAAATATATAAAATTATGATATCAAAAATCTCTTTAGCAGTTTTTTTTTTAATTAATTTGTAATCTTGTGACACCCTCTATAATTTATTTTAAAAAAATATATTTTATTTTGAAAACAATAAATAAGATAGATATTTTAATTTTAATTTTAACACTCGGTAATTGTAAATTCATATATAGTAAGTATCTAAGAAAATTTTTTAAACTCAGTGCCTTTTGATGGAGTTGTTTTGTTTTTATACTATCCGATTGAAATGAATCTTTTTGGGCATTCACCTGTTAAGCTTGAACACCCTGTGACTGTGACTACCTGTGTTGGTAACTATTGGTAACTCAAAAGATCTACATCATTCAATATCGAAAAAAAAAGTGAAAGTTTGATATCTGCAGAACAAAGGCACGAAGGATTTTAACAAATAATATACGTACAGTAGAAAAGTACATACCTATGGCAATCTTCAACATAATTTGGCTTTCTAATAAAATGTATAAGCACTTGTAAATATTTTGTTTTCGTATGATCTCTGCCTTGCTGAGCAGAAAACGACCAAATTTGGTTGATAAAAATGTATCGAAATACAAAGAATATTCTTGCATTTTTGTATCAATTGGAATGTCTACTATTTATTCTTATCAGTACACATTTTTTGGCTTATTTCTAACCAAACGCTTTTGTCCCGCTTCTGTCACTGTCTAACATTTTTAGCGCCAACTTCAACTCGGTCAGTAGATGACGTAAAAAAGCTGACAGTGCAGGAAGATAGGAATCGAACTATCCTTATCTCTATAGTATCCTTGCCCTAGAGTCCCTTTTCCGATCACCATGCATGAATACATGGATAGCATTATGCTCCTTCCTTAATCTTCTTATTCAAAGATGAAACTTTTGTTAACAACATTCTGAGAATTCGAATAATGAATTAAATAATGACAAGACAAGTGACATCTGTCTAAAAAAGACAGCGATTTAGAGTGACAATTTAGTTATGTAAAATTTAGAGTGATAATTTTGATTATGCAAAAGAAATACATATTCTATGAGTTTGCCTTATGATTAACATTAATTTAAAAATAAATCCCTAACATGAATAATGAACAAAACATTTAAACTAAAACAGACCACACAAAACAAATTGTTGGTTAGTAGCAGTTAGTAGTAGTCAGAGATATAGATGTAGTATTTTGGTTTAATGGCCACAGCTGCCAGGCTATCTGGCCGAGTGGTAGAATTATCGTTTTTTAGTAAAAATAAAAAGACATAAAATTATAAAGCTAGAATAGTATACGGTTTTATATTAACTTTAATATTTTTGAAGTTTATAAAAAGCATTCATAAAAAAATATATATCCATAGACTTAAAATAAAATATAGACTGAGCATCTCATTCATAAATAGCTGGAACATGCGGTCAGACAATGTCTTGTTATTGTTGTGTTATTGTTTTAGGTTATAACGAGTGCGACACGAGCGATAGATAGGTTGTCTCTGTCGTAACGGTCGTTCCCTGACCACTCTGCCGAGAAACACAACACTGTCTTTCGTTTCTCAAGTACACCTGAACTCTCCGTATCACAGCCGTGTAATTTTTTTATTTTAATGAAGCAATAATTAAATTAAAAATATATCGTATTTAAATTTTTTTATATTTTATTAAGATTTAGGACAGGTTTTTTAAATAAAAAAAAAAGTGTAGAAAAAACGTCTTAGAGTCCAAAAGGATAAAAATAATAAAATACACGTTATAGAAGAAATTTTATAATCGAAATTACGTAATTTTTGAAATTAATAATAGATTATTAATTTTAGTCAAACATTTACAACCCCTAATATTAATCAAAACAGGATCTATTCTACAGATATAATAATAATAATCGGCGACAGGGAGAGAAAAACAAATATGATTGTTGTAATTTTTTTTCTGCTTAAGTGATGTCTTTATTATACCGGGTGCGTCCCAAAAGTGGCTCATCCCCATAATTTTTTTATATCTTCAAATAAAAAAACAAGATTTAGTATGTTAGTACATGACATAAATTAGGATTGATTGACGCATTCAATTGTTTTTGGTCACTTCCTGTTTCACCGGAAATGAATATAACTTTTAATTTTTAAATGGTACCCTTGGTATATTTCTACTTTATTCGATAGAAAATGACACTCTGAATAGAATGACATATCATATGCCAACTTTTGACATTTTCGCCTATTGTTTAATTGTAATTGTAACACGTGGTTCATAACGACAATTTGACTCGAAATACCAAGTGTGTGGTATCAATATATTCATGAAAAAATGCTTTTTCCAAATATGCTAACGAGTCACCCTTGTTCCATTTGAAAAAATTCACATATGTATTATTAAAAATACGATTTGTACATCTTTTAACCGGCCTAGACAAGACACGAAACCCATCAGACGATCAAAATTATTTTTCCAAGGCTCCTTGATTAAAACTTAGTGTTTTTAACAACACAATGGCACCCTGGATTGAAATTTAAAATAGGATTTGTTTTATTATATAGGATATGTCATTCTATTCAGAGTATCATTTTTTATCGAATAAAGTAGCAATATACCGAGGGTGCCTTTAAAAATCAAAAGATGTAATCATTTCGGTGAAACAGGAAGAGACCAAAAACAATTGAATACGTCAATAAATCCTAATTTATGTCATATACCTACTAACATACAAATCTGTTTTTTTTATCTGAAAAAATAAAAAAGTTATAGGGGGTGAGCCACTTTTGAGACGACCCGGTATATTAAAAAATATTGTTTCATAATGTAATATCATTTTAAAATTCTTGTATGTTATTTTAGATTCTGCAGATAATTTTAGAATAAACCGGAATATATTTTTAATAAAAACATTATTAATTATTAACAGGGTTATAATTATGATTTTGTTACAATGTAAGTAAGTAAATAATGTAATGTAAGAGAAAAAATTCAGATTTTACATTTTACTAAAATATTACCTAAATAAGCGCCTTTCTACAACAACGCCACTGACTCCCAATGGGTAAATTGAGAGTTGCCTACCGGTCAAAAGTCGTTTCAAGACTTAAATGGATTATTTAAGTCAAATTTCTTGCAAATTTGGCACTGGCGAACCATATTTTATAGTTTTTGAACAGAAAAAGTCAATAAAATAAACACTTAAGGACTACAAGCTAAGAAAATGCGTTAATACAGCCGGGGAGATAGCGGCAACAAAGCTTTACAGCACACGTGCGACACGTACTACAAGGTAATAAATGAATGAATAGGCTCCCTCGCCTCTAATCGGTGTTGTCATATTGTAAAGAACTTATCTTTTTTAAAAAGTATCCGACTTATAATTTAGTAGTATAAGGACTATTTAATACATCTATGGAATATTAAAACCTACTTTATTAAACTGTAGTATTAATATCTCAATATATGTGTATAACAAGAAAAAAAATATTGATAATATTAAAGACGTGACAACATAGGCTGAATGAGGAAGGCTCGGTCGACTGTACCCAGAAGTAAACATTTGTACAAAAAATATTGTCTGTCCGCGTTGAGATGTAAATAGTGTAGTCTATATTTTATTTTAAGTCTATGTATATATCCTTCAAATCTTTCAATTTAATAGATGTTAGTAAGAAGTTTCACAAATATGCGCTCATAGTGCACACACAATTGTTTTTGTTATTTATAAAACTAGAATGCATCGATTCAGGCAAAACTCCACAACTTTAATAAATGTGTGCACCCCTGTACTACCAATTATTTTCGGACTTACCTAATTTTTTAAAGAATTCACTAATAATTCCAATTAAGTCGCCCAAAGTTAAATTATGATCAGCAATAACGCCCTCTACTTGATGGAATTCAGCCAGGTGAGTGGCATCCAGAGTTTCGTTTCTAAATACCTTAAAATAAATAAATATAATAATAATAATAAAATATATAATTAAAAATAGGGCTACAATAACCAACGCCACCTGAACAGGCACCCTGTGATTGAAAAAATGGTGTGACCAGTTCATCTGAAATGACGATTGATGTCATCAAATATCGAATCCTGCCTTTGAATAAGAAGACTAAGGAAGGAGCATATCAAAAATCTTAGGTACACCGCGATGGGCCTCAAATATGGCCGACTTAAATTCCGGTTTATCAGTGTCGTTCTAATTTTATTTAAAAAATGTAAAACTATGATGTAGGGTAGACTCAATAATTTGTTGTTTTATTTTACGTTGTGAATAAATGTTGGTAGTTATTAAAATTGTTATAAAAATATATAATTCTAATAAAAATGATAAGTTATAATAAGTATTTATTAACACAAACATCCGATACGCTACTGAAGCAGGTAAGTCAAATTAAGGTATCTAAATTCTTTGACATCTAATCTTTGACAAGTAATAAATAAAAGCTAAAATGCAAGAAAAATATATAATTTAGTTGATTTAAGTGAATTTCATAAATGATCGGTTTACTACACGTATGTATATTATATAGTCACTTACTAGCGAAAAGTTGTTCCATTATTTCACTCAATTTTTGCCGAGATCTACCGCACGCTACACAACCAACTATTTTAGAGTCTTTTTCGATAAATCGCGATAGTGTCACTGTTAATTTAAGTTCTGCCATAATTTCCATCTAGATTTACTACCTTTATACAACTATCAGTAGTAGAATAAATAATAAATAACATAAAATAAGCTCCGTAAAGACTGACAAATCCACAAAATTTCAAATCAAATTCAAATGTGTCAAATGAATCGTCAAACAGAACTGTCAAGGATCCCCACCCTAGAGTGCTTTTTCCGCCCACCATGCACGGATACATGGATAGCATTATGCTCCTTCCTTAGTCTTCTTATTCAAAGAATCCTGCAGATTAATTCCTCCATAATACTACTTAACTATAAAATGTGTTTCTTCAGTTGCATAATTCATATTTACAAATTATTTTTGGCACGTATAAAGTCAATATGAGATTAAAAAAATGATGTTTTAAGTTTTTTGAAGTCATTTTTCTCAACAATAACGTCAATTTGACTTTAAAAAAAACTGAATTTGAAGGTGGTATGTTCGTTATCTAATCAGAGTTGGGGTTATTTTTTCGATTAATTCGATATTTTATTATCTTCTTCTTTTAATCCAAAACTATCAGTCCAAAAGGAATTTGTAGAAGCTATGGAAATGAACAATCTGCTCCATTTTAATAAGTTCTTTAGAAAGTTTCAAATATACTTTTCTGACAAATAAAATGGGGAACTTTTATTTATCGTTTGTACCATATTATCGAAAAAAACGGCATCCAGATGGCTTGGAAATGACGATCGATGACATTCGTCATTTAGTTTTACATATAAAACGATCTTCATTTCATAGCCATCACCGATGCCGTTTTTTTTTCGATCATATTGTATAATTTGCATGGGATTTTCTATGCTTAGGTCGGCCATTAAACAGACGATATGTTATTGATTAATTATCATATTATGTCATAAACACTTGTGAAAACGATAGATATCTGTAAAAGTTTTTCAAAAGAACGAATTATTCTTCACATTATTAACTGGATAATTTTAAATAATACTTACTTTATCAATACTGAACCATTTCACTGGTCGGAACTGTTTCTCTTGACCCAATTTATACAACATTCTGGCACTGACAGCTGTCGTATGAGTTCTAAGTAAGTTTTTCTTAGCCTCTTCTTGGCTCCATTTATAACCATAGCTAAAACCAGGGTTAAAATCGTTATTTGTGTACCAAGACCGTAAAGTTGATCTTTTTTGTTTTTTTGGCCGAATCTGAAATTTGCGGCCGAGGCGTAGTCGAGAACAATAATGATTGTACCGGGTGGTCGAAATTGGTCTGTTTTAACAGAGAAAACCTATTTCCTGACTGGATAGAGCAAAACCGACTTAGATGTCATGGGCTCGATTTCTGAGACACGTTTAATGGCGTAAACCGCCTGTTGATATTTTCACTTTCCATCCGAGATACGGGGTCTTTTTGAATTTTTTACCATTTGGAAAATTGCCCATAACTTTTGTATTTCGCGGAATAATAAAATTCTGTAAAAACGTTCTTAAGGCACTTTTTTAAGCACAATCCAGTGGCGTAGTCAGTTTTTTTTCTATACATGCTCTTTTTGTCAGAAATAATAAAAAATATAATTTTTTAAATGGAAATCATAGTTGGCTATGAACTTAAAAAAATGCTGGCTTTTAACCCTTTCCAACCATATAAACTTATGTGTATTTATTTCTAAGAATGAGAGAAATATTATATTTTTTATCTTTGTATCGAAGCGGACCTTAATTTTGCGTTGACCTAGTTGCCTAATTATTTTTTATCCCAATTTAATATTCTATATTATTATTTATCTACATAATTAAAAACTTTTGAAAAGGTAAATCAACATTCTAAATTAGTACCTATTACCAATTACAATTAAAACGCTAAGGTTACAACTGAACTATTAAATGGAGAATTTAGAGAGAATTGGGTTGAAACAAGAGGCCCATATCTTGGCCTCCTAGGTCCTGTGATTTAACTCCTTTCGACTTTTTTATGGGGGAAATTAAAAGACCTTATATACAGGGTGTCTCAGATTTTAATCTGGAAAATTTAATAGACGATAGAACTTGCAAAAATAAAACAAAAAGTTTATATCAACTTGTGAGATTTAAAGCTTCCTTTTTGAGATACAGGGTGTTAAAGTTACTTAAAAAAGAAAAAAAAAATAAGATATTTGAGAAACTATTTAATCGATTTTGCTATAACTTGATCCGTTTATAATACTTACTATGGGACTTAATTTGATGTAATTCGATTTAAGTTTAATAGCCAGGGGCGGCGGTGGGGCATCACTGTTAAATTATTTTAAAGGAAAAAATAGACACGCCACTGCTTTTTTAGAAGTTTAATATTATTTTTGGATTTAGTAATTAAAAATATAATTTTTTTGTCTCCAGACTTTTTTGTCTATCTTGCTTACTTGCGAAAAAAATTAAATTCATTTATTCACTCCACCCTGGACAATAAATTAAATATCATGGTTAGGTTATAGATAAAAAAGTCAGGAGACAAAAAAATAATATATTTAATTACTAAATCCAAAAATAATATTAAACTTCTAAAAAAGCAGTGGCGTGCCTATTTTTTCCTTTAAAATAATTTAACAGTGATGTCCCACCGCCGCCCCTGGCCATTAAACTTAAATCTAATTACATCAAATTAAGTCCCATAGTAAGTATTATAAACGGGTCAAGTTATATCAAAATCGATTAAATAGTTTTTCAAATATCTTAATTTTTTTTTCTTTTTTAAGTAACTTTAACACCCTGTATCTCGAAAAGGAAGCTTTAAATCTTACAAGTTGATATGAACTTTTTGTTTTATTTTTGCAAGTTCTATGGTCTATTAAATTTTCCCGATTAAAATCTGAGACACCCTGTATAAGGGAAGAACCATTGGGACAAGAGAAGAAATTTCAGAAGGCTACTAGGCAAGCTTTTGGACTTATTAAACCAGTTCGCCTAATAAATCGTTGTAGCTCTGTGCGCAACAGATGTTTATTGTGTATTCAACAAGGAGGTGCTCAATTTGAACATCTTTGATTTTTTTAGAAAACTATATTCGTCACCCAAAAAACGTTTTTTTAGTTTTGTTCTTTGTTTATTGTATTGACTTCATTTGTAATTACTAATACTAATAATTACTATTACTAATAATATTATAATGTTAATTTACCTTTTCAAAAGTATTTAATTATGCAGATAAATAATAATATAGAATATTAAATTGTGATAAAAAATAATTAAGCAAATAGGTCAAATCAAAATCAAAGCCCGCAATATAAAGATAAAAACCCTCATATTTCTCTCATTCTTAGAAATAAATACACATAAGTTTATATGGTTGGAAAGGGTTAAACGCCAGCATTTTTTTAAGTTCATAGCCAACTAGCATTTCCATTTAAAAAATTATATTTTTTATTATTTCTGACAAAAAGAGCAAGCATAGAAGAAAACTGACTACGCCACTGGATTGTGTTTAAAAAAGTGCCTTAAGAACGTTTTTACAAAAATTTTATTATTGCGCGAAATAAAAAAGTTATGGGCAATTTTCAAAATATTTAAAAAAATCAAAAAGACCCCGTATCTCTGTTGGCAGTGAAAATATCAACAGGCGGTTTACGCCATTAAACATGTCTCTGAAATCGAGCCCATGACATCTATGTCGGTTTTGCTCTATCTAGTCAGGAAATAGGTTTTCTCTGATAAAACAGACTAATTTCGACCACCCTGTAGATACGCCAAATATATATTTTTGTGGAAAATGTATGTACGTAATTAGGGTTGTGCCACTTGAAAATTTTAAATGAAATTTTCATGTCGACAACTTTTCCAATGTGAAATTTTCATATTTTAAAAAAGTGAAATTTCATTGAATCTGTATAATCTGCTTATTATGAAAGTTGAAGATTTTTCAACGATATCATTAGCAAACCGGCATCGCCGCGCATGGCCGCCTATTCGTCGAACATGATTGGCCAGAGTACGTCACAGGATTTGTTACCACGCGGTTGCCATGGCTTTTACGCCTTTCCTATTCGCTTGCTTTATCCCCAACTTCACGGTCTCTTCTGAAAAGAGTAGGAATATTGAATACTGATATATACTAATATTGAATACAGTGGCGGTGTAATTTTTTTGATCATTATTACTTTATTTCATTATTTTATACCGGTTATCCTAAACTTTGTTCCTATATTTTTCGTATATTTGATAGTTAAGTTGTGTTTTATTATTTTGTTATCTTGTTATAATGTTTTTCGTTCGTAGTTTTTAATTATTAATATCAAGTTTGATCGTATATTTGTGTTTTAAAATGAATAAATTTGTTAAGGGTAAGACGCTACATAGTCAGACAAGAGAAATAATAGCTAATTTATATAGGTAAGTTAATAATAACGTGGATGAAATCTCATTTGGTTTATTTCCTTCTGTTCATAATAGGGTTTGCGATGAAGAAGCCTACAGAAAGCCTCGCTTTAGTTGCCGCTTAAACGTAAACTTGAGCGGATATTTTTTAATACCGGAGTTAGCGTATCGGCTATAAAAAAATTCACACAGAAGATAAAAAAAAGGCTGAAAACTAACCCCGATAAAATGATATCAAGCTCTGGAAAGAAACGACCACGTGAGACTGCTGTGTGGTCAGGAATTTGATAAATAGATTTTATCTCGAATTCAAACTCGTCCCCACAATTAGAAAGCTTTTGCAAAAATTGCAGGAAGAATCGAATTTTCCTTTGCAGGGAAACGCTTAGGGGATTATTAAAATCAAATGAATTTTTTTGGCGTAAATGTCAAAATAACAGATAAATATTAATGGAGCGGCCCATTATATTGCAGAGAGAGATATAAATATATACGCGAAATTCAAAAATATAGCCAAGTATTATCTATTTGGATGAAACATATGGGTAGACAATGACCTAACCTTTAAAAACTGCTGGCGGAGCGATACAATATCTGGTGTAATAGGTATATATAATAATAGGTATAATATATATATAATATTGGATCTACTGGTGAGTAAAATTATATGTTTGCGCTTCCAAAGTTAACTATTTTCAAGATTTTTTTGCTGGAAATAGTTATATCTAAAATTATGTATTATAGAAAAAAATATAGTTAGTACAGATATATAAATAAATATACCTCAAGACTCAGTCTTGATCATCTGCTGATGGCAGACATGGTTAGCGAAACATGCGTCCAGTGTAAAATTAAAAGTGTTTTGGTGTATTGTACTGATTTAGTGTTTTATTTTGCTGTGTAACACCAAAGGTTCCAACCCCCAGCTGTAATTATTTCTTCTATTATATTAACAACACAATAATAAAATGATTCAAAATATTTAAGGGAGTTTTAATAAAAGCTTTTAGTGTTTATCTGCTAACAAACAGTAACGATTCAAACAGCATAAAGTTTTTTGAAAAAAATTATTAATCTGAGTATTATATTTATGATACACATTATTTTCATATAACACCGTACGCCCATGCCTATTTTATGAATGAAATTGGGCGTGTTTTGTTTACAACTGCATTCCCCTGCCGATACCCCGTAGCTACAGATCCGTTGGTCACACTATAAACATGTCTCTGAAATCGAGCCCATGACATCTATGTCGGTTTTGCTCTATCTAGTCGGGAAATAGGTTTTCTCTGGTAAAACAGACTAATTTCGACCACCCTGTACATACACCAAATATATATTTTTGTGGAAAATGTATGTACGTAATTAGGGTTGTGCCACTTGAAAATTTTAAATGAAATTTTCATGTCGACAACTTTTCCAATGTGAAATTTTCATATTTTAAAAAGGTGAAATTTCATTGAAATTTCAAGTGAAAGTTTCAATTCGAATTTTTCAGCATAGAGGTGAAATTTCCAGAAATGTATCGTGAAATTTCAACTTACAGGTGAAATTTCAAGTGAAATTTTCATAAACCTCGCGAACTCCTTTATCGTGTTCGTATGTCGACCGTATCGACGTAAGTATCGATCGTTGATTTGCTCGATTTACTTGCGCGTCTGAAGAGGACCGGCGCATGGCATTGACAAATGAAAAACCGCAGTAAATGTAGGTAGATAGAGGTTATGATTTTCGTTGAAAATGTTGATGTGTTATTAGATTTGTTATTTTTGTGCATTTTTTGTGTTTCACATTTCATAAAGGTTATTCTGTGACCTGTTTTTCTGTGTTGATTCCAATTTTTAAAGAAATAATGGTTAAGCCCAAAAATAGTATTTGGAAATATTTCTCTAAATATCAAAATAATACCAAAAAAGTAAAGTGCATTTTTGTAGTGAAATTCATTACAAAAGTGCAATTCGTTTAGAAAAACATTTTTGTAATTTTAAAACAAAATTGTAATTTTTGCATGAAATTTCAATGAAATTTCCAAGGTGAAATATTTAATTGTCAATATTTCAGGAAATTTATGAAAATTTCACTGAAAATTTGAAATTTTGAAATTTTCACTAGTAATACCACTAGAAGTCAAATATTTCCGGAAATTTTTTCGAGCTCATGAATATTTTGAAAATTATCCCGAGGCGAAGACGAGGGATAATTTTCTAAAAATATTCATGGATATTCATGGAATTCAGTCCATTCCAAGTCCTAGATTTTCGCCATTAAGAAGAAAGGAGGTGTCCAAAGAATATAGAAAACATCTCAGCTTTGTAATTGAAATGTATCAAAATTATCATGTAAACAAATAAAAACCAGACTCTCAAAAAGATATTCTGTCATTATAAACGTCATAAAATTTCCAGGATAATTTGCTGTTGGGTGCCTACAAGAAAAACATTTTCACTAAAATTTATCCGTTGCCATGGTGATTTGTGAAAAAAACATGTTTTGATTGGTTAAAAATTACAGGTGTCGAATTTTCACTGAAATTTCCAAAATTTCAATCTTTCAGTGAAAATATCATTATGAAATTTTAACATAAGGTGAAAAATGAAATTTACCCATCCCTATACGTAATACATGCTCTGGATGTAATCTGTATTTTTGTGTACGTTTTTCGGACGTACATTATGTCCTACTTTAATAATGTCCTTATAATACGCACATAGGATGTACAGGGTGGGTCAAATTCGACGCTTTTAAATGGAAACACCCTTTTCTATAGGAGATAGACAAAAACTAATATCGCTGTCTGGAGCTCAATTTTCATCAAAAACATGATGGTAAAAACCGCACATCAATATCTGTAACCGTTTCAGAGTTACGGGGTGTTTTTCAAAAATGTGCATTTTTAACAAATCGCTGTAACTTTTTTGCTTTGGAAAATTTTGTATTTCTATGAAAAAATTTCCAAAGCACCTTTTTACGTAGAATTTAATGGTTTAAGTATAATTTTTTTAAAATTAATAGTTTAAGAGTTATGAACAGAAAAATTGATTTTTTATTTGGGACACCCTCTATATTTTTAATTAACTGAAAATAATTTAAAATTACCTTTCCAAAAATATAGCACACTTGATATTTTGTTATAACCCCCTTCGAAATACAGAGTTTTTAAAAGTTCGCCACTTTTAACTAGTAGGCTTTGGACCCCTTATTGATGATATGCCGTTAATAGAACTCGAAAACATATTTTTCCAGCAAGACGACGCACCGGCTCTGAACTCTGAAGTTATCAGCAAATTTTTGCAGCCAATTTCAAGAATAATTGAATAGCTAACCAAGATCCCAGCCGTTGGCCGTCGAGGCCGCCTGACTTAGTGCCCATGGATCTAATCCTATGGATATATTTGCGGAAGAATAAAGGTTCCATATTCTTCCGTATAATCTAGACAAGAATTAGAAATACTTAACAGTTATGAGAGGGTATCTTTCACCCCCACCACTGAGTTAATGAATTCCGCGAGAAATGTTCAAAAACTGTCCCGTCTGTCCCTAACAGAAGACGGTTGATATGTTGAACACCTGTAGCAAGATCTCATGTCTTGGTTTGCTATTTATTTTTATTGTTATTAGATATAGTTTATGTGTGTTGATGTTGGTTAAATATATTTTAAATTGTTATAAAATTCTGCATCTCTCATAGCAAATATTATTTTCGTTTTAATTGATGCCCACAGCTAGAATTTTTTTGCATTACAGCCGGTGCCGTTCAAAGCCTACTTATTTAAAGCGGGCGAATTTTTATATACTCTATATCTCGTAGTGGAATCGAGCAAAATATCAAGTGTGTTATATTTTTTCGAAAGGTAATTTTAAATTATTTTCAATAAATTAAAATATACAGGGTGTCCCATATAAAAAATCAAAATTTTTGTTGATAGTTCTTAAATTATTAATTTAAAAAAAAATATACTTAAACGATTAAATTCTACGTAAAAAGGTGCTTTGGAAATGTTTTCATAAAGATACAAAATTTTCCATAGCAAAAAAGTTACAGCGATTTGTTAAAAATGCATATTTTTGAAAAACACCCCGTAACTCCGAAACGGTAACAGATATCGATATGCGGTTTTCACCATCATATTTTTGACAAAAATTGAGCTCTAGACACCGATATTAGTTTTTGTCTATCTCCTATAGAAAAGGGTGTTTCCATTTAAAAGCGTCGAATTTGACCCACCCTGTACACTGGCTGACTGGCCGGTATATTCAATGGCCTGGATACTTACCCATCAGACCCATAAGACCCTTTACTATGCACCGTTGCCACCCGGTACAGATAGTCAGCAGGAAACTGACTGCTAAACTGAGGGTCCTTTATGAAAACGTATCGTGGGCGTCCCTAGCCGGGTGCTGTTGGGGCTGAAATAGGGCGTCGAAATTCCAGAACGAACTCTCAATGTAATTGTTTGTGGGCATTTCGGTGAAGCCCATTTCTAAGAAAATCTGTCTAAATTCAGTTCGCACTTTTAGAAGAGGATGTAAACAGCCTGTAGTTAAAGGCACGCCTAAAAAAACATTAAAGTTAAAAAGAAATGGAAAAAAAAATAAAATTATGGTTTAGGTATACGATTTAGGTAAGTCGCCAATATACAGGGTGAGTTTTCTACGATGTTCTCTATGGGTATCTCGGAAACTACTCGGGAAAGAATTGCAGTTTTGTGGAGTCATAAATATGCGCCTTTCAGATTTTTGAAAAAGTTCATGGCTTACTAGATATTTCGAAAAAAAACAAATTTTGGCAATTTTAAAAATGGTCCCTATTTCCGTTATAATCTATTTTAGACAAAAAGTTTTCGGATAAAAGTTGTAGATAATCACATTCCTAATGAGATTGTGTTCTACTTTTTTTTCTAAAGTCTGTCATTTTGGACATATCACACAAACTTGTTTTTTTAAATGGAAACCATAGTTGGCCATGACTTCATAAAAAGCGCCATTTTCTAAGATTTTCAATGATATAAACTATGTTTTTTTTTGAAAAAATACTGAGTTATAGCCAATTCTTATAATTTTTAAACAATTTCACTTAGTTAGCCATGGAACCAAGTTCAATCGTCGTTGCTCTCAGAAATGCCAAACTGTCACATCCAAACTCTGTAAATTACAATAACCAAAAATTGAAAAAAATATGAATTTTTCAAATGATGAAAAGCGTGTGAGATTATTAGTTCAACTTTTCTTGGCCATACATTTTCGAGGATACGTTACATACGCTTTTTAGAGAACGGTTTTCAAGACATGTTAGAAAAGTTAAATTTAGAGACTCGTGCATCAATAGAGTGGTTCCAACATGATTTTCATTATGACATCTCCCCCCCCCCCTCCCATAATGAAAAAAATGTTAAAAATTATTTATATCATAATTTATTAAACTCAAGGATAGGAAGAGGTGGACCAATTGCATGGGCCTCCTCGATTACCTGACCTATCTATTTTAGATTTTTTATGCGGTATATTTTTTGAATATTTTCTAAAGTAACTTAAACTGTATGTAGTGATATTATTTTTTAAGTTTAAGTTTGTGTAATGTAAATTGTAAAGAATTGTTTAATAAAATATTCTGTCTTTTTATAAGTCATAAATTATAATAATTAAATAAATAACATAATAAGAATAAAGTAAGTGAAATTAGTCGAGAAAGATGGATACAAGAATTGGCTATAACTCAGTAATTTTTAGAAAAAAACATATTGTAGCTTATATCGCTAAAAAGCTTAAAAAATGGCGCTTTTTATGTCACGGCCAACTATGGTTTCCATTTAAAAAAACATAAGTTTGTGTCATATGTCAAAAATGACAGGATTTAGAGAAAAACTGAGAATACTGTCTCATTAAGGATGTGATTATCTACAACTTTTATCTGAAAACTTTTTGTCAAAAATAGATTATAATGGAATTAGAGATAATTTTCAAAATTGCCGAAATTTGTTTTTTGCGAAATATCTAGTAAGCCATGAACTTCTGAAAGGCGCATATTTATGACCCCACAAAACTGCAATTCTTTTCCCATTTAACCGAGTCTCTATCTCCAGTAGTTTCCGAGATACCCATAGAGAACATCGTAGAAAACTCACCCTGTAGAAGTTATTCATGTAAATTTGATATTAATATATTCTACAATTTTTGCTTAAAGCCTGATTGACACGGTCAAAGTGTACAGGATGTCCCATAGCTCTTCTCCGTTAATATTATTTACTTTAGAGAAAAAAATATGATTTATTATATACAGGGTGTTTCAAAACAAATGCGAAAAACTTTGCGATTCTTTATCAGAAAATGTTTTTTGTCCTGGCATGTAATGCTTTACATTTTATTTTTTAATTTCAAATCGGTGAGTTTTGTCAAAAAAACACAAGAGATAAAAAAGTTTCTAAACAAACTAAACTATCCAAATTAATTTTTTTGTATGTGTTTGATAAGATTTTTCTTTAAATTTCGTTAACAAGAATGATAGGGGTAGTTTATTTCAACCCCTTCCACTCATTTTAAAAAAGTGAAAACATTACCAGAAAGTGTGTTTTCATAACAGTAATGCTTCCATAAAATTTCATTAGTCTATCTCTTTTCGTTTTCAAGATAAAAAATAAAAACATTATTTTTCCGCCATCTTTGTACCGCGATATCTCCCTAATGGTTGACTTTTGACCCAACGTTTATAAAGCAAACTACCCTTTATTTTGAACAAGGAATCACCCCCTAAAGTTTTTCGCATTTGTTTTGAAACACCCTGTATATATTATAAATAATTATGATATATTTACTTTTTTATTTTTATTTTTAGAATTTTCACAAATTATACTTCCTAACACTTTTAGAATAATTATATATAATACCGTATGATCGAATAAAAACGGCGTCAGCGATGGCTATGAAATGAAGATCGCTGTCATTTTATATGTAAATTTATATGGGAAATGTCATCGATCGTCATTTCCCAGCCAACTGGACGCCGTTTTTATTCGATCATACGGTACATTTTTCGTATACTCGCTATTTAAACCCGTGTATTTGTATACCGTGCTGGCAACTGTTACTTTTGGATCGGTATTTACATGTGTAGAAACTAAAAAAAAGATAACTAGACGTAGATAAAATCATTAGATATTTTTCTGAACATCTGAAATGGAATTATAAGGATATCGTTAGGGTATCCATTTCCAACGATAAAACGTCAGTAATCGCGATAATTTAAAAACGTTTTAACACATAACACGCCATAACTTAAGAACCACTTTAGACATTGAAACTTTTTTTTATTGTGAAGATCGGATCTTTTGCGATATGTTTAAACAAGAAAAATTCCATAAGGTTGTTTTTTTTTTCCATTCAAAAATTTTAAACAACCCATCGATTTACATTTAGTGCATAGCAATTTTCAGCAATCGTGTAAGTTTTTTATTTATAAAGATTTTCCCATAAAATATAGCAGAAATGTTAGGAAAGTTTCTGAAAAAACAATAATAAATTATTTCTAATAGATTTCGAGATATCGATTTTTGATTTCAGAGTTCTAATAGCGCGACCACTGTCGAACACCAACTCAATTCCTCTTATATTTACCAAAAATGCAAGTGTTACTAACTTGCACTTAAAAATTTTCAAGCTATAGGGAAAATACAACGACTCGTTAATAAATAAACAAATAAAATATCGCGAGACGTAATTAAATCGTGAAGCTGAACGCATGATGTACAGGGTGGGTCAAATTCGACGCTTTTAAATGGAAACACCCTTTTCTATAGGAGATAGACGAAAACTAATATCGGTGTCTGGAGCTCAATTTTCATCAAAAACATGATGGTGAAAACTGCATATCGATATCTGTTACCGTTTCGGAGTTACGGGATGTTTTTCAAAAATATGCATTTTTAACAAATCGCTGTAACTTTTTCGCTATGGAAATTTTTTTTTTTTCGAAAACATTTCCAAAGCACCTTTTTACGTAGAATTTAATGGTTTAAGTATAATTTTTTTAAAATTAATAATTTAAGAATTATCAACAGAAAATTTGATTTGTTATATGGGACACCCTGTATATTTTTAATTTATTGAAAAGAATTTAAAATTAGCTTTCCTAAAATATAACACACTTGATATTTTGCTCAATTTCTCTTCGAGATATAGAGTATATAAAAATTCGCCCTCTTTAAATAAGTAGGTTTTGAACGGCACCGGCTGTAATGCAAAAAAATTCTAGCTGTGAGCACCAATTAAAACGAAAATAATATTTGCTATGAGAGATGCAGAATTTTATAACAATTTAAAATATATTTAACCAACATCAACACATTTAAACTATACCTAATAACAATAAAAATAAATAGCAAACCAAGACATGAGATTTTGCTACAGGTGTTCGACATATCGACCGTCTTCTGTTATGGACAGACGGGTCAGTTTTTGAACATTTCTCGCGGAATTCATTAACTCGGTAGGGTGAAAGATACCCCCTCATAACTTCTAAGTATTTTTAATTCTTGTCTAGATTATATGGAAGAATAAGGAACCTTCATTCTTCCGCAAATATATGTATAGGATTAGATCCATGGGCACTAAGTTAGGCGGCCTCGACGGCCAATGGCTGGGATCTTGGTTAGCTATTCAATTATTCTTGAAATTGGCTGCAAAAATTTGCTGATAACTTCAGCGTTCAGAGGCGGTGCGTCGTCTTGCTGGAAATATAATGTTTTCGAGTTCCATTAAGGGCATATCATCAATAAGGGGTCCAAAGCCTACTAGTTAAAAGTGGCGAACTTTTAAAAATTCTGTATTTTGAAGGGGATTATAACAAAATATCAAGTGTGCTATATTTTTGGAAAGGTAATTTTAAATTCTTTTCAGTTAATTAAAAATATAGAGGGTCTCCCAAATAAAAAATCAATTTTTCTGTTGATAACTCTCAAATCATTAATTTTAAAAAAAATATACTTAAACCATTAAATTCTACGTAAAAGGTGCTTTGTAAATGTTTTCATAGAAATACAAAATTTTCCATAGTAAAAAAGTTACAGCGATTTGTTAAAAATGCACATTTTTGAAAAACACCCCGTAACTCCGAAACGGTAACAGATATTGGTGTGCGGTTTTCACCATCATGTTTTTGACAAAAATTGAGCTCCAGACACCGATATTAGTTTTCTATCTCCTATAGAAAAGGGTGTTTCCATTTAAAAGTGTCGAATTTGACCCACCCTGTACACCTTTCCCTAGAACTTGGCGTCGACTGTACAAAGGTACTAACAGTGAATAAAGTACTGACAGAGATACTGACTGGGTCGACCGGTCGACTGCGACAAATCTGCTATATCTCCTTCCACGTCTCTTAGCAATGTGCACAGTTTCTGGGTTTATTTCATACGTTTGGCAACGTGTTTACTGTCCTCTCTTTGTTCAGTACATTATAAACGAATTGTACTCTTCTTACATACGGAAATATCGACCCAAGACTAACCTTTGCTAGCCCTTAGTATACTAGTTGTTTACGATATTCTCCGATGGTGGCAGCACCGGCGGAGAATGCACCAAGTCTATAGAAAATTTTAAAAATCCGACGTACCTAAATCGTACAAGACCCAAAATAAGAAATATTAAAATTTCACCTAAGGCATCGAAATTATATTCCTTAAACTTTAGATGTTGCCAGCTACCACTTGCTAGCATATCGGCCGTCAAATCGGCTTCCAACCTAACTAAATTTGTAGTGAATTTAGGACCTTTTGTCAGATCGAAGCTTTTTACAATTATTTCTTTTACATATTTTCTGGCTTTGTACATTTTCATTACTTTCATCGGTATATCCTCGTGAGATCCTTCGTCAATTTGTTTTAAATCCGCAGCAACCTGTATAATCAACAATTTATTAAACAAATTCCACAATATACAGGGTGTTTCAAAAAACATGTGCCGTCTCTCGTGGAGAGATTCCTGACGTAAAAATTAGCGATGGGAACTATCGAATGAATTATACTATCGAATGGTTAATGAATGAATGATCAACTATCGAATGGTTTTATTCGAATAAAATCATTCATTCATTTGTATACTAAAGCATATGTGACAACCTCGCCGTGCGACTAAATGGTTATCGTTGAGCCATGACTATCGATTGCTTTTGATAAATGAAATTTAGTATTCGTTTGATTTTTGTATACGTCAGTGCATTATTAGTTCTTCCAAATTTTTATAACTTCGCCGTATAAATACTGTGCTATTTTTGCGTTTATTAAAATAGTTAAAATACTAAAATAGTAGTTATTTTTTAATTTTATTTATTGACGATTGTGTGCATGTGCAGGTGGTCAAAATTTTTCCGAAAAGTTGTGTGGTTTTCCGTAGTCCGATCTTTCAATTATTTAATTTTATATGGTATATGGTCTATTTTTTAATGGGAAATTTTGAGAAGTAGCAATTTTTAAGAGAGATGAGATGAACTTAAATTAATTTTAAAAGTACATATTTGTATTTTAGATGTTTTAATAATATGAATTAGTTGAACTTAATAATCATATTTAAGTAATGTGGTTAAGTAAATGTGGTTATCGAACTCAAACTATGGGGTGAGAAAATTAAAATGAAAGTTTTACACGTGCCAATTTAAATAAAAAGTTAACGATGTTTGTATTTTGTTTATGCTAATTCTCTTACATGTAGTTTTTTGCGAAGAAATATTTGATTTATTTTTTAAAGTAAATGCCAGTAAAAGTAAATATAATTTTTAAATAGTAATATAAAGCACCTAATTTTGACATCTAATTTGTTGTTTATATTTTGCAACTACTTAAAAAAATATTTATATTAAATGCTTTTAAATTTTGTTGTTAATAGGTATAACAAATTATTACTGTTATTATTATTTCTTAAACCAGTCTTTGCTTAAAAACATTAAAAATCATTTTCCTACATCCAAAATAATAAGTAGTATTGCAGTGTAACAACAGAATATTAATAAAAAAATGCAGAATATATAGACATACTATCCCTAACTAACTAAAGCCAAACAATAATATTCTTTGCTAATATCAACTAATACCAAAATATGGCAACAGCGCCCTTCATAATGTATTTTCTGTGTAAATACTAGCACCTTAATAAAAAAAAATAATGTGTCCTTATCTATATCTGACTCCGCAAAAAATCAAAGATGCCGGCTTCTTTCATAGCATTGCCACCGACCGCTGTCGGGTCTCTCGGAAAGAAACCTACGTCGCGTCGCCGGGCGACAACTAAAATTCAGTTAATATTTTATTATAATCGATCCTGACGAATAAATGATTTCATAAATGAATGAATTTTATAAATGAATGGTTTTGGTTTTTGCTGCCGAATTACTAGAATACAATATTTCAAGGCAGATGACGGATCTATTCGATAATTTTTATTCGAATAGTTTTCAACGAATGTTTTCTTACTAACTATCGAATTATTCGAATGAATTGCAACTATCGAATGTTTCGATAGTATTCATTCGATACTTCCCACTACTAGTAAAAATAAGATTTATTACCTGTTTATAATTATTATTTATTTACCTGTCGGTATGGTCGGCTATTAAGATCGGCAAAAACAGTTTTTTCAATTTCACGCAAAATGAGTTATTTGGGTCATAAATGACCTAAATACAAAATATTTTCATGGTATCTGTTTGTCTGTTCGTCTGTAACACGATAACTCAAAAACCGCTAAACCGATTTTAACCAAATTTGGCACAAAAATACTGTGACACCCGAGAATCTGGCCATTAGTTTTTGATGGGGGTGGGGGGTTGGTAAGGGGATATGGAAGGGGGTTAAAAATTTTAAAAAATCGTGACTCCAAAGTTACAGGAGGTAGCGAAACGCGGTTTTCAATTTAAAATTAGGAATAATATTTGTAATAACATCAAAATCAGTCAAAGTCGCAGTTTTTGAGATAAAAAAAAATATGAAGTATAGGCGGCTATACGTGCCTCCCGGGGCCAATTTTTTTTATATTAACATACGTCCGATTCTGCTTCGTTTCGTAGCTACAGGGGGTTAAAATCTTCGTTTTTTCGATTTATTATAATTTTCTTCCAAATACTTTTAGTGATTCGAATGAAATTTTGAGGGTAAAAGTTACTACGAGTGATAGTTGATACTACGCATGCGCAGGTTGCAGATGTTGCCATATTTCTACAAATACTATTTATATTTACTATTTATTTTTTATTTTTTCTAACCTTGTTTTTTCTAATCTCTTTTTCACTGAAGTTATGTATAAAGGACAGTTAATTATTTATAAATGTTTAGAAGGCTGCTTTGTATCCTTTCCTACTGATAAAGGTCTTTTAGCGCATCTTCAAAAGCAGCATGGAGTTATGATATCATTCTACTCGATTTTCTCCTATTTCAGGTAAATGTAGCATGTATAATACAGTATCTTTGGTACAGTAACAATAGAAATTCTATGATTAATTTTATATTTTAAGATTTTTAGATTTATCTTGACGAATATCAAAATTCCAAAGATGTGAATTATGTGTAAAATAGAGGAAATATACTTAATGGAGATTGTGAAGTAAGGTATTATCATTGTGATCGGATCATAATATTATCATTCATATACATTAAAAACATAAATCATAATCATTTATTGTTATTCTTATTTGATGGTTTTAAACCTATGAATATTATATCTCAATTATCATGTCATTACACCCAAGCGGTTTAATTTTTTATTTATTTGCAGGCAACATATTCATTTTATTATTTCTGACTTATATATTAAATTACTCTAAATTTTGGTAAAATCTAGTAAAGAGGTAACAGTAAATAATTACTTACGCAATCCACTTTAATTTATACAGAGTTATAGCAGATATCAATGCGACAAAGGTAATAATATTTAAACATTCAACAGTTTATCTGGTGTGGTTATAATTTAAGTTACTGTATTAGAAAAATGTAGGCACATATTTTTTTATGAAAAAATGGTGATAGAGTTAATAAGCTTTATCTTTTACTCTTTAGGAGGTAGATGGTCTATGTTGTAGAATACATTACAATATTTAATATTCTGTATTTTCATTGTTTTATTTTATGTAATTTCTTGCAAGTTGTCAAAATACCGCCAAGAAAATCTTGACAATATGACGAAGTCTGTGGCGAAGTTTCTAATTTGAATGTATTAAATTTACATTATGATGCAAAAAATCAAAATGTTTTAACAAGATACTTTTTGTTATAATTTGTTTTAATACTACAATATTATTATGCTTTGTGGTGTGGAAAACAAATGTTAGATATCTTAATATTTGCCATGATGTTTTATTACAAAATATGATTCATAAATCACAGATATATTAATTAAATATAATATTATATGATAGTGGTAATCTCGACCGTACTTCTAAATTTAATGTGGAACAATATCGGGTAGCGGTCTGTAGATTCAATTTAAACTAATTTGTTTTTAAACTCGATATTTCGTTAATTTTTATTAACTTCTTCAGGAGTAACTACAATAATAAATATAAAGAGATGAGATTAATTCATATCATTACACAAAAAAAGGGAGAAAGGGGAAAAAACAACTATAATTTTTTTCCCTATAGCACATTTCATCAAAGGTCACTCACTTAGTAAATAAAAGAAAATAATAATTAAAACTATATAAAAAATTCTGTAACTTACAACATTTAGTCATTGAATATAATCCTATTATAACACGAACATTTTACAACTTGCACAAAACAAAACATTTCAATCTAAAATATATGTCAACAATTAACAAACCAAGTACAGTGGACAGAAACAGTATCAGTACTGATATTTAATCATATATAAAATAATATTATATATTTTGTAGACATTTTGGACAATTGGACATGACAAAGAATTAAGAAGCACGGCAATAAAGGTAGAAAAAAATAGGGCTAGAAAAGCAGCAGTCTAGTGTTGTAGTGTTGAGAATATTGGAAGCCCCAAAATTAGATGGATCCTATAATAATGGATATTAAGGACAGAATTTGTCTGTTTATTTTTTTTTAAATCATGTATAATTTAAATTTTGAAAACAGAATGTACTGTGTCCTAGGCTGGGTTTAGGGGAGTTTCATCTTATTAAATAAATTACTTTTTCTTTTCAAATGTAGCCATCTATAGTGTTTTATTTGTGTCTAATTCTATTGATAATGAAATAAGAGCTGTCTAAATCTATAATAAGATATATTGCCATGAAATAAAAACACATCTCTCTTCTTTTGGCATTGGGTCAATATATTAAAATTTTAATATTTTTATTCTATCTTGTGTGTTCCATTCCATGAGCAACATTTTTCAAAATAATGTTTATTTCATAGTTGGCATGAAAAAGGTAACTGATGATTTTTACATGTAAGTGCATTTCATCGCTCATCATTTCTAAGCCAACTCTGACTCCGTCTTTTATCATACGTACTTAATTCACAAGAAATTGATGATTAAATATACATATATCTATGTAATTATAAATATATTTATTCAGATATCATTTTAGACCTACACATATGGTAAAAAATATTAGCTTATAATTTCTTATTTATTTATTTAGTATTAAATTATAGTATTTTCATTTTCATCTTTACATTCAAGTATCTATTTCTGTATTTTATTCTCATTCAAACCAATAAATTTATTTATTTAACAGATTTTATTGTTTTTTTTTAAATTAATAGGTAGGTAATGGTAAAAATAAAATTATATTTAAAATTTCTATTTTAATAATGACAAAGCAGAAAAAAAAAGTTTATAAAAAAAGTAAAACAAAAATAAAACTTTATAAAGAAAATTAGGTAATTACCGAAAATTAAATTATAATTATATTAAAAAGGGAGATTCTGTGGCGTATAAGAAAGGATTTATTTCTTAGATTTATTTATTACCTAATTTCAAAATAATACACATGCACAATTTGGCAACATCAACAGAAATTTGCTTACTGCGCATGCGTAGAACTCGGATGAAAGTCTCCCGATAGATACTTCTCATATTTTAATACCAAAAGTCTCTAGAGATTCACCAGGGATGTACAATATGGGGTTCCTACTAGAGTATTTAAAAAAAACATATGTGCGCCACTGACTTTTTTCTGGTTAGCATAGTTGTGTAGGGCGAAAATGCCGAGAGTTGTCTCTTGATTTCAGTGTTTTGACAGTCTAGTTCGGTCTAATAGGAAGTCTAATAGAAATCTTTAAAAAAAAACTTGTAATTAAACTGACAAAAAAAGATTAAAAATAATCAAATATTAAAAATAAAGATTAAAGATTCCTATTCAAAAAATATAAAAGAAAGTTCCTATAAACATAGATGCGGAAATGCATAGTTTTAAAGTTACAAGATGTTTAAAACTTTAAAAAAATATGTTCTTTTGTGCTTATCTTAAAAGTCATTATTTTTTTATTGAATTTGCTGTGAAATTCATAGCACTGAATATCAGTGTTATAAATTTCAATAAAATTTAATAATAAAATAGATTAAATAAATAATTTATTTTAACTTAGTTAATTGTGATTAATAAAAGTGCGTTTACCTCATGAAGGAGATCGAAATCGAAAAAATATCAAGACACAACTTTTAATCGGTATTAAACAGCCTACACAATTTTGCTAACAAGAGAAAAAAAATCAGCGACTCGGATTTTTTAAGAAAATAATTATTCCAGTGATAACTCATTTTAAGCACCTCCCTCGTAAATCTGTCGATACTTTTTTGGTACCAAAGTATGTAACACCACAGATTAGGTATCCTATAAGTATACAGATAAAAATCTTGTCTCTAATTCGTGGTACGAAAATTGTTTTTTATGACGATGTGCAAACGAGTAAAATTTCCTGTACGCAAAAATAAACTCGCGTAAAATTACAATAAACGGCGTAATAAAGAGATATCGCTAAACCAAATAGCATGCATGGACGTTAATAAGGCCAGGTGTTATTTCCTTTACGTGAGGTGGTATTAACTCTCTTCATTTATAGTTATCGGATTCTGTTCGCGTCGCGTCCGCTATTTAAACTTAACCTTAAAACTTTGAAATTGTTTTGTTTACTAGGTATTTTAAAACTAAAGGGCTAAAGTGCTTATTTTCAGTGCTTTATTGTTCAACGTCTGCCAGTGGGTTTAGGGCAACAAGCAACAAATACTCTTAGAAGGGCTAAGTCGTCATCTGCTGTAAACCTAAGCCTCTTTATAGGTTCTTTAATATTGGAAGATATTGAATCCATATTTTGGGCCATATTTATTTAATTAAAACTAATCCCAGCTACTTAAAGATCAAATTACCTAATAAAACTAAAGTAATAATTCAAAACAATTCAAACATAACCTAAAATAAAAGATCTCGCCGCGCGCCGTCCGGCCGCTGTTGTCAAATACCCGCACATGCCCATTTAAGCAATTTTTAAACGTTATTTAGAAATTAGAAATAGCGCTTGGTGTAGTTGATCCGCAAATTACGTCAGGCGGTAACGTTATTAGCGGGTGTTGCGTTAAAAATTGACTCGCGCATATCGTAACCATGATAAGGTACGCGTAAATACTGCATGACGCTATTCGGTTTTCCGATATCTCTCTAATAACTGTGCCGGTCAGGCGCTGTGCACAATTTTAGAGGCCATAAGTGGGAGTGCTATGTGCGCAAACTAGTACTAGTGCCCGATTCCGAAAATTGGAACCACGAAAAACAATAAAGAAAAAACAAAGATTATAATCTGTATAATCTGTTGTATTGTATAACACTTACAGCGCTTTCAGATGGAGCGAACCGTCCGCGACTTCGAGCAAGTACCATGAGTTTATATGAACAATTTCACATGGGCGCGTATGCTCCGTCCGACGAAGTTCATCCGACGGCTATCTTGAAAAACACGACGGACGGACAAAAAACGCTGTTATGGTACCTACTGTATTATCGAAAACAAAAGAAAAACGGCATTAAGTTGGCTTGGAAATGACAATAGAAGATATGTTTTACATAAAATTATATTTTTAATAATTTTTATAGTAACTTTTACCCTCAAAATTTCACTCCAATCGCTAAAAGTCCTTGAAGGAAATTATAATAAATCGAAAAAAAAATATTTTAACCCCCTGTAGCTATTAAACTATAGTAAACGCCACGAATGTTTGGGAGTGATTCATCGCTTGATGAAATTAGAATCGACACGCGCGCTATCATTTTTACATTAAAAACGTAAATTTTTACCGCAGACGTAGGTTTTTAAAGGCCCGGCCTAATTATCTTCCTGCGCTCCTCCTACTTATTCTAAAATGTTAGCGTGATTGACAAAGACGATACTATATCGCGTTTCTTTGATTGATTCGTTTTTGTGCGTCAGTCCCTTGGTGTGCTTGCAGTGCGATCAATGGGGCATTTCAGTTTATATTTATAACCAAATATATGTTTTGACAAGACTTTGACAGTTAAAACAACAAATTACAACAGATTATATACTGATTATTATATGACTTGAAACACGACACTGGAATTAAGTTTTATGTAACCTTGAGCAGATTAAGTCACATGGTAGCGACCGATCAATCACTCCCAAACATTCGTGGCGTTTACTATATCTGTTTTCTTTTAAATTTATTTAACTGATAAAACTGCGATACATGTAACCATGTCAAATGGAAATAACAAACAAAGCAAAATGGGACCCTATGTTGATAAGAAATGAACCTTATTTTTATGTGAGGAATCTCCCCACGAGAGATGGCATA
Organism: Sitophilus oryzae; assembly: GCF_002938485.1. Lineage (NCBI taxonomy): Eukaryota > Metazoa > Arthropoda > Insecta > Coleoptera > Curculionidae > Sitophilus > Sitophilus oryzae. The sequence continues at coordinate 657,661 of NW_022146024.1, read as the reverse complement.
TGTTTTTTAAAACACACTGTATAAGATGATCAGAAAAAACTCTATATTATAAAGTTTTCAATTTCAGACTTTCACTACAATATTTTTTATACAGACTGTCCAACGACAGAGTCTCTGCCAATGACAGTTGTGTCTGTCATTTTAATAATCAAATCTATTTTTCGAAGGCTCCTTGATTAAAAATTAGTGTTTTTAACACAGCCATGGCACTCTAGATTGAAATTTAAAATACAATTTTTTTAAGCGAGAATATCAAAAGTTGACATATTTATGATATATCAACTATTCAGAGTGTCATTTTCTATTGAATAAAGTAAAAAAAATACCGAGAGTGCCATTTAAAAATCAAAAGTTGTAGTCATTTCCGTTGAAACAGGAAGTAACCACACACAATTGAATACGTCAATCAATCCTAATTTATGTCATATACTAATATACCAAATTTCGTTTTTTTTTATCTGAAAAAATAAAAAAGTTATAGGGGTGAACCACTTTTGAGACGCATCCGGTATAAATTTAAAAATTGGTAAGAAACATTGGTAATTATTGGGAAAACTGGAAACATTGCCTGGAAACTTATATGGTGAAATTTTGATAAAATAATTTAGTACGCACTAAAAACACGGTATGTCGCTAGTGGTAGGAAAAATAATTTTTAGAGGTTACTAGTTTATTTGGTTGCCTGTGATATGCATATACAGGGTGTTTCCTAATTAAACTAAAAAATAAAAAATCGTTAGAAAACGAATTAAGGCGGGCTCTTAGTAAGTATATTTATTTTTTTCTCGACAACCGTTTAATGAACAAGAAAAACGCAAAAGATCAATTTTGTTGAAAAAGGATGGCCAGTCAAGAAAAAAATATATTTTCTTTAAAAAAGCAGTGGTGTACCATTTATGTTCAGCAAAAAATCGATTTTTTTTAATTTTTAATACCCTGTAGATCAGAAAGGAAGTACTTTAGACCCAGTGGTTATATAAAAATTGTTTTAAGAACACATGAGGAATCACACCATAATTTTTTTAGACTAATTCGAAAACACCCTGTATATTGTCAACTTGACAATGATTGCTGATAAATCAAAAAATACCTTTTCAGTGAAAAAAGCCTGATTTTCGCAGGAAAAATTTTGATTTTTATTGAATTTGGGCCTGCGTTTGCAAATACTCGTTTGTTTTTTAATTTTCTATCTATATAAATTTTAAATATCATAGTCAGAAATCGTTTTATTATTTATTAACTGTAAAAATGGTGTTTTCTTGTTGTGTTGCATCTTGCAAAGAAACTAACAAAACTGCAAAAATGTACGTGTTTCCAAAAGACGATAAGGTATATGTCTAAAAGAAAAATATATGGTATGTATTCGTTGTTTCATTTTTTTTTCATTCGCTTTAAAATCTATAAATCTCGGTCTATTCATTAGACAGCCAGTCGACTTACGATCATTTACATGATATAAATAAATATATATATTAGGTTTTATTAAAGTTACTCTGATATACTAATATATCAGTGTAACTTTAAAAATAAATCCTTTGAATTCAAATATAAACATAAAAAACATTTACAGCAGAAAAGGCGAAGGCGCTGGGTTAAACGTAGTCTCCACTAAAAACACAGAGGGGCGCTTTGACCCAAAATTTTACTATTGAGTTTCATATCTATCTTAATAGTAGATTATTTTCTTTCATCTATGAACTGGAAATCGTCCGATTTTCACCAAAATTGGTATACACCCTATTTTGAGGTCGTAGATTACGAATCTGAACTTTTTTTTCAGGAGGTCTCTTACCGTTTTTCAAAAAAACGAAAAATTATTTCAACCTCGAATTTTTCTTAATTTCTCATATTTTTAAGGTTTTCTAGCACATATTTTGTTAGGTATTCAATAAACAATTATGTTTTTGCTATTTTCTGTTACTTTTTTAACCAATTCTATGCATAATAGAGGAAAATTTGCTAAAATAAATTTGTAAACAATCTGAAAATGTTGGATTATGTGTTTCTGGCATTTAAAGCAACGTTGCCAATGCTAAACCTAAATTTAGCGTTTTTTTCGCTTATTCCTTATTCTGGGATTAGTAAAGGCGAAAGGCGGTCGCCTGAAGAACGGCTCCTTCCCATAACTGCTATTTTACCAACGAGACCTAACCACGAAGTTGCACGAAAGAGTTTTGATTGCATTGGTTGCAACTTCCATGTGGAGGGTGTTAATCTTTTGTTGTTGTATTATACCAAAAAAGATTAACCCCCTCTGAAAAGAAGTTGAAACCAATGCAATCAAAACTCTTTCGTGCAACTTCGTGGTTATAAATAGTCTTTATATAACTTCTTTGTGGAGAGGGTTAATCTTTTTTTGGTATAATATAACAACAAAAAATTAACCCCTTCCGCATAAAAGTTGAAACCAATGCAATCAAAACTCTTCCGCGTAACTTTGTGGATATAGGTAGGTGGTAGGTATATTTAACTTTGTGGATATAGGTAGGTGGTAGGTATATTTAACTATTGTCGTAATTTATTTAAAATGCCTAATCATCGGAAAAAATAGAAGATATGGCAACGTCGTAAATTTTCAAATTTCTAGATTAGGTCTAGAATATATATATTTGTCTCTCTCATTACATAGGAGAAAGAAGGATATATGAAATGTCAAACTTCCATTTGGTCTAAATTTTCTTTTATTTTGTTAAGAAAAGTCATAGATAAATGCAACAAGTTTAGATTGGAAAGCCCGTAAAAATTTTGGGTCGCGACCGTTATACGCGATCTGGCAAATCGCAAACGGCAAACAAAAACAGAAATAATTTTCTCTTGTCAAAGTCAGAATCTTCAAAAATCATAATAATCTTTCAAAATCTAAACCGCTCTCATTAAAGAAATTCCCAAAAGTGTTTATAGTGTCCATTTTCAAAGTAATTATTGCTATCTTGTGAGTTCAATTCAACTTTTATTTACTTCAACCGGTGATAATTGTGAAAAAGTGGCATTAAAAACTTAAAAAGCTGTGCTGTGAACTGCAAAAACCATCGTGGATCGTGGCATAACGTCGGTTTCCAATGTGTATGCAACACACTGTATTTTATTTATAAAATTAAACGAAAATAATAATAAATTTGAATAAACAATATTTGGCGATATAATTCCGGAAAAAGCCGAACCGCTCCGAAATTTTCAAAAGTTTTGGGTCGCGACCGTTGCAAGAATAGCGCCAAATAGTGTTTACATTGTCCTTATGGGCACTTTCCAATCTAAACTTGTTTCATTTATCTATGACAAAAGTGTTTTTCAGTAAAATTTTGGACATTTTTCTATCCTCAATCAAGTGTGGCTTTTAGATAAACTATAATATAATGAAAATATAGTGAAATTATTACTTTATAAGGACCGAAATAAAGAAAAATTCAATGTTGAAATTATTTTCTGTTCTTCTGAAAAACAGTAAGAGACCGCCAAGAAAAAAGTTCAAATTCGTAATCTACGACCTCAAAATAGGGTGTATACCAATTTTGGTGAAAATCTGACGATTTCCAGTTTTCCCAATAATTACCTTGATTTTAAGTAAATAATACTTTTAATACATAATTTTTACGTATTATTCTTATCTCTTTATCATACTAATGCATGAATATACTTGCTACATGTGGACATAGTTTTTTGGGCCGTTTCTTTTCTCTCCTCTAAAATTAGGAATATGATATTAGATTAAGAATATAATATGAAAGTGCTAACTCCATAGCAGTTTATCACATTTCACCGACAATATAAAATTTCATCAAAATCGGTCAAGCTGTTTCAGAGCAGTAGGGTAACAAAAACTGTAACATTAGAATTTTATACATTAGATTATAGTGAAAGTCTTAAACAGACAACTCGATATGGAGCTTTTTCTGATTAATAATACAAATATCAATAAAAAGTCTTACGGTATCTACAATAATGACATCGGGTGCTCTCTGAACAGTATTATCTTCATCTACAAAAACCCAACCATTTGATTTCGCTTTACCATATCCATGTTTTGCACTAGGCAATTTCATTACCTCATTTAGAGAAAGTCCAAAATTCGGTAAAGAGCGGTAAAATCTTGCTTCATGACTACCTACAGGTATATAAGATATATAGTAGAAATACATACCTATTATAAAAAGGCCCAAAGAGCAATAAAACGTACATGAAAAATAGTTGCAAGTTTTTAACATAATTTTTTTATTCTACACAAACCATAGCATATTATCTGCACTCTAATAATGATGTGGTATAGATCTTGGTTACGTGAATGTTAAAAAAAAAACTTTAGCTGGCTAAATAAAAATCCTGTGCTTACTTATGATTCGAATATATCATGATTTGTGTAGAACGTAACACGTTATTAATTTTGCATTTTTATTAACTCTATGTAATAGCATAGATTCTTCTATAAAAAAATGAATGAATATCTAGCTAATATAATAATATACTATACAGTACAATACATACTAATATAATAATATACTATACAATTTTTACCATTTAAAATAATTTCCTTCCCTTCTTCAGTAAGCACGAATTTACTTTCAGATCTGCCATAATCAACAATAATACCATCACCATGTGCCTTTATACTATTTACAGCTCCAACAATTTTTTGATGATCTTCACCAAACTCTTTGGCCAGTTCCTGCGTGTTCAGTCTGGGATGTGTAAATCCCAGATCAGCTCGTTCAGCGAGATACTCTAATATTTTCTTATCCATTCTGTATAAGTTTTATCCTCAAATCTAAGGTTATATCAGTATATTGTTAATTAAAATCATCAAATGTTGGCCATTTAATACAGCCGGTTTGGAAATTATAAAAAAAGAAATTTAACCAAATTTAACCATAGAGCATATCATATGGCTATGGAGTGTAACAAGCTGATCAGCTGATCCAATTTAAATTATAAATTAAAGTTGCATGAATTATTGGTTGCCATCCTATCCTATGTCTCATTGTCTCATTCCGCATTCATTATTAAATAATTTTAAATTTATTTAATAATTTTCATTGTTAGTACGTCTTTAAAAAGTAGGTAAAACAGTAGTACAGTGCAACCATGTAGAGAGCCCGACTCTTTAACATTATAGCAGATTATAGGATGTTCAAGATTTGTCTTCCGTAGGACACTCAACTCAAATGATGGTTACATTCAAATATAATGAATGTTTTACTATTAAATATTCGTTTTCTAGTCAAATAAGAATAGTTTTGCTAAGCCAGGATACTGAAAGAACTTTATAATAATTATAATCAAGCAATACAGGCACAGATGCCGTACCAAGCATAAGTACCAAGTGGCGGAGGTACACAAATTTCAGATTCCAAATTATGCCTGACAAATTCCAAAGGGATCCAAGCATGATCCAAGTGGCGGAGGCAGAGGCGGAGGTACACAAATTTCAGATTCCATATAATGCCTGACAAATTCCAAAGGGATCTGTTACAATGTTGAGTTTATTTGGAACAAGGATAATCTAAAATTTAGAATAACAGTTGTGTATAAAATTAGTGGTCTATTAAGACTTATATCACAGATAACAATCATCTGTGATATAAGTATAATAATATTATATGTATTATCTTTGCTTATATGATAAGTTACTATTTTGTCAGTCTGTAGAAAGGTCTGTAGTCTGTAACGTATGTACCAGAGTATGTACTATTTATAAACCAAAAGCAAGACCAAAAGATAACCAAAAGTTAATGTTATTAAAAATATATTTATGTGGAAATCTTGAAATTTACTTGAAATAATGTGTTATGTGACCAATAAAACACCTATATCAGATTATTTAGTGAGGTTATATTTCCTAGAGTTGTTGATGGTTATAAAATTTATAAAGGTTTTTAGGGCAAAAATATTTAATTTTTATACTTTAAAATGAACAAAAACGAGGAAACAACATTAGTACCTCATCCTGATGTATTGCCACCTTCTGAACCAAAGGAATTAAGTCAGTATCACATATGTTCAATTAAAAATAATCTATTTTAAACCACATTGTATTTTACTTTGTAGAAGTAGACGAAAAAGATTTAGACGACGATGATGAATGGGAAGACGAGGGTATTGTGTATTTTAAAATGACTTTTATTGTTAACACATCACTGAAAATGGGAACAGGCAAGATAGCGGCACAGGTTGGTCATGCATGTCTAGGTTTGTATCGAAAAATGTCAGAAAACAAGTTAGAAGAATTACTAAATCAATGGGAACAATCAGGGTAATATATAACATTTTCATGCATTATTACAACAATTTGTTTTATTTTCTTTTTCTTAACAGTGAAAAGAAAATAGTATTGAAAGGTTCTGATGCCAATCATTTGATGGAACTATATCAGAAAGCAAGAGATGCAAATATACCAGCTTATTTGGTCAGAGATGCTGGGCATACTCAAATTCCTAGTGGATCGGTTACAGTTTTAAGTTTATTTGGATTAGAAGATGATGTGGATACAATAAGTGGCAAACTTACACTATTATAACATGTTATTACATTTATTATGCATTTTCTTAAGGTGCTGTGAGGTTACTTTAACCAATTATTATTGATTTTGTATTTATTGATAAATAAAAATGTACTTTTTATATTAATTTTGTTATATTTTGTACCACTTTGTATACACCCGCATATTTTGCAAAGGGATAGGAACATTAGGAATGAAAATCTTAGATTGGAGAAATACCGAACACTATATATTATATTGAGATTTTTCAAAACACTAAGTTACCCTGTATATTATTTTAAATAAAATGGAAATAAATTTTGATGTGATTTTTAACGTTATCTGTTCTTACGTATAGTGAAATTTTCGTGACGATAGCTCTCTATAATAGAATTTCTGACATGCGCGATTCGAATCTGTCACTTGCCACTTGCCAGTCAATTGGGGCGTATAGAGTTTTGGGCCGTGTTTTTAGGGCGTTTTTCGACACCCTTCCGATACAGTACCGATTTGGCCCTGTTTTTTATTTGTTTTCCCACGTTTTAGTCATAATTTAGTGCCGCGACATCATCAATTTCCTTTTTCCTCTACGAAATCAAGTAGAAAAACGCTCGCGACTTCCCTAAAACGCCGAATTTTATGCATTTAAAACTACCGGCGCGATTCTAAATTTAACCGGTTAAATTTTAAACAGGCAGATTATGTTTTCTTCGTGTTTTAGTAGCGGAAAAGCCTCGTAAAATGTTTATTTCGCTCGTATCGGTGCGTTTGTTTACTGTTGGACTGATTTGCGCAAAAGAATCGGCGTATTGTTGACAGTTTTTCCAATAGGAGGAAACGGTTTAGTTTTTCTTAATTTTCAACACCATGGCAGAAGAAGAAGTGTTGTTTGACGATGTGTATGATTTGTGCGAAGAAATAGGAAGGTAAATACTTTAAGTCTGTGTAAATTCAGATGAAATAAGATCATTAATATTTGACTTAAAAAGTCGCCCTTTTTGGCCTTTTTGGTGCATAGATTTGTGCCACAGACACAGAATAGCAACGGTCATCTGTCAATTCGATTTGTTTATTTTTTAAATTGAAGACTGGAGATTTAAAAAAATAATTCTATTTTTATATTTTATTCCCTTTAAAATATTTCAAAGGTAGCCATTCAAGATTTTCTAATGTAAATAATGTTTCTTTGATTTTTGATTGATTCTGTTTTAATGTTTCTTAATTTATCATACACATTTATTTAAAAATCGGCATATTTAAAGATACAAAAATTATCTATGCTGAAACTTGAATTTGATACATTTTATGTTAACGATTGTTGTTTTATTTAGGGGTCCCTTTAGTATAGTTCGTCGATGTATACATAGACAGACTGGTCAGCAGTTTGCTGCAAAAATTGTAGACGTAGCCAAATTTACATCTAGTCCTGGTCTAAGTACGAATGGTAATTCGTAAAAACCATATTGCATATTTTTTTTAATTAAAATCAATTATTATTTTAGATTTAAAAAGGGAAGCTACAATATGTCACATGTTAAAACATCCACACATCGTAGAGCTTTTAGAGACTTATTCGTCAGAAGGAATGCTGTATATGGTGTTTGAATAGTAAGACTATTTATTGGTATACTAGAAGTTGACCCAAAAAAGCATTTGATCAGATTTTCTGTTTGAAGTTTACCTCCATTTTTTATAAAATAAACTGAGAATTGTAGCACATTTTTTTACACATATTTTTAAACACAGAGTTACGTATTAATTAATGAAGAAAATATGTATTATGAAAAAAGTTTCTTTTTTAGATAATTTTACCACCCTGTATCTCAAGAGTTAAGATGTTTAAGATATACATTCATATGTTTATAAGTTTTTTTCTTGGAATAGGTTCAAGAATTGCCTCTTAAATATTAGGAAGTCATTCAGGAACACCCTGTATACCGGGTGCGTCTTAAAAGTGGCTCACCTCTATAACTTTTTTATTTTTTCAGATAAAAAACGGATTTGGTATGTTAGTATATGACATAAATTAGGATTCATTGATGTATTCAACTGTTTTTGGTCACTTCCGGTTTCACCGGAAGTGACTACAACTTTTGATTTTTAAATGACACCCTCGGTTTTTTCACGGTTTTTTTACTTTAGGTGTACTCTGAATAGAATGACATATCGTCATGTGTCAACTTTTGACATTTTCATTTTCTTATATGGTTTATTTGGAATTGTAACATGCGGTTCATGACAATTTGACTCGAAATACCAAGTGTGTGGTATCAAATTATTCGCAAAAAAATGCTTTTTCCAAATATGCTAATGAGTCATTCCATTTGAAAAAATTGAGATATGATTAAAAATACGATTTGTGCATCTTATAACCGACCAGGACAAGACACTAAAAACATTAGACGATCAAATCTATTTTTCCAAGACTTCTTGATCAAAAATTAATGTTTTTAACACAGCCATGGCAGTCTAAATTGAAATTTAAAATACATTTTATTTCAAGCGAGAACGTCAAAAGCATATATTATTCTATTCAGAGAGTCATTTTCTATCGAATAAAGTAAACAAATACCAAGGGTGCCATTTAAAAATCAAAAGTTGTAGTCATTTCCGGTGAAACAGGAAGTGACCGAAAATAATCGAATACGTCAATCAATCCTAATTTATGTCATAATATACTAAAATACCAAATCTCGTTTTTTTATCTCAAAAAATTAAAAAGTTATAGGGGTGTGCCGCTTTTGAGACGCACCCGGTATATGGAACTCTCAGTGGGCGAGTCCCACTCACACTTTTTTATATTTATTAAATTGTAAATTATTTTTAAAATGTGTTCTACCATAGTTTGCATATTTTATAAGAAAAATTGTAGTGAAAATCTGAAATAGAAAACCTGATATGGAACTTTTTTGGAACACCGGATCACCTCAAATATTTTGATCAATTTATATGTGATGTATATTTTTAGTATGGATGGATCTGACTTATGTTTTGAAGTAGTAAAAAGGGCAACTCAGGGTTTTGCATATAGTGAAGCTGTAGCAAGGTAAATTAATATACTCTATGATCGAAAAAAAAAACTGCGTCATAGTAGTATTTAAAACGATAATGACAAATTTCTGTGCAGCTGACCCAATGACTAAAGAATACAAGGACGCATAACGCGCATATACGGGCTGGGGCAAAATCTGTGATATTAAATTACTGGTATTATCAAATTACTTAGATAAGGAAAGAGAGGGGCCAGCTAACACGCATATTCTTCAGTGAAAAATTTTTGAGGCCAAAATTTGATTGGCAGTCATACTTTGGTGACAAGATTTCGAGGTGACACCAAGCGAATTTTTATGCTTTTTGTGAATATTGTTTTGTTTTAAATTTATAAACTGTGTTGTTTAGTATGGTGAAATGTTCATTGAATCCGGCCATTCATTGAATCCGGCTGCAAAGGCCGAAGCGAGAAAAAAGTGGCTGGAATTACATTTCACAGGTAAAAATCGACACACAACTTTTGTTATGTGGTCATAAAATGTACATTTTTTTCATTATAGCAGTAAAAATATCTAAAATGCTTTTAATATGTCTTGTACCACATCCTAACAAAACTATTTTTGATAAGACCAAGTAGTATTTTCAATATCCTGTATTATAATTAATGTTTGAAACTATAAATAATGCTACTCAGCATGGATTTCTCCAGTGGCGTAGGGAATTATAATTAGAGAAATACAGTTTCTGCAATAAACATTTTTTTACATATTTTACATGTAAAAAAATGTATAAAGTATTGTTATCAAATAGTAAAGTAATTGTAAACTATAAAAAAATGAAAAATTCAAATTTGTGGTGGGCTACTTGTTACTATATTTTTTTAAATATTCTTTAAACAAATTTGCTAATTTAGGTATATAATAATAGTTTCAGTGAGTCAACTGCACTGGTATATTTATAACTGCCCTCTCTAGGTCACTGCCGCCGGCTTTTTATACCGACAGGTAAAAGAAATCTAGAATAGTCCAAAGATCGTTAGGCGCATAGAGAAGGTTTTCGAATGTTCTCGTATGTACGAGTCCATTCTAGTGGGTCTCGATTCTTCTCGAACGAATGAATCATTGCGGTGTCTATGCGATGTCAAGGTCATCCGAGGGCGGGCCATATTGTGAGGTTAGGTCGAGTCCACACCGGCTCGCAACACTGCCCCCTTCTTAGGCACATGCTCGTCCCGAGATGTATACGGTGAATGAAGGTATTTGCAAAGCTGGCCCCTGGTACATTGCGAAGTCTGGTAGAAATAGCAGTCTACAGTTTTCTCTCCCGATCTCAGCTTTGGGTTGTAGCAGCAAACGAGGATCTCGATTCCCGTAAATCTGAACAAGACTTCAATCATGTTCCGGATTGTACGCCAACTCAAACCATCGAGTCCACACGCCAGCTTCGGAATGGCTAATCGTGCAATGTTGTTGTTTAGCAGGGCTTCTCTCAGTTCAATCAGGGTCTTCCATAGATTGAGATAAGTCGGCTTACTCGGGGACCATTCCTTGGTGACCAGGTAGAAGATGTGCCTTGCTTGACCATGTGCATTGTCGGTTAGCCTCAAGACGCTTCCAACCTCTGGATCCTGTCGGCGTAGTTCTCCGACACGCCCAAACTTCTCATTGAACGTCGCAGCGATTCCTCTGGACATCCGCAAATCTCGAGCCACACAATGAGCGAGCGAATAATCAGGAGGCACGGAAAAGAGGTCTCGTTGATCTTCTTTGGTTACACCATAGCGAGCCTTCTCACTGCTGTTGTATCGGGCCATGAAATCGTCAAAGGACATCTCCGAATCAGGGGGATCAAAGCTGCAGGTTCTCACGGTCCCAGCACGATCTTCTATTTCGCCTTGGTAGGGGCTCAAACGGTTGAAATGGACTACCCTCGGTTTTCCTTTTGGCAATTTTCTGATACGGTATACGACGTCATTAATTCTATCCATGACTTCGTATGGCCCTTCCCACGAGGATTGTAGCTTCGGAGATAACCCACGACGTCTCTGCGGGTTATATAGCCACACCAACTTCCCTGGTTGGTATCCTCCATGCTCAGCTTGAATGTCGTAGTGTTCCTTCATTCGGTCACTAGCACTTTGAATATTTAGGCGGACTCTCTGATGAATGTCGTCCATCCTTTGACGTAGTGTGTGGACATAATCTTCTCCGGCGACTTCTTCTCCCGGTCGGCAACCAAATTTCAGATCACAGGGTAGGCGCACTTCCCGTCCCATAACGATGCTGGCTGGAGTTTGCCCTGTAGATTCTTGGACGGATGAACGGTAGGCCAACAGGAACAGGTGAAGAAATTTGTCCCAGTCTCTTTGGTGGTCAGAGACTACTTTGGCCAGATAACGGTTGATAGTTCTGTTCATGCGTTCAACCATCCCATCGGATTGTGGATGTAGAGCAGTCGTCCTGGTCTTGCGGATGTTCAGGACTTCACAGACGCCTTGGAACAGATTGGACTCAAAGTTTCTTCCCTGATCTGAATGAAGCTCCATGGGAACACCAAACCTGCAGATCCATTCTTTAACAAGGGCATCAGCAATCGTGGACGCTTCTTGATTTGGCAACGCGTAGGCCTCGACCCATTTGCTGAAGTAATCCATTACTACCACAATGTATTTGTTGCCATCGTTCGTCTCCGGGAAAGGACCAGCCACGTCGATCGCTATTCGTTCGAAGGGACTACCAACATTGTACTGGCGCATAGGGGCTTTACCACGCTTTTGTGGCCCATTAATGGCTGCGCAAATGTCACATTTCTTACACCAGGCCCTCACATCTTCTTTGCAGTTCACCCAGTAGAACCGTTCACGCAGCTTGCCAAGTGTCTTGGTAACACCAAGATGTCTCCGCTGGTTCCATTGTGAACTTCCTCCAAGACTTCTGGGACCCTCTTCTTTGGAATGACGATCTGCCTCTCTCTTCTTGTCCCTCCGGTCTCTCGATCACACGGCGAAGTAGTCCGTTATCTATTACCAAGGAATTCCACTGGGCCCAGTACGACTTTTTACGTTCGGCGAATATCTGCAAACTTCTTCCCACGTTGGTCTTTGGCCTGTGTTTTTCCAGTTAATTACTAAACCTAATTCTGGGTCACTGGTTTGGTCATTTGCAAGATCTTCGGGTTGCCAACTATCATTAACCACAGTTGTTCTTAGGAGTTTCACTTCTTCTCTTCTGCTCGGGAACAATGCTTACAGTCCTTAGCGCAAGGTCTTCTGGAAAGTGCGTCGGCATTTCGATGGATTGCCCCAGCTCGATGTTCTGTGTCGAAGTCAAATTCTTGTAATCGTTCAATCCATCTAGCTACCTGCCCTTCAGGATTCTTAAACTGCAACAGCCATTTCAAAGCAGCATGGTCTGTTCTTAACAAGAACTTTCTTCCATAGAGATACTTGTAGAAGTGTTCCACTGCTTTAACTACTGCTAGTAATTCTCGTCTGGTTACACAGTAGTTCCTTTCCGGTTTTGACAAGGTCTTACTAAAATAACCAATGACTTTTTCTTGACCATCCTGGATCTGAGACAGAACAGCGCCTAATGCAACATTGCTAGCGTCGGTATCCAATATAAAGTTTCCGCTGCCAAGAGGGTAGCTAAGTATGGGCGCACTAGTCAGGGCCTTCTTCAATTTTCGGAATGCCTCGTCAGAATCTGAGTCCCAAGAGAAACGCCTCTCGCCTTCGGTAAGTCTGGTCAATGGTTTTGCAATGGTAGCGAAACCCTGTACATAGCGTCGATAGTATGTGCATAGTCCCAAAAAGCTTCGTAGTTCATGTTTATCTTTAGGTATCGGCCACTCTTCCACAGTCTTGGTCTTCTGTGGATCTACCGCAACTCCTTGGGAGGAGACTACATGGCCCAAGTAGTATACCTTTTCTTGACACAGATGACATTTCTTGGGGCTAAGTTTCAAACCAGAACTCTCTAGTCGCTTGAAAACTTCTTCCAAATTCTTCAGATGACGGTCAAAGGATTTCCCAACCACTATGATGTCATCCAGGTACACTAAACAGGTAGTCCAGGATAGTCCCTTTAACACAGACTCCATTAGTCTCTCAAAGGTAGCTGGCGCGTTGCACAATCCAAAAGGCATGACGGTAAATTGCCAGTCCGGAGCCCACCGAGAACGCTGTCTTCTCTCTGTCTTTCGGCGCCATGTCGACTTGCCAATATCCACTCTTCAGATCTAACGTAGAGAATATCGTTGACCCCGCCAGTGTGTCTAGAGTATCGTCTATCCTCGGCAGGGGATAGCTATCCTTCTTGGTAACATTATTGAGCTGCCGATAATCAACACAGAACCTGGTGGTACCGTCTTTCTTCTTTACTAGTACTACCGGCGATGTCCACGGGCTGTTAGATGGTTCGATGACACCCTCTTCTTTCATTTCTCGAAGGATTTTGTCAGCTTCTTCACGTTTGGCGAGCGGAAGTCTTCTCGGATTTTGTTTGATTGGTCGTGCATCTCCGGTGTCAATTTTATGTTGTACTAAATTGGTAATGACCTCTATCTCCTGCTTCTCCTTTATCAAACACGTCTTGATACTTGATTATTAGGTTTCTCAATTTTCTACTATTTTCGGGAGATAATCCTTTAACGTTTACTAACTCCTTCACCATTTTGTCCGGAATTTTTGAAGTCGAAACTTTGGAGGCTTCCACGCTTCGAATGACTGAGGAGACCGAACAACAGTACCCTAACAGAGTTCCCTTCTTCAAGGATACAGAATAATAATTCGTGTTCATTACTCTCACCGGTACAGTTTTCTTCGCTCGTAGCAGGGCTTTTCCAACAGCGATCCCTCGTCCTATTTCGCTGTCATGGTTCCTTGGCTCCAACAGAATAATACTCCCATTATTCATTTTACCTTCTAGGCAACCATCCAAAAATATCTCACAGCGCTCAGGGATCGAAACATCTTCTGCTACCACCACGCGAAGCGTCTCCTCACATTTTCGATGTAGAACCACTTCTTCTTCATTTATTTTTAAAATTCCCTGTTTGAAGTTTAGTTCAAAACCTTTAGTGGTCATGATGTCCATTCCGAGAATAAGTTCATCTTCGATATCTGCTACTAACACTGGATGTTCAAAACTGGTGCTCCCAATAACAAAATTAAGGTTTACTTCTCCATGGACAGCAGCGGAGCCCCCCGTAGCAGTACGTAGTCGCCATTGTGTTGTTTTAACCTTCTTCGATATTTTAAGAATGTCCGGTCTGATGATAGTTTTCGTCGCACCTGTATCCAACAGCATGGTCCGGAACTCTCCATCAACAAAACCATCCACAAAAATGCTGTTGAACTTGTGCTGTAGCGATGCGACATGAGCAGTTTTCGTTGGAACCTGTTGGGTACTGCTCGATATGTGTCCCTTGGATTCGACACTTGGCGAAACCGGGTCCACGTCCTTTTCTTTACAGTGACTTCTTACGTGTCCTGCCTGGCCGCAATTCCAGCAACAAGTCGGTCCTTTCTTGCCCATGTACTCCTCCATGACTTTCCGTACAATGCTTTCCACGGATTCGTCGGAACATTGGTTGACCGCCCGTACTCTCACTAGAGACCGAGAACTTTTTTTCGCGGCCTCGAATTCTAGGGCACGTGCTAAAGCATCCACCAAGTGCGTTGGGTGGGCTAGGAGAAGTGCTTGTCTTGTCTCGTTGTCACGTAAGCCATCGGAGAATGCCTGTACTGCCAACCGCTCCATAATATTCTCGGGCGTAGCAGGGTACGCAAGACGAACGAGGCGGGCTACGTCAGCTTCAAACTCCTGCAGAGACTCATTTGACTTTTGAATGCGATTTTTTAGCTGGGAATGATAGACATGTTCCAAATGAGCTTGGCCGTACCTCATTTCTAAATGTCGTACCAATTGCTGATAATCTCCCTGTTCCGATGGTGACAATGTCTGCAGGATATCAGTCGCATCTCGCAGTGCGACAGTCAAAGCGGTAGCCTTTTCAGCGATTGTCCATCCGTTCGCTCTCGCAGCGGCCTCAAACTGGCAAAAATAATTGGCCCAAGCGGTTTTTCCGTCAAACTGTGGAGGCTTAATAACTGACTTTGAGATATACTTATTTTCGACTAGTTTCGGTGCCTCCGATGTTTCTTGACATTTTGGTGCCTTTTCTATTTCTTGTTTTAAAATTTCGATTTTTCTATTTACATCTTCCTCAATCTCCGTTATTTTGTCTTGTAGTTCCGCAGAATTCTCTATAATCTTATTGTTTAAACTTTCTTCTAAATTAAGTATTTTGTCATTGAAACTGGCTTGTAGATCTTTAGAATTTTCTATGATTTTATCCTCTAAAATATTAATTAAATCCTGGGAATTTTCCATAATTTTATCTTTCAAACTGTCTTCTAATTTTTGAGAATTCTCTGTGATTTTATCTTCTAAATTAACTTCCAAGTCAATTATTTTACTATTCAAATTGTCGTTTAAATTGTCTTGTAAATTTTTCAATGACGAGTCAAGGTCACCTTCCAGCTCGAAGTAAAATGTGTCAGGATCCTCACCTTCTTCCACCAAAACGTCTCTCAGTCTAGCTTGCAAAATGCTTTTCTTTCCATCTGTCTCGCACTCTCTCTTCCAATATGCATTTCAGTTCGACACTTACAAGTCTTTCAACAATTTTTTCAGAGCCATGGTCAGTCTTTTTATTCTTCTAGTCTATCACACACGCCACACTTGACACCAATTGTTACGTTTTTCGTCGGTTCCGTGTGGATAGAAAGTCACAATTTATTTAAACACTATTTATTTAACACTAATTAACAAAAACAATAACGATAACGATAAAAGACTTATAGAACTATTTACAAACGATTTATAACTAAGAATTTATTTTTTGAATTTTAGCGCGTCAACTGCACTGGTATATTTATAACTGCCCTCTCTAGGCCACTGCCGCCGGCTTTTATACCGACAGGTAAAAGAAATCTAGAATAGTCCAAAGATCGTTAGGCGCATAGAGAAGGTTTTCGAATGTTCTCGTATGTACGAGTCCATTCTAGTGGGTCTCGATTCTTCTCGAACGAATGAATCATTGCGGTGTCTATGCGATGTTAAGGTCATCCGAGGGCGGGCCATATTGTGAGGTTAGGTCGAGTCCACACCGGCTCGCAACAATATTTTACATGTAAAAAAATGTATGAAGTATTGTTATCAAATAGTAAAGTAATTGTAAACTATAAAAAAATGAAAAATTCAAATTTGTGGTGGGCTACTTGTTACTATATTTTTTTAAATATTCTTTAAACAAATTTGCTAATTTAGGTATGTAATAATAGTTTCAGTGAGTAAATAATAAAAATTTTAAAATAAATAAAATAACATAAAGCTTCTAGAATTGTTTATTTTTTTGTGGAAAATTAGGATATTCTTATGATTGAAGTTAACAAATATTGTAATTATTCATTGAATGTACGTATTGGCAGGCTAGATATGTCAGGCGTATGATCGAAAAACGACGTTCAGTTGGCTTGTAAATTACTATCGACGACATTCCCCATATAATTTTACATATAAAATGACAGCGATCTTCATTTCATAGCCATCGCTGACGCCGTCTTTTTTCGATGTCGTTTTGTATAGTTTTTATGTCATATTATATGTAGAATTATATGGGGAATGTCATTGATCGTAATTTACAAGCCAACTGGCCGTCGTTTTTTTTTATCATACGGTATAATAATGAATCTAGCCAATCCCCTTCGCACTTGCTTACGGATTCAATGAATAATGTAATTTTTAATATTAATTTGTGAAATTGTCATTTCCAAACACAAAAGACGCCGTTTTTTTCGATCATACGGTAATATGTATATACACATTTAAAACATATATATTTGCATTATTTTTTATTTAATTATGCATTATACACACGTTAATAAATAAATAATTGTCTTGATAATCAGTTCACTGTGACTGTTAAATAAATGTTGCATTATTGACTTAGATATTCTAATATTATAAAGGTGAGACTATAAAATACAAAATTGTATATGCATTACTCAAAAATGAATGATATATTAGTTTACGTTTTAATAAATATTTTGTATCGTCTAGGTACAAGCTAATTTCTGATGCTACGCCATTGGAGAATTTCGCGTGGTGACAAGTGGCCTCACTTTCAGCTGCCGTGTTACCTGTCCCCTCTCTTTCCTTGTCTAAGTTAAATTATATGACGCCATTTTTTTGGTGCCAAACAAAATAGGTGACACCTGGGAAGATTTTTGCTATTTTAAATAGTTTGTTGTGTGTAGTGAAGTTTATATTGTAATCGCAAAACATTTTCCGATGCACGTCATCAATCATACACTAAGACATTGACACTAAAGTCTATAAACCTGACTAAATGAAATTTTGGCAAAAAATGTTTAAATTTGTTATATAATTTAAGATACCGAGCAGCTCTTCATTTGACTTATAGAGCAAATGATTGTAACAGATATTTTATTTAGATTAAAGCTGCAAAAATTAGTTTAAACCGAATTTTATTATCGCTATGTTGGATCACATTGCGCCGTTTTCAGCAAGGTTTATTATTTGACAATTAATTATCCTAATGTCAGTCATTCTTTTGTATAATATCATGTTGTTGTTGAATCTTTGTGAGTAATTCTCGTTTTTTTGCGTCTTTTTTTTTCATAGTCTTTTTTTTAATTGTACTTTAAAAGCACAAACAGTTCTTTTAAGAACTAAATTTTCGAGTTTTTCTATTGCATTTCTTGAAATTGTGTATTGAAAATATGCTGAAGCATTTAAACAGTCGAAGTAAAGGGCTTGTAGCTTCCCTGATAAACTATTTTGAATGAGAACGTGACAATAAAGGTCGTTTATTACCCTTGACTGCAGTCAGAGAAGTAAGTTTGATTGATAAGCACATTATACCACTTTCCATACCATAATAACACTTAGAATAATCTTCATAATGGACTAGTTTTTGCCAATATGTAATAAGCAAAATAAGCTATAAAACAAATAAATCAATTAATTACTAAAATATTAGTTATTAAATTAAAAATAAAACGTAAAATCTTTAAAAAATGATATAATAAAAATTATATTGTTTGTCACTTTTAAATTAAGATTCATTTCATAAATCCATCACAATCTGGCAGCGCTGTCGCCATCGTTTGTCACTCAAAGTTGATCACGTCCATCGGAAATTGTTTTGCGATTACCATATATTTATTTCAATCAGTCCTGCCAGAATTGAAGGATTTTCTTCAATATGAAGGACTACACAGTAAATTTCGTCTATTGAACGGCTGAAGGATTTTTATCCAAAAAGAAGGCAATATGAAGGATTCTGGCCGTTTTGCACAATAAAATTTGTTAGAATATGTAATAGGAGTATTTATTGTTTTTCCTAAATCTATTTTTTCACTTTAACGGTGTTTAATTAAGGATGCCCCAATTTGCTGTCAAAAAATTTGCAATTCGAAAGATTTTAACATTTTACCAAAAATTAATAGAACATTTTTATTTTTCAACACGTCTTATTACACACATATCATTACTAAATGAAAATTCTTCATATTGAAAAGAAATAAATATGTAAACGGAAAAAACATATCTAATAAGTCAGGTGATCATGGTGTCTTACACGATTAATTATTCTCAATTCAAGCGGTCATTGTGAGCACTATTTTTTGGAACATATAACAGGGTAGTCCGAACTGTATTCCGAAAACTTTGGCAGCATATTCTGCAGATAAAAATAAGTAAACAATTCGTATAAATGTATGCCCTAAAATGCTTAGTTTCAGAGATACAGGGTGTAGAAGTTTCATTTTTATTTCGAGTTTTTCAAATAATTTCTGAAGTAACATCAATAGTTGGATAAAAATTGGTGTCTGGCAGTTTTTTGACATGAAAAATTTGATTTTGATGTCAATATGACTCCTATTTGTAAGGGGCGCCACCTACATGTGTTTTAACTTTTAACTGTTTTGAAGAGTAATAACTTTTCGGCCGTACCTGTATAAAACTACTAAGTGAAAAAATCTTTGGAAAAAATATACATTTCCGCGATTTTTTTTACGTAAAAAAAGTCTCTTGGTAAAAATCGCTACGAGCAACCGCTCTCAAGATATTTAGAATGTAAATAAGTCAATACATGTCATTCTTGATAAAAAATAAACATGTTGACTATACAGGGTGTTTCAGAAATAAGTGCAAGTATTTTAAGGAGTGGTAGATCTCTATAAAAGAAACATATCTTTATCGTTTTTCAAATAAGTTCAAAATAACGGAGTTATTTTACTTTGAAAATTTCTAAAAAAATTGATTTTTTGCTCAAATTTTGAGAACCACTGGATCTTTTGTGGATTTTCTTTCTTGTAAATTTAATCTACTACCTACATTGTCATACTATCAAGAAATTATGTTTTTTAACTAAAAACTAAAAAAAATTCCAAAATTTTGTTCAAAAAATTCGGAATTTTCAATTTTTTTTTTTCGCGAAAAAAACCTCATGGACGTGTCTCTGGGGTTGAACTAGTGATGGGTTGTTATTTAACTATCTGTTATTTTATAACAATTATTTATAAATAACATAACGCAACCGTTACTACTTCTAAAAAATAACAGATATAAAATAATGACAGGTAGAGATCGGCCGCTCGTGAAACGAAAAACGAAGTCGGCGCTCTGCACCGCCACGAAATTCTATGCTGCTCGAAGCAATTCCAAAAAACAACTAGTATGGATGGAAAACATGTTATTTCGTCAACCATCGATACAGGCGGCGAGACAACGGACAACGGAGTAGGGAATGCGCTACGGCGACCGTAGCTGCTTCGGTCGATGCCGTCGATGGTAGTATTGGGTTTGCAACAGCTTAAAAATAATAGGATATAAAAGAAGCAGGTTTTTTGAAACAGTTGCGGGCATAACGCCTGGCGGTCGAGATAACAGGAGTGGGAAAGGAACGCTGCTGCATCGGTCGATTGTCGATGGAGGCTCGCAATGGGTTGGAGAAGCAGTCATTTTAGATACGTTGTTTTTCAACCTGTTACGAGCATAATAGGGCGGCGGTCGAGATAATCGGAGTGGGAAAGGAACGCTGCTGCATCGGTCGATTGTCGATGGAGGTTCGAAACAGGTTGGAGAATAACGCATCAGTTGTTTTAGATACATTGTTTTTCAACCTGTTACGAGCATAACGGGCGGAGGTCGAGATATTATGGCGCTGTATGTTTCAGTACTTACTTATTAAGTTTCAATATTTAAGTATTTATTTATTCTGAAAAATTTTCAGAATATTTTAAGATTTTTAAAAATGTATACAGGGTGTTTTGAAAAATCTGGTCATTGATTAATCACGATCCTGCTTAAAGCCCTTGACGTAAAAAGCTGATTTTTGGAAAACGGATTGACTTTAGGGTGTAGAGGTTCGATAAGAAGGGATACTCTACAAGTTGGATTCATATTGACATCAAAATCCAAATTTTTCATGTCAAAAAACTCCCAGACACAAAAAAAATACATTATCATCATCTAAATATTGACGTGACTTCAGAAATTATTTGAAACAAATCGAAATAAAATGAAACTTCTACACCCTGTATCTCCGAAACTAAGCATTTTGGGATATACATTTATACAAACTTTTTTACTTACTTTTATCTGCAGATAGATGATGTCAGAGAGATGCAAGTTCTTTCGCTTACCACACACATAGAAGCAGGGTTCCAAAGAAAACAAAAAAAAAACAGCGGCTGTCTTCATCGACCTGTCGGCAGCTTATGACACGGTGTGGCGAGAAGGCATAATATATAAGTTTCTGCGAATTATTCCGTGCAAAGTAACAGCACGACTGCTTGACAACATGCTGAACGACAGAATATTCCAAGTCGTAATGGGATGTGACACAAGCTCTCTAAAGAAACTTAAGAATAGTTTACCTCAAGGAACGGTGCTCGCACCGCTTTTGTGTTCAGCTTATACATCTCAGATATGCCCGAAACCAGGTCAAGAAAACATGGGTATGCCGACGATTGGGGACTTACTATAAGATGCGGCTCATTCGAAGAAGCAGAGGAAATTTTGACGGCTGATCTCGAGAAGTTAGGGAAATATTTCCGGAAATGGAGACTCCAACGAAACGCTAGCAAAACAGAAGTATCGTGCTTTCACCTGAATAACAAACTTGCAAATAGGTAACTCATTGTCCAGTTTGAAAACACTACTCTCAAACATAATAAAAACCCAAAGTACCTAGGTGTTACACTCGATAGATCACTTTCGTTTAAAGAGCGCTTATCAAAAACAGCAGATAAACTGAAAACAAGAAACAACATATACAAAAATTGTGCGGAACATCTTGGGGTGCTTCAGCATCTACTCTACGCTCGTCAGCTCTGGGTCTCGTCTACTCAGCTGCCGAATACTGTGCTCCGGTTTGGCTCAATAGTCCACATGTCCACAAAATAGACGCACAGCTCAATAATACAATGAGAATGGTCGCTGGGGTTATTAAATCCACACCCACAGAATGGCTTCCAGTACTGAGTCACATCCCACCCCCAAGTCTGCGCCGCATTAATGCTCTGTACAGAGAGTTTAACGAGATATTGGACAACAGAGAACTACCGATCCATACATATATTGAGGATGCTAACCACAACCGCCTTCGATCCAGAAAACAACCCACCAAGACCGCACTAAATGCAATTGAAGACGAATGGAACTTCACCAACGCTTGGTATCAGGAATGGACGTCGAAACAAAACAGTGACATGCCATGCGACTTACCAAGAAAAACCTGGTGCACACTAAACAGAATTAGAACGCAGCATAGCAGATGCGCCTATACCTCACACAAATGGGGCAAGAGTCCAAGCCCCCCCTGCGAGTGCGGCAGTAATCAAACCGTGGAGGAATGCCCTGAAACGGATTATAACGGCAGACCAGAAGATTTCCTGTTGGCAACTCCAGAATCAATAGATTATATAAATTTGTTAATTGTTCGTTTGTATTTTTCTTCTTTTTGTCATATACGTACTTTGTGTCTTAATATGCTATACGCTAAATAAATAAATACAATCTGCAGAATATGCGGCCAAAGTTTCCGGAATACAGTTCGGATCGCCCTGTATATAATACTGCTGTCGATCACAGCATTTTTGATCGTGTTATCTTTGTAATAAAAAGTTTATTTAAATACATCTGTGTCCAAAAACTACTAGAAATAAGTTTTTAAAATTTTTCTCCTAATTATAAAATTGGTAAAATACACGAAATTTGGTGAATTTTCACAAGATCTGGAATTTTTTGTGAAGTTGAAGAAATATGAAGGTTTTTTTGGCTCCGTTGAAGAAATTTGTTCGAAAATTTCTGGTAACACTGATTACAATGGTGATTTATGCAGCTTTTAAGTGTAAAAGCCGCAGCCAGAAGAAAGACCAAGGAATGAATTTGGCGAGGTTTTTGGTGTTATTGGTCCTGGTTTGGTTTGGTTGTGACTCTGCTTGTACTCTTTAGTTATTGGGCTGATCTGTATAAATGATTTTTTAAAATGCGAAAGAAAATTCTCAAAGATTGATATTTAATTTGGAAAATAATAAGTGTATTCTTTCGTGTGAATGATTGTCATGTCTACAACCTTTTTTATATTAAATATCAATTTTCGAAAAGTTTTTGTTAGGTTACTATGACGCCGTTTTTTATCGAAAATTTATTACCATGATTTTATTAATATAAAACGGTTTTGTAGTCATTACATGAGGCAGATATTAGAAGCTCTAAGGTATTGTCACGAAAATGATATAATACACAGAGATATCAAACCGGAAAGTATATTATTGGCTACGAGGGAGAATTCTGCTCCCGTAAAATTGGGTGGATTTGGAATTGCGATACAGTTACCTGATAGAAATCTAAATAATGTTCCTGGTAAGTCAGTATACCTTTTTTGTTTTATTTTTTTTAAGTAAAGAAGTACATTTAATTTAGTATTTTTTAATTTTTAATCCATTTTTGGCTACATATTATGGTATTATTCTTGACTCCATATGTTATATTATTATTCTTGACTCCATATGTCCTGATTATATTAAAAATTAACTAATTATTTCACATTTTTTTAAATGGACTCATACTAAAAAAATCTTTTTTTAATCTATTTTTCAATTTGGGCGCCAGAGTAATCAATGTGTAGGTGTGAAAGGTATTTTAGACGTAATTTTATTACTAAACAGACGCCTCCTTTGATGTCGGAATTATGTTTGTTCTATATGAAACACTTAACAGAGCTACTTAGGACAATTAAGTTTGTTAAGGTGTGATTTCACCTTTTTATTTGTTTGAATAATGTTAATTTTTATAAATATATGGAACATTAATATGAGCTAATAGCCTCTAGTATAATACAATTTTATGGAGACATGATATAATATCTATCATTAATATGATATTTTTAAAATATATATTTTTTTAAATATACAGGGTGGCACACCTCATTCGCCTCGGTTGATTATACGAAAACGGAAAGATGTAGAAACAAAATATTTTATGGGTATATGTGGGAAGACAATGTGCATAATTTAAAATTATTTTAAAATGTACAGGATATGTCAGAACTAGGTAAAGGCACCAGTGATTGACAGTGCACCAATAATTGACACTTTAAGATATATATTACCAAAATAAGATTAATGGTCGTTCGCAAGGCATCTTTAGTAAGAAAACTATATTTATATGATGTTTGGCAACATTGTACCAGCTATGACAGACGTCAGCTGATATTTTAGGTTATTACAACGTGGCGAAAGTTTGTGATGCCGGTAGTTTATGAAAATTTTGTTTCATTTGTTAAGGTAAGGTAAAGTTCAAAAAGATAATTTTTTTTGCCATATATAATTTATGTTTAACTTTTTCTGTGTGTTTGACAGTACTATTTATGCATGATTAAAAACGTTTTTTCACATACGTGTTTATTAGTAAGAACGCATTATTTGATGTTAGCGTGGGTGTCAATAACTGGATCATGATATTTATATGTATCCCAATTATTGACACTTTATGTCAATTACTGGAAATATAATGAACTTATGACGCTCATAGTAAAAATTTAGAATTTTAGGCAACAGCCACATCCCTGAATAAGAGATTCAAAAAATACATGCTTCCAGTTATTGACACAAGTGTCAATTATTGGTACATCAGATGTCAGTTATTGGTAATTGATATGTTGCAGACGTTATGGCGCCCAAGAAAAACTATTCTAAAGAGCAGATGGCTGAAGCTCTTGCAGCTGTAGCAAGAGGTGTGCCTGTGGCTACAGCAGCTAAGACGTACTCTGTACCAAGATTGACCTTGTATTATAAGTCGTCAGGAAAGTTACCAGTAGAATGCCGGATGGGACCAACTACAGTCCTTACCGACGATGAAGAAAATTTGCTAGAGCAGTGGATACTATCTTTAGCTAAGGCTCATCACCCTGTTAATAAAGATCAGTTGTTAGATAGCGTGCAACTCTTACTACAAGAACAGAAACGTCCCAACCCTTTTACCAATTCTCGTCCGGGTAGAAAATGGTTCAATTCGTTTTTAAAAAGGCACCCTAAATTAAGCAACAGAGTTGCACAAAACTTAACTCCCGCACGGGAAAACGTTAAGGAGGGGCAAATTAGGCAATGGTTCGAAGAAATCAAAGATTACCTGGAATCTAAGGAGTTATTCCTCAGCAAGGTGCAAAGACTTGCTTGTCTGAGCATAACAGGGGCGATGAAATCAACGCCCACTGCATCAATGGAGGCGCTTCTGGACCTTCCGCCTCTTCACATAGTGATCCAGGCGGAGGCAAGAATGGGACTCTATCGACAACAAAGTGTCTTGTCTCTGGGAAATAGGACAGAAACAGGACATTCAAAGATGGGGAATCCTATCGGGGGACCTCTACTCTAAATGAGATCGGACCAGATGACACCTCTTTATCACTACCACAAACCATTTGAGGTGAACAAAATGGATCGAGGAATGTGGACAGATATAACATCCCTTCAGGATGGACTAACCTGGTATACAGACGGGTCAAAGACCGCTGAAGGAGCAGGAGCTGGAGTATTTGGGGAAAGACCAAGGGTAAGTCTATCCTTTTCCTTGGGTAAACACTCAACCGTATTCCAGGCAGAAATCTTCGCCATTCTGCAATGTGGTGAGAGAAAAATAATAGAAGAGCTTATTCAGATAAGCTCATCAATATATGCTTAGACAGTCAGGCGGCACTTGGGGCGCTTATGAGCCCAAAGGTATCGTCGAGACTCGTCTGGGAATGCCTAGGTGAACTGGAAGCTCTGGCTCGACGGAACAGAATTAAATTATTCTGGGTGCCTGGCCACAGCGGCATCCAAGGCAACGGAAAAGCCGATGAGCTAGCAAGGATCATCGGCATCTTATCTCGGTCCAGAGCCAGTACTGGGAATACCCAAATGTATGGCCTGTAGTGCATTAAAACTCTGGATCAGGGAAAGCAGAATGTCCACTGAAGAAACAGACAGGGACACAGGCACAGCAAGGCTTTTATCCAAGGATCTAGCTCCAAAACCGCAAAAGAACTGCTAATGCTTAGCAGGAATAAATTGCGGATTACAACAGGCCTCTCGACAGGACATATGGCTGTCAAGTGTTACCTGAACAAGCTCAATCTGTATCAAGAAAGTCTTTGCTGCAAACTCTGCGATAAAGATCCTGAAACAGCGGAGCACATAATATGTCAATGCGAGGCTCTGGATCGCAAGCGATAATTTTTATTTGGGAAAGCTAGGCTAGAACCCGAGGAACTATGCTCCCATCCCATCAAGGACCTGCATGGGTTAGTGCAGGCACAGGGATAGGAGAATGGTGCAGATATAGAAAAGGGACAAACACAATAACTTTCACAGGTCGCAGTGTTTCCGGCAGAGGACGGCCCCTTATTGTGGAAAAAAAAAAAGGAGTTATTCGATATCACTAATGATGCAACGCGTGTTTTTAATTGTGACGAGAGCGCGTTTTTCCTTCAGCCCAAAGGTGATAAGGTATTGGCAAAGAAGGGAGACAAAAACATCTATAATGCTGGAACCAACGATGACAAAGAGAACCTAACGGTCTTAGTGACCGCAAACGCCGCCGGAGTGCTTGCCCCCCCTATGGTCGTTTTTAAATACGAACGTATTCCAAGTCACATTGCACATAGTATCGATAAGAGCTGGGGAATAGGACGTTCTGAGAGTGGCTGGATGTGCGGTCAAACGTTCTTTGAGTATATTACCAATATATTCTTCCTTGGCTGATTGACAAAATTAAAAGGTCCATATTATCAAAGTTGTTGATGGTCATGTGTCACACATGACATTTCAGCTGTCCCGTTTCTGTTCAGAAAATGGTATTGAACTTTTGGCACTGTACCCAAACTCAACACATTTAAAAAAGAAAAAAGAATTGCACTCCTCTGAAAGTTCATCGCTTAACACTCGCTTGACATGAGGAATGGGCAAGGAGCGAGTGTTGACAGCATGGATGATGTTGAGTCAGAAGGAGAAAAGGGTGATTTTGAATGTGAAAAGGAGAATAATGCGAAATCAGACGAAAGGAAGTTACCCTTTAATGACATCCAAATAGGAGATTATGTATTGGCCAAGTTTTAGGAGTAAAAGACAAAACATTCTTTTATAGTTATATCTGTATTAGTGCGAAAGATTATAGCAAGGATGATATGAAGTGTTTTCTTCTAAACATCAACAAGTGACAAATCATCCTTTAAAATAATGGAAAATGATATATCTACGATAAAATTTGAAGACGTCATCGAAAAACTGGATCAACCAGAACTTCAAAACATCGGTGATTATCCTGTTAAATCTGTATTGAAATTAAAGTATATCTGTCTAAAATTGGTGTGTCAATAATTAAAACCTGTCAATTATTGGTTCCGTATGATGCCGCCTCTAGCTAACACACTATACTCAGCACGACGATCCTCGAACAACTCGTCCGAATCAACTTTCGCGGCGCGACTAATATACTCTCTCGTCCACATCTCATGGCCCTATGTGCGGTGAGCGTTCATTTCATAAGAGAGTCTTAATTGTGTTCAATTAACTTTTTTTTTTATTTTTTTTTACAGATAATTCTGTAAATTTTTTTCTATGGAACCATTCCGGTATTTTTATTTCATTATTTGGATCCCGCCGACATAAATAAGGCATTTATTATAAGGGACAAATATTGTTTACAAGCTTTTGGTTTTTTGAGATATTTAGAGGATTTTTAAATTGCATGCTATAATTAAAAAAAAATTGTCAACCACCCTGTACATTGGCTTTTCAGAATTAATTGTTGTCTGACATTTTAAAGCAAAAGAAATAAACTTTCCTGAAAATTTTGATTGCTTCGTTTAATATATACAGGGTATCAAAAATTGCTGGTCTATTTTAGATATTTATTTGACATAAAAACTTTGTTATTTCAAATACAACAGTCTGTATTTTTTTAAATAAAATAAAGCAGATTCAAAAGCTCTTTCAAACTATATTAGGGTTTCCTATATCAATCTAGCTCAGATTTTGAATAAAGAGCAACTTTTCAATAAAATGGACAACCAAGAGGGCTAATGTCGCCAGGGCAAGTTTCTAATGACAGTTAGTAGCTATTTTCAAAATCGAAATTAGTTTATGAAGCAATTTTTCTCACAAAACAAAATCACTAGTAACATTGTACCGGCTAGGCAGATCCTCGTGCTCTTATTCTCTCGTCTAAATACTCTCATTCTCTCTCATAATCCTCCTGATTGTTCGGCTAGTAGGTGTAGCTCGAGTACATAATGCTCTCAACGGCAGGGAGCTTAATCACCTCGCATCAGTCATATAAATGCTATTATATGTACTATATACAGCTCCTAGCTCCAGTGGTGCGCCATGTATACGTGCGTATGAGTCACAGTCTGTTGCGCATCACATCGTGTCTCTAGGCTCATTTGAGGCGCAGAGGCAGTACTCTGCTGCGGCGTCGCGCGCAGCTCGTGCCGATATAGTGCGCGGGTGCCACAATCCATTCAGCCGGCCCTACCGTACCAAGGTTCCATGGCAACGAATGGTCGTCGTCTCGGCGCACTCAGTGATAAGGTTCCCCATTTTCCCCACAAAAATCTGCATTCGCCGTTGTTCTCAGTTTCACGCCTACTGAGGTGTTCATTCTAGCAGAGAGCAGAAACAGTCTAGTGAAAACGCCGTGCGTGACAATCCGAAGATGTTTTATTTACCTTAAATCAAGCGGAAAACCTTATATATTTTTCGGTCTTAAGTTCTAAGGAACTTTTCGAGTGTCTTAGGAACCGTTGGGGACACCCATTCCAAGTTACCATGGAGTCTTCCAGATTCTTCCCAGTTCCGCTTCAAGTTGGTTCCCGGTTTGGAAAAAAGCAAAACGGTTCTGTCCAGTTAGTGAGTGTTCGCTCCTTTTCTAGCTAGCTCATTTTGCTTTTATGCCTTCTATCCCTTGGTTGAGCAAGGCACCCAGAGTTAGGAGGACTTTATTTTCTTTGCCTAATTTGTTGAGTTTCTCCAGGCATTCTTTGACAACTTCGAATTTGATTGGGTTACTGAGTTGATCGCGTTAAGTGCTGCTTGACTATCGGATTAGGATGCAATTTCTTGTTTTCGATAGGTCCTATCTAAAAGATTAAATTGTACGCATCTTTCGATAGCGCAAATTTCTGCCTGAAGGATACTGGGGTAGGTGCCCATTGGTTCGGAGTATTCAGTTTTCGGCCCAAATACTCCTATCCCTGTCCCTGCTTTGGTTTTGGAAGCATCCGTATACCACATGATGGTATGGTCTTTTATATTGTTACGGATTCCGTGGGTCCACTAATTTAAACTCACGATAAAATACTTAACGAATTTATTTTCTCACTTTATACACAATTACTAACTTATAACACACAACAACTAACTATTCCTTCACCAAATTGTTCGATTTCCAATTTCCACGCGGTGTATATTCAAATTCAAAAAACTGTCTCAGTTGTCAATGGCTCCGGCTTATATACTCTATTGACTACTTCTCGAAATTTCCCCAATTCCCGGAAAGCGTACTTCTTCATACCAGACAATTATATTGTCTGATTCCCTTACTTCTCGACTTGACTAAAAGATGGCGCCTGAAAAAGTCTTTTTAAATTTTTCTTGGCGGATACGTTGCGGTTGTGCAGGCAACCAGTAATACATTTTTAATTTCTGGCGGATAGGCCATTTTTCTTGACATTGCCCCCTTCTCAAATTTGATCGTCCGATCAAGGTTTCCTGTCTGATATATCTTCAATCGATCCAGATGAACTACTTTCATCTTACTTCTAGGCTGCGTTGAATCCGGTACACTACATCATTTATCCTCTTGATGACTGTATAAGGACCTTCCCACGCTGGAGTTAACTTTGGGACCTTCCTTTCTTGCACTGTGGGTTATACAACCATACTCTATCATCCTGTTGAAATCCCGTAGAATTAGCTCTGAGGTCGTAACGAGCTTTCATTCGGTCACTGGCTAGCGTAATCTTACTTCTCACGGCCTATGAATTCCCAATAATCTTTCCTTCCTAACGACTCTTACGAACGACAGTCCAACGTCATCTTGTTCCATTTTTCCTCCAGATCGAGTACTTGGTCCTTGTCTAGCTTCGCAAATCTTACAACGTTGACACCACTTCTTAACATCTTCACAATAATCCACCCAGTTAAAAGCGATCTCTCAGCTTGCTCAAGGTCTTGTTTACCCCAAGATGGGCTCCAGTTTACCACCGTTGGAATTTCTTCCAAATACCTGGTAACTTTTTTCCTGGTACCATTAACTGAGTTGTTACTGTCCTGCCAACCGCACTTTCCCACCTGCGCTTTAACAATCCATTTTCAATAACCAGTGAATCCCACTGAGCCCAGAGAGTTTTGAAAACGAGCCCTCTGTCCGCAATATTCTGCCACGGTGGTCTCTCGCCCTTACCTTCCTTGAGCCGTAGTATTCCTCCGATGTCTGGATCTTCCATTTTATCTTTCCTCAATTGTATCGTCGTCCATGGTTCGTCAGTTCTAAGCTTAAAATTCCTTATTTCTGATAGTTTGCTTTCGGCGATGTTTCATTTTTCTTGTCCAAGGTAGCTCGTCGTCGATCTAGGTCGTTGTCGATAATTTGTACCCGTTCTACACGGCACCCAGCGGTTTTCTCTAGTTTCCCGAACACAGTCTTCTTGGTATCACCAGGTATCATCACAATTTTCGATGATCTTTCTTCCATATTTCCTGGTCTCTTCTCTTTAGATACAGAAAATTCCTCATTTCCGATTTTCAGGATGTTTCTATGGAACGAAAGGATGTTACTATGGATGATCGAACGAAAAACCATGTTGACTGATCACATCCATACCCATGATAAAATCATCTTCAATGTCTGCCACCAAAACGCTATGCCAAAACTTCAAATTCCCTAACTCAAATTTTCCATTTGAAAGCCTCTTCCCGTACAACGGCCATTTCCCCCGTAACTATACGTAAACACACTCTTCTTTTCTAAGACGGCCATCATCTTCAATCCTTGGACCGAGTTTGTCCGCACCAACGATACCATAGCGCCAGTATCCACAGTCATTCGAATTCTTCTACCATTGACCTTCCCGTTTATCACCAAACTGTCAGCGGTTTTTCTTAGACTCCTAACGGAAAACATTCTAGGGGCTCTGTTTTCTTCAGCCAATACTCGCTAATTAGTGTTGATTTCCTGGTGCCTATGTTCTCTCGATGGTAAACGGAATCGCATTTTGACGCGGCAATCCCGTTTGATGTGGCCATTCCTGCCACATCTATAGTAACTTATGTCCTGGGATCTTTCGATGTGCCGATGTTCTCTGGATGGGGAATGGAATCGCATTTGGATGCGACAATCCCGTTTGATGTGGCCATTCCTGCCACATCTATAGCAACTTATGTCCTGGGATCTTCCAATGTGCCGATGTTCTCTGGATGGTTAATGGAATCGCATTTGGATGCGACAATCCCGTTTGATGTGGCCATTCCTGCCACATCTATAGCACTTAATATCCTGGAATCTTCTTTGGTTCTCTGTCTGGGTGTTGTTGACTCCCTTTTTTATTAGTAGCTCACATAATTTGTCGACTTTCTTACACATCTCCTCCAAACGTATGTGAGAACTCTTTGGCTGTTCCTCAACCGTTACCGAGCCTATCTTCTGTTTAGGAATGGCGCTAAATGCAGCTTCTATTTCCAGCGCCCTGACGAGTACTGCGCTGCTGGTAGAAAATCGCGATATTTGCAGCGCCCTCTGAAATTCGTTGTCCCTCAATCCACTAATAAAACACTGGGCGGCGAGTTCCTCCCTAAATCCTTCCGGTGCTTCTGGATATGCCAGGCGTACCAGCCGACGTAAGTCTGCTTCAAATTCCTGCAGACTCTCTCCGGACCTCTGCAAGCGTGTCTTGATCTGGGCCTGGTAAAGTTGACGTCGATGTTGTTCGCCATATCTTCTGTCCAGTGCAGCAACCAAAGTTTGGTATTCCTGCTGTTGGGCTGCAGGAATAGTTTGCAGCAGTTCCAGGGCAGGGCCACGCAGCGCGATGACAAGTGCTGCTGCTTTCTCCTGGTCAGTCCATCCATTGGCAGCAGCCGCCGCTTCAAACTGGCGGTGGTACATCGTCCAGGTGGTTTGTCCATCATAGGTCGGGGCCTTGAGGTTCGCAGTTCCATGAACGCCAGGTGTTCTTACTTGTACCTTGGTCTTGTGTAGGTCCATCTGTTCTAATTTTTCCATTTTTTGCTGAAGGCGTTCCTCCAGATTTCTACGGCTTCTGAAGGTGGATTTCTTGCTTTCTTTCTAGTTCTTCAAAGTTCTTCTTAAAGGGACGGTTTTTATCATTCTTGTTCTTCTTTCTGGCGGCTGCGTCTCTATATCTTCTAAAAATTTCCCATCCATTTCATCTTCTGACGGATTTCTTAAATTGCCTACAAATTTCTCAAGCCTGTCCTGTTGTTCTTGTTTATCTTGTTGTCGTTGAATTTTTTCAAATTTCGAAAAATGTTCTCAAGCCGGTCATGTTCTTGTTGACGTCGTAGTTTTTCCTCTTCCTTTTCTCCTTCTAATCGGGCTCGCTCTTCTTCTCGTTCTTTACGGAGTCCTTCTTGTTCTTCTGCTTTCTCTTTTTCTAGTCGGGCTCGCTTTTCTTCTCTCGTTCTTTGCGGAGTCTTTCTTGTTCTTCTGCCTTATCTCTTCTCATATTCTCCATAAAATCGCCCAATAATTTGCTACTTCCTCCATTTTCTTCGCTTGTTCTCTTGTCCCAACCATAAAAATACTCTAATTCGGTCTAAAAATCTTTCAATCCACTTAATTTCTTCTTAAAATCCTCTTGAATCGCACTTCCGTCACCAATTGTTTACGGATTCCGTGGGTCAACTAATTTAAACTCACGATAAAATACTTAACGGATTTATTTTCTCACTTTATCCACAATTACTAACTTATAACACACAACAACTAACTATTTCCTTCCACCAAATTGTCCGATTTTCATTTTTCACGCGGTATATTCAAATTTCAAAAACTGTCTCAGTTCTCGATGGCTCCGGCTTATATACTCTATTGACTGCTCCTCGAAATTTCCCCCAATTTCCGGAAAGCGTACTTCTTCATACCAGACAATTATATTGTCTGATTCCCTTACTTCTCGACTTGACTAAAAGATGGCGCCTGAAAAAGTCTTTTAATTTCTGGCGGATACGTTGCGGTTGTGCAGGCAACCAGTAATACATTTTTAATTTCTGGCGGATAGGCCATTTTTCTTGACAATATGCTGAGTAAGCGTCTCTTTCTTCCAATCCTTTTTATTACTCAATACTACAGTGAGGTGTTTCTCAAAGTTGTAAATTCTTGGTATGTCAATCACTGGAAGCTGAGAAGTGGAATTTTCTTTTGGAGGGTGTTCCAAGCCCCTGACCTGAAAATTCTCCCAGTACTGGTTTCCGTCAGTAACCATTCTAATTATTCGGCATTGGATAACTACGACGAACAATGTGCAGTTGGTTGTTAGGTCTAGAATGACCTCCATTGATGCTGTTGGACATGTTCTCATGGCACCTATGATGCAGATACATGCCAGTCTCTGTACTTTGCACAGGTTTTGCCTTGCTGTACGTTGCTCTAGTTTTGTATACCAAGCAACTGCTCCATAAGTAATCATGGGTCTTACTATCATGGTATACATCCAGCGCAAAATGTTAGGTTATTGTTGGTAAATTTAAGTAAACTGTTATAAATCTAAATAATAATGTCCATAAACTAATGTCGATTTTGTAAATAGTTACTAACTGTCACTAGAAAATTGCCATAGCGACACCAGCCATCATTGAAAAATCGCTTTTTATTCAAAATCTGAGCTAGTTAGGTATTATAGGAAACACTAATATAGTTTGAAAGGGCATTTGAATCTGCTTCGATTTATTTAAAAAATACAGGGTGTTCCATTTGAAACAACGAAGTTTTTATATAAAATAAATCCTTAAAATAGAACAGCAATTTTTGGTACCCCTGTATAAATTTAAGGAAGCAATAACATTTTTCAGTAAAGTGTATTTCCCTATCTTTAAACTCAGCACAAGAACTAATTCTGAAAAGTAATGTACAGGGTGTTAATATTCTATTCTATTGTAGCATGCATATTTAAATATCTTTAAATATCTAATAAACCAAAGATTTTAAACATATTTAACTCTTATAATAAATGCCTTTTTTGGGTCCAAGAATGCAAAAATGAAATAAAATACCTTGTGTTCCATAAGAAAAAATATAACTTTGGTATGGATCTTAGTTCTGACACACCCTGTACATTTGAAAATAATTTTAAATAATGCACATTGCCTCTTTACACAAACCCATAAAAAAATTAGTTTTTACATCTTTTCGTTTTCGTATAATCAACCGGGGCGAATGAGGTGCGCCACCCTGTATACATATTTGCACACTAAAGTTGTATTTACAAGAAATGGAATGGTGTATCTTTTATCTTAGTGTAATTTACTGTAAAATAATATAATAATAATGGTTTTTGAAATATCACCATTTTTAAATTAAATAGTTTCTAAAACCAAACATTTATAAGCATCCTCAAGATTGTAGAACTGCAAATTATTAATTACTGATATTTGAAAGTAGAAAGTATTGTATAATAGTGGCTATATTGCTTAGTATACCGTGCTGGCAACTGTTAACTTTTGGGTCGGCATTTACATGTGTGGAAGTAAATCGTATAGGGATCTTATTAAGTCGGAGTGAGAGAAATGCGACAGACCGACGCGACGCGCGACGGTGTGCTGTTGCAGCGTTGCCGATACGCCTTTCCCTATCAAGTAAAGTAAAATCACGATCGCAAACCGCTTATTTTTTAAAAGACTTTTTTTTCAAGAGATATCTAGATAAAATCATTAAACATGTTTCTGAGCATCTGAAATGGAATTATAAGGATATCGTTAGGGTGTCATTTTTTTATAAAGAGAAAACGTCAGTAATCGTGATAATTTAATAACTCAACTTTTTAACACATAACAGGCCATAACTCAAGAACCACTTTAGATATTGAAACTTTTTTTTATTTTCAAGATCGGATATTTTACAGTATGTTTACAAAAGAAAAATTCGATAAGGTTGTTTTTTCCATTCAAAAATTGTAAACAATCCATCCATTTACTATTAGAGCATAGGCTATTTCAGCAATCGTGTAATGTTTTTATTGATAAAGATTTTCACATATTGTCTACAAAGAAAATACGGCAGAAATATTAACAAGGTCTTGAAAAAACTACTATCTATTATTTCTAATAGATTTCGAGATATCGATTTTTGAATTCAGAGTTCCTATAGCGCGACCACTATCGAACACCCACTCAATACCACTTATTTTTACCAAAAATGCAAGTGTTTCTAGCTTGTACTTAAAAAAAAATCAAGCTATAGGGAAAATTACAAGGACTCGTTAATAAATAAACAAATTAAGTATCACGAGACGTAATTAAATCGTGAAGCTGAACGCATGACGTACACCTTTCTCTAGAACTTTAAGTACTGACAGAGGTATTGATTGGGTCGACCGGTCAACTGCGACAAATCTGCTATTTCCTCTTCCACGTCTCTTAGCGATGTGCACAGTTTCTCGGTTTATTTCATACGTTTGGCAACGTGTTTATGTCCTCTCTTTGTTCAGTACATTATAAACGCATTGTACTCTTCTTACATACGGAAATCTCGACCCAAGACTAATCTTTGCCAGCCCTTAGTATACAGGGTGAGTAACTTTACAAACGCAAAGTTTTTACTTTACAAAAGACTAAAGCATCATTCAGAACCGCGTAATTAGTGGAATAAATTAGTGGTTTCAATTACGCTTTATATTTTTTAGTTTACGATCATTCACAATGTCTAAAAAACACAATTAAAATTAATAGAATATCCTAGCAACAGCTTGCTGCAGTAAGCGGTATCCATAGAGAAAGCCTAATATTTACTTATAAAACACTAAACTTTTGATTCCTAACCACAATTTCTCTTGATGGATGATAATCAAAGGCCAAAATGACATTTATCACACATTTGGAAGTATAATTAGTGGAGAAGTCAAAAGTTCGTTAACTTTTCCTACTAATTGAAAATGCCTACCACTAATTTAGACGTTCTGAATGCTTACATTGAAATTAGAGAAACAATACTATATACTATATACAGGGTTGTTCACCACATACGACACGGAGTATTGTAGCTAAACGATGAGATCTTTACAAATTATAAGTTTTGGGTTCGATGAAGGACTATTAGAAGTACAATTTAAAAATAATTTTACATGATACAGAGTGTCCCAAATAAGTAAAAAATATCTAAGTTGTATTTTTTTAAATGGAACACCCTGTATATTATTACATTTTTAGTTTCTACGATTAAAATAAAGGTAAATTTGATTAAGGTTTATGATACTTAAACCTTACCGTTTTTGAAATATTTTCAATTTTATGAAATTGCAGTAAAAATTTTAAGGCTTCGTTTCTCCAAGGGTATCAAAGTTTTTAATACTAAATATTTACTGAAGTTTATTTATTGATCAGTTATTGTGTTGCAATAATAAAAATAATACTACCTTATACAGAGTGTCTAAAAATTTATTTTAAATAATTATTAGCTTCAAACGGCAATAACTTGTTTAATTTAAATGGAACGCCCTGTATATTTTAGAAGAATCAGATGCACAATTTAATTGTCTATCAAATTGTGTTATACCATTTTTTACCTATCCCTTCAAGTTTTCGTAGAAAATGCATTTTCTTATAATTTAGACCTCATTTATCACTATACCCGTGGAATATTGACATTTGAGATTGTTCTTAAAGATGTACCAAATTTTTAAAGAGTACAGATACTAATATTGTCGATATAATTCGTTTATTTCATTAAAAAAATTAAAAAAAACTGTTTAAATATTTGTTAAAGAGGACCAATTAATATGATTCCAGTATTCAAACTACATGAACTGACTGTTTGCGTTGATTAATAATAATTGCTCCAAATACTAAAAAACTGAATTTTGTATGGGTATTAGACAGTGTGATAAAAAGTAACACCTTAAAAATGATATTTCATTTTTTAATAAATGCTTATTTATAACAACAGAGACTTTAATTGTGATAACTTATTATTATATTGATTTCTGACTCAAATCCACATTTATTTAGAATAATTTATTAACGAACACAATTAAGTATGTAATTAATTAGTATATGGGCGGAAATAATGGTGTTATATTTAATTAACGGTATACTCTTATAAAGATTTAAATACCGTATGATCGAGAAAAAACGGCGTCAGCGATGGCTATGAAATGAAGATCGCTGTCATTTTGTATGTGAATTTATATGGGAAATGTCATCGATCGTCATTTCCCAGCCAACTGGACGCCGTTTTTATTCGATCATACGGTAGTTTTTTTTGCATACAAATGGGCTAGTAATATTATCGTTTTGCTAAAAACGATAATATTACAATTAATTGTCTATCAAATTGTATTATACCATTTTTTACTGATAGGTAAAAAATGGTATGATACAATTTGATAGACAATTAAATTGTGCATCTGATTCTCCTAAAATATACAGGGCATTCTATTTAAATTAAAGAAGTTATTGGCGTTTAAAGCTAGAAATTATTTAAAATAAATTTTTAGACACTCTGTATAAGGTAGTATTATTTTTATTATTGCAACACAATAACTGATCAATAAATAAACTTCAGTAAATATTTAGTATTAAAAACTTTGATACCCTTGGAGAAACGAAGCCTTAAAATTTTTACTGCAATTTCATAAAATTGAAAATATTTCAAAAACGGTAAGGTTTAAGTATCATAAACCTTAATCAAATTTACCTTTATTTTAGTCGTAGAAACTAAAAATGTAATAATATACAGGGTGTTCCATTTAAAAAAATACAACTTAGATATTTTTTACTTATTTGGGACACTCTGTATCTTGTAAAATTATTTTTAAATTGTACCTCTAATAGTCCTACATCGAACCCAAAACTTGAAATTTGTAAAAATATAATCGTTTAGCTACAATACTCCGTGTCGTATGTGGTGAACAACCCTGTATACTATATATAAGTATACTACGCTAATTGAAACCACTAATTTATTCCGCTAATTGCGAGGTTCTGAACGAAGCTTAAGAAATCATGTATGAAACAACATAATACAAAAATAAGGTTTGTTATTTTTTTAACCTGTTGCTAGGATATTCTATTAATTTCAATTGTGTACTTTAGACATTGTGAATGATCATAAATTCATAAGTATAGGAAGGGTATAGGGTATAATTGAAACCACTAATTTATTCCATTAATTTTGAGGTTCTGAATCTTAGGCTTAATTTATCACAATACACCAAAAAAATATAGAATAATTTAATTTTCTACATTATTAATTTTGTATTTTAACGTTAGCGACCTGTGATCTTGAATTTGAATTTTAAAATCTTTCAAACTATGATACATATAAAATAAGTTCAAGGCCATACGTCGCACTTATAGATTTAGACAAGGTTTTTTATTTATTTATGTGTACGCCCCGTACAGAAAATGGTGTGTGCGAATACAGGAGCAACCTGAGTCCCATGGGCCGGATGTATCTGAAGAGTGACAGAGCCGGTAAGGCTTCGTTCACACATCGCAGCAGCCACAGCCTTGCCTGTTTCTTGTTTTTTTTTTTAATTTGTTTAGTCTATCCACCTCCCCTCCACTGTTCTTCAAATGTATTGGTTTTAGTGCATTCTATATAAACAAGACTAAAATACCTGGGTGACATATCGAATTGATCAATTTTAAACGCGTTTAAAAAACTACACACATTTGATTGTGTACAGGGTGTCCCATTTTAGTTGAAATCATACGGTATCTCCGTTATTAGTGAAGATAGAAGGGTGCGGTTTGCACAAACCTGTCTCACTTTTTTGTCAAACGGAAGATGCCGTAAACAAAATTTTCATAGCCCTCTTCGTTTCCGAGCTACAGGGTCTTTTTGAAAGTTTTGCAATTTGGGACACCCCCTGTATCTCTGTTATTGTTAAAGCTATCGAGAAGGTGAAAACTGTTTATTCCAGAACTTTTTACGTAGAATACAGTGGCGTAGTCTGGTTTTCTACCAAAAAAATATTTTTGAAAATATGAACTAAAGTTATGTTTTTTTAAATGGAACACCCTGTATATTTATAAATCATATGATCTGTCTTGCCATAAGTTTCTCAACAATATATATCACTCTATATTTATTTTCACTATTTACTGCAATATTTAAAAGTTTTTATTAAAAGATCATATTTATTAGTAGGCCATGATTGATAATAAAAGAAACTAAAGAATTATTAAAAGTATACTGCTATTTGTCTCTTGTTTTATTTTAGGAGCCGCTAATAAATTCTTTATGTATTAAGGAAACTTAACTCCCTACCGCTATTTGTAAATCTTGGAATACGTGTATACGTACGAATAATCTATCGTATCGGAAACATTCCCCCTCATAACTATGAAAATAGTAGAATACTGTTAAATTATTATTTTTCAAATCAATGAATTGGAACCAATGAACACATATTGATAGCCTCCTCGATTCCCGGATTTCGCCGTTCTCGATTTCTGATTTTGGGGATTTTTGAAATACGAAATATATCGTGGACACTACAACCTACAACAATGTCGAACACCTGAAAAATGCTTTAATAATTCAAGCTTTTAGATATTTGCAAACTCATTCCGTTATAAAAAAAAAGAAAAATATATTCACACAGTTTCAGTGGTAACAGTTATTTCAAAAGTAAAATATATCAATCCCAAATTAATTTTAATATGTGTATGACTATTTTAGTAAATACCATTTTGATTTTTTGTTATTTATCACGGCCTACTAATAAGAAAATGATATATTTTAAATATTGCAGTAAATAGTAAAAATAAATATAGAGTGATATATATTTTTGAGAAGCTCATAGCAAGACAGATCATATGATTTATAAATATACAGGGTGTTCCATTTGAAAAAACATAACTTTAGTTCATATTTTCAAAAATATTTTTTTGGTAAAAAAACAGACTACGCCACTGTATTCCACGTAAAAAGTTCTACAATAGGCAGTTTTCGCCTTCTCGATACCTTTAACAATAACAGAGATACAGGGGGTGTCCCAAATTGCAAAATTTTCGAAAAGACCCTGTAGCTCAGAAACTAAGAGGACTATGAAAATTTTGTTTGCAGCATCTTCCGTTTGACGAAAAAGTGGGACAGGTTTGTGCAAACCGCACCCTTCTATCTTCAGTAATAACGGAGATACCCTATGATTTCAACCAAAATGGGACACACTGTACAGGGTGTCCCATTTTCGTTATTGGCTTTCTCGTTTATGAGTAGAGATACAAAGATGCGGTTTCCACATTAGTTTGCTACTTTATTATGAAACTAAAGGTGCTACATATAGGTTGTCCGAGCCCTCTTAGTTCTTGAGATACGGGCGAATTTGATATTTTTCTTTTTTTTAACTCGTTTCACAAGTTACTGAAAAGGTGAAGACAGGGTTCCGTAGAGTTTTTCACGTAGAATCCAGTGGCGTAACTGTTTTTTTTTGCTGGGTGCTGTCATTTTCGAAGTATAAGTCAAACTTATTTGTTTTAAATTGGGACACTCTGTTTATAGAGGGTCGCTGATATGTGTTGGAACGGTCGATTATTAGGCAAAATATACAAGGTACTGCAAAGAGTTAAATATAAAAGTTATAGGATTTTTAAACGTCTAGTAGCTAGTAGTAAATTTAAATATACAGGGTTGGTCCTAAAGTTGTGGCACATCAGAATTTATTTTTTAATGCAACCCCCTGTATATTATTGCATATTTCAATTCTTCCTTAATTTTAAGCAATAATCGTAGGACACGTAATGTACCTAAATTCAACCATTTCCGAATTATGAAGTTTTGTATATGAAATATTAAACGAAAATTTTGTAATTTCAAGACTTGATATAATCTCATTTTATAAATCTATAAATGCTAACTTGAAAACTAATGTCAAACATTATTATCACAGGTTCCGCAGAATGGTATCGTTAAATGAAACCTAGCAGGAACAATTGAAATATGCAATAATATACAAGGAGTTCCATTTAGAAATAAATAAACTTTGATGTTCTACGACTTTATGACCCACCATGTATACTTAAATCTATTGATCGCTAATAGACATTTAAAAGCCCTATAACTTTTTTATTTAACTTTTTGCGATACCTTGTATATTTTACCTAATAATCGACCGTTCCCATACATATCAGCGACCCTGTATATGAGCTTTCTTATGATATTATGAGCTTTCTAAAAATTTATTATACCCTCTACTTATTTTTATAAAAAAGTAGCACAGCAACCTTGTAAAACACGAAAATGTAAACCCTGTAAATTTTATTTTTAAAAAGACCAGTGGTTTTTCTTAAGGTGCGTACACACCTCACGAGACGCGCGCGAGGAAAGCCTTTGACGAGAGAGCGACGAGCGCGAGACCATTGCGAAACTGCTTCGATCCATTTTTTGAGACACGTCTGCCACGAGCCAAAAAAGCTATGTATAGCATGCACTGACATCTCGCTGTCTCGCAGATGACGACAGAGGACGGATAGCAACAAGAATCGTGGGTTGGTTCGCAAGACCCATCCACAATTTGGAATGTCTCGCGCTCGTCTCGCGCGCCTTTCGTCAAGTCTGTACGCACCTTATTTTTTAGCTTCCCTATGAGTTTATTTCCTGTGGTTAACATCCGCTGAAGAACCGGACTCACAATGCACACCCTTTATCATCACCATATTCATCATTTGTCATTTCGGTTATGCAGTCGTAAAAATAGCTTGGCTGACCAAAATTTAAGATTTTTAAGGGTATTAGAGTGGCGGCTCATAGATTCTTTTCCAAAAGGTTTGTTACAATAAAATTTATGAAAACTATTTTGGAAATTGATTGTAATCACAGCCTATTCATTAGTTAGCCAGTGATAGTAATAATGACACAAAACTACCACTAAAATGGCTGACTGGTCCCGTTTCTACCACAGTTGTAGCGCCTTCCTTCTCATTCATCTATGGTATTACCACACCTTATTCATTACGTAGCCAGTCGACTTATAATGTAATAGTTTGACATCCCTGATTATGTAACCATCGGTACATGAAATCCTAATGAAATCTGACATTCTAACATCACCCTTATGTATTAACTATTTAAAGGCTATTTTCAGGTGTCTAAAATACGATGCAAATTATTAGTTCATTCTGGTTAAAGATTTTTCTCTTTGAAACGAATATTTAAAAATGATTATTATCTTGGTTAAAATATTTATGATGAAGTAAAATATTCTGGAACATTTTTAACTAAGCCTTAGAAAAGTATTTTGGTACTTTTGATTTATTGTTTTCTTTGTGGTGGTGAATCTTTTTGATATTGGTGCCACTTAAGTTTCGACTTAAGTTAAATGAGGAAATATAGAGGAATTATCATTAGGATTTATGTTAATTTATTAGAAATTGTCCATATTCACTAATTTTTTTTCTGGATATCAGTGTAGTTTTGAATTCACCTGTATACAGCGTAGCGCACCTCATTTGCATTGGTTGATTATACGAAAACGAAAAGATGTAGAAACAAAATATTTTATGGGTATATGTAGAGAGGCAATGTGCACAATTTAAAATTATTTTGAAATATACAGGGTGTTTCAGAATTAAGATCCATACTAAAGTTATATTTTTTTATGGAACACCCGGTATTTTATTTCATTTTTGGATTCTTGGGTCCAAAAAATTCTTTTTTTTTTGGGTTTTTGAGATATTTAATTTGCATGCTACAATAGAATAGATTATTAACACCCTGTACATTACTTTTCAGAATTAGTTCTTGTGCTGAGTTTAAAGGCAGACAAATAAACTTTACAGAAAAATGTTATTCCTTCTTTAAATGTATACAGGGGTATCAAAACTTGCTGGTCTATTTTAAATATGTATTTATTTTACATAAAAACTTCGTTATTACAAATGCAACGCTATGTATTTTTTTAAATAAGTCGAAGCAGATTTAAATGCTCTTTTAAACTATATTAGGGTTTCCTATACCTATCTGGCTCAGATTTTGAATAAAAATCGATTTTTCAATAAAATTGTAATCAAGATGGCTAGTGTTGTCATGGCAAGTTTCTATTGACAGTTAGTAGCTATTTTCAAAATCGAAATTAGTTTATGGACTTAAATTTATACCAGTTTACTTTTATTTAATTTACCTACAATAGTTTAATAAATAATATTTATTAAATATGTGTATATTATTCTATTAAGAAAAACGAAGAAGTAGTTCTTTGAATTATTTTACGATGACTTGTATATATATGGATTTTCTATAAAATAGCCAATTACGGCAAATTCATTTTATTCACTTCCAATGACAGGTTTTTGCCTAATAGTTTTTTATAAACCACACTACCAGCTCTGCGAAATAGGAGAAGTTTTTCAAAGAAACACTTA
The DNA here is from genome assembly GCF_002938485.1 of Sitophilus oryzae. Classification (NCBI taxonomy): domain Eukaryota; kingdom Metazoa; phylum Arthropoda; class Insecta; order Coleoptera; family Curculionidae; genus Sitophilus; species Sitophilus oryzae. The sequence continues at coordinate 614,021 of NW_022146024.1, read as the reverse complement.
TCAGGAAGATTCCTATTTGGATATCTTTGAGCATAAGCCCTTGAGGCCAAGAAGCAATTTTCCTCACATAATAATATCACTAGTAACTAGTAACATATCTGTTCATTCCGCCAGCAGATACTGCTTTATTTTTCTTGATAAAATAATGAATACTTACTTATTAAACTATTGTAGGTAAATTTAAGTAAACTGTTATAATTTATAAATAATAATGTCCATAAACTAATGTCGACTTTGAAAATAGTTACTAACTGTCACTAGAAAATTGCCATGGCGACACCAGCCATCTTGATAGCAATTTTATTTAAAAATCGCTTTTTATTCAAAATCCGAGCTAGATAGGTATAGGAAATTTATACCATATCCCTAATATAGTTTGAAAGAGCATTTGAATCTGCTTAGATTTATTTAAAAAAATACAGGGTGTTGCATTTGAAATAACGAAGTTTTTATATAAAATATATCCTTAAAATAGATCAGCAACTTTTGATAGCCCTGTATAAATTTAAGGAACCAATACCATTTTTCAGTAAAGTGTATTTCTCTACCTTTAAACTCAGCATAAGAATTAATTCTGAAAAGTAATGTACAGGGTGTTAATAGTCTATTCTATTGTAGTGTGCAAATTTTAATATCTTTAAATATCTCAAAAACTAAAGATTTTAAACATATTTAATCCTTATAATAAATGCCTTTTTTTTTGGGCCCAAGAATCCAAAAATGAAATAAAATACCGGGTGTTTCATACGAAAAAATATAAATTTGGTATGGATCTTAGTTCTGAAACACCCTGTATATTTCAAAATAATTTTAAATTGTGCATATTGTTTCCCCACATATACCCATAAAATATTTTGTTTCTACATCTTTCCGTTTTCGTATAATCAACCGAGGCGAATGAGGTGCGCCACCCTGTATACAATTTTAAATTTTTTAAACCTTTGTACAAAATTCATCATGTTAAAATAATTGCATCCTTTGTGATCAGCCGCCACTGTAATTGTTTGTATTTTATAGGGGCACAATAGTTATAATACAAAACATTCAAATAAAATCATTCTTAGGTTTTATTCAGGCTATTCAATTAAATGTATACACAGTGTGGTACCGTTGGTACAATAAGTATGGTTTCCTTTTTGTTTTTCAGGTAGACTAGGTTGTCCGCAATATATGGCCCCTGAAGTAGTGGAGAGGCGACAATATGGGAAAGCAGTGGATATTTGGGCTGCTGGTGTACTCCTTCATGTGTTACTCTCTGGTACTTTGCCCTTTCATGGTAGTGGCAGAAGATTGTACGAGGCTATTTGCAGAGGGAAATTATCAGTAAGTTCTTGTTTGGAGATTTTTACTTGGGGTGTATATACCGGGTGTTTTTTAAAAGTAACTCACCCCTATAACTTTATTTTTTCAGACAAATAAACGAGATTTGGTATGTTAGTATATGACATAAATTAGGATGGATTGACGTATTTAATTATTTTTGGTCACTTCCTATTTTACCGGAAATGAATACAACTTTTGATTTTTAAGTGGCACCTCCAGTATTTTTTACTTTGTTTGATAGAATGACATCTCATGTCAACCTCTGAGATTTTTTGTCTAAAAAGATAGTGTTTTAAATTTCATTCTAAGGGCTGTGTTTATAACGACAATTTTACTCGAAATATTACCATATGATCGAAAAAAACGGCGTCCTGTTGGCTAGGAAACGACGATTGATTGACATTCCCTATACAGGGTGGTCCGAACTGTATTCCGGAAACTTCGGCAGCATATTCTGTAGATAAAAATAGGTAAAAAAGTTCGTATAAATGTATGTCCGAAAATGCTTAGTTTCGGAGATACAGGGTGTACAAGTTTCATTTTTATTTCGATTTTTTCCAAATAACTTCTGAAGTAGCGTCAGTATTTGGATGAAAATTGGTATCTGGGGTTTTTTTGACACTAGAAATTTGATTTTGATGTCAATATGGCTCCTATTTGTAGGGGGTATGTGTTTTAACTGTTTTGGAGAATAATAACTTTTTGTCCGTACCTTTATAAAACTACTGAGTGATAAAATATACATATCCGTGACTTTTTACGTAAAAAATATCTCTTGGTAAAAATCGCTGCGAGCAACCGTTCTCAAGATATTTAGAATGTAAATAGTCAATACATGCCATTATTGACAAAAAATAAACACGTTGGGGAGATACTTCTTTGACTGAAATAATAAATTTCGGAAATTTTTATTTTTTTAAATTAATCATAATTTTTTCTGCGAAAAAATGATGATAAAACAGTTTCTGTTGAACTTTTGACACAAAAACATTTTAAATTTATGATTTTAGTCTAATAACTATTTAGTTGACATGTTTAATTTATGTCAATGATAATAGGTATTGATAATTTCGATTCCAAATATCTCGAGAATTATTACTCGTAGCGATTTTTACAAAGAGACCTTTTTTACGTAAAAAACGCTATAAATGTATATTTTTTACTTAATAATTTTATACAGGTACGGACGAAAAGTGATTACTCTTGAAACCAGTTAAAAATATGTAGGTGGCGCCCCCTACAAGTACGAGTCATATTGACATAAAAATCAAAATTCTCATATTAAAAAACCCCCAGACACCAATTTTCATCCAAATATTGACGTTACTTCAGAAATAATTTGGAAAAAATAGAAATAAAATTGAAACTTCTACACCCTGTATCTCTGAAACTAAGCATTTTAGGACATATATTTATACGAACTTTTTTACTTATTTTTATCTGCAGAATATGTCACCGAAGTTTCCGGAATACAGTTCGGACCACCCTGTATAATATTCCATATAAAATGATTGTTTTTTTTTCTCGATCATACGGTATTAATGATCCAGTCTTGTTTCATTTGAAAAAAAAATGAGTTATGATTAAAAATGTGATTGGGACTAGGGCATTCAATCCCGGGATCCCGGACATTTTTTCAATCCCGAAATCCCGGGATTGTCTTTTCTTTAATCCCGGGATTTTCGGGATTCATCGTTACATTTTTTCTTTAATTTAAATCGTACACAAGTCTTTCAGGATAGTACAATATGCGCTTATAAACAACCCTGAATGTTTGATCAAGTTTGAAGATGATGAAGATCTAGTTTGAGTGATTAATACTCTTGATCGGCTTGTTTTTTTTAAGAAATTTTTTCAAAAACCAAAAAAACCAAGTTTAGATTCTCATCTTTGTTACTGCATAAGTTGTTATATTAGTATCTTAGTAATCCTGTGTTATGCTGTATTCGATTGGTTATGTAAATTAAATAAAAAATGTATATTTTAGTTCCTTTTATGTTTTTTTTTTGTTAAATAAACTTATATGTTATGTTGTTTTGTAATGGGGTTGACGTTTAATTTATGTTAATGTTTTTTTTGTTCAATAAAATTTTGTAAAGAAAGAAAATGTACTATAATTCCAACGTAATTAATTTTTTCGTGAATCCCGGGATCGAAAAATTATAATCCCGAAATCCCGGGATTGAACATTTCTTTCGGGATGGAATGCCCTAATTGGGACATCTTTTAAGTTCCAGGAAACGCCACGAAAAAAATTAGACCATCAACTGTAGGCTCCTTGATTGAAAATTAATGGTTTTAACACAGCTATTATGGCACTCTCGAAATTCTATTTTTTTAAGCGAAAAACTTAAAGCTTCATTCAAAACCTGGCAATTAGTGAAATAAATTAGTGGTTAGCGTAGAAGTTTGTTCCTTTAATTTTAATGTAAGCATTCAGAACGTCAAAATTAGTGGTAGACATTTTCAATTAGTAGAAAAAGTTATCAAACTTTTGACTTTTCCACTAATTATACTTCAAAATTTTCGAGAAATGTCACTTTGGCCTTTGATTATCTTCCGTCAAGAGAAATTGTGGTTAGAAATCAAAAGTTGATTGTTTCATAAGCTAAATATTAGGCTTTCTCTCTGGATACAACTGACTACCACAAGCTGTTGCTAGGATATTCTATTAATTTTAATTGTGTTAGACATTGTGAATATTGTAAACTAAAAGTATGAAGTGTAATTGAAACCACTAATTTATTCCACTAATTGCGAGGTTCTGAATAAGGTCAGCTTTGGAAAAACATATTTTTTTAAAAACTATGCGAGGTGACAATTTTACAAGATAGAAAAATGTAGTAAACACTAGAAAACCCATTTTACGAAAATAGATCGGTAGTTTTTCTAAAATTTTCATTTATACTTAAATTTATATAGGGGTGAGGGTAGACCCTTTTTTTAAACATTGTGAATGATTGTAAACCAAAAAGTATAAAGTTTAATGGAAACCACTAATTGCGAGGTTCTGAATGGAGCTTTAAAGTTGATCTATGATATGCTCGATGATATGTAATTCTATTCAGAATATAATTTTCTATTAAATAAAGTAAAAACATGCGGAGGATACCATTTAAAAATCAAAAGTTATAGTAATTTTCGGTAAACCATGAAGTGACCTAAAGTAATTGAATACGTCAATTAATCCTGATTTATTACATACCAAATCTGACTTTTTTATCTAAAAAAATAAAAAGGTTATAAAGGTATTCTCCCACGTTATTTATACAGGGTGAGTTTCCTACGATGTTCTCTATGGGTATTTTGGAAACTACTGGAGATAGAGAGTCGGTTAAGTGGGGAAAGAATTGCCGTTTTGTAGGGTAATAAATATACGCCTTTCAGATTTTTGAAGAAGTTCATGGCTTACTAGATATTTCGAAAAAAAAACAAATTTTGGCTATTTGAAAAATTCTCCCTAATTCCATTATAATATATTTTAGACAAAAAGTTTTCCGATATAAGTTGTAGATAATCCCATCCGTAATGAGTTTGTGTTCTCCAATTTTTTCTAAAGCCTGTCATTTTTGACATATGACACAAACACATGTTTTTTTTAAATGGAAACCATAGTTGACTGTGGCTTTATAAAAGCGCCCTTTTTTAAGCTTTTCAGCGATATAAGCTATAATATGTTTTTTTCGAAAAATTACTGAGTTATAGCCAATTCTTATCCTTCTTGACTAATTTCACTTAGTTAGCCATGGAAATAAGTTCAATCGTCGTACCTCTCAGAAATGTGAAACTGTCACATCCAAACTTTGTAAATTAAAATATACAAAAATTGTAAATATGATTTTTTCAAATGAAGAAAAGCCTGTAGGATTATTGGTTCAACTTTTCTTGACCATACATTTTCGAGGATACGTTGACCGGTGAACGTTACTTACGTTTTTTAGAGAACGGTTTTCAAGACGTAGAAAAGTTAAATCGCTCATCAATAGAGTGGTTCCAACATGAATTTCATTATGACCCCACCCCATAATGAAAGAAATGTTAAAAATTATTTATATCATAATTATGGCCTCCTCGATCACCTGACCTATCCATTTTAGATTTGTTTTATGCGGTATGGTTAACAACAAGGTTTACAAAAGTACTTATGAATTAAGAGAGGCACTCGAAGAGGCGGTACGGGAAAAGTTTGATTAAGTCGACCGGTCGTTCTGTGAGAAAAGCTAGTAATTCAGTTTTAAAAAGATGCATTTATGTACTCAAAACAATAGCGGATTTTTTGAACATTTTCTAATATAACTTAAAGTGTATGTAGTGATATTATTTTTTTAAGTTTTAGTTTGTTTAATGTAAATTGTAAACAACCGTTTAGTGATAATATTCTGTCTTTTTATAAGTCATAAATCGTAACAAAATAAGAACACCATGCCAACTAAGTGAAATTAATAAAAAAATAAGAATTGGCTATAACTCAGTAATTTTCCGAAAAAAACATATTATAGCTTATATCGCTGAAAAGCTTAAAAAATTGCGCTTTTTATGAAGTCATGGCCAACTATGGTTTCCATTAAAAAAATATATGTTTGTGTCATATGTCAAAAATAACAGGCTTTAGAAAAAATCGGAGAACACAAACTCATTACGGATGTATTTATCTACAACTTTTATCTGAAATTTTTTTGTCTAAAATAGATTATAATTATATTAGGGACAATTTTTAAAACAACCAAAATTGTTTTTTTTTCAAAATATCTAGTAAGCCATGAACTTTTTCAAAAATCTGAAAGGCGCATATTTATGACCCCACAAAACTGCAATTCTTTCTCCATTCAACCGACTCTCTATCTCCAATACTTTCCGAGATACCCATAGAGAACATCTTAGGAAACTCACCCTGTATTTAAGGATTTATGAATATTTATCTTAAAAAACTATATTTTTTCAGCTAAGCACTGCAACTCAGTGGGAATTTATCAGCGATAGTGCGAAGGATTTAGTACAGCAAATGTTAAGTGTCGATCCCAAACAAAGGATAACTATACAAGAAATTTTGAATCATAGGTGGTTGAGGGTAAGTTAAGTACATTTGGTTCACATTATTTTATTTGTGACGCTCCCCCGTTTTTGAGAGAAGTCACGGACGCCGAGTTGCTTTGTTTCGGTTCCTCGGGCGCCACCCCCAAGTTTAAAGTGTTTGAGAGACCACTAGTGCCAATACGGGTAGCTTTTATACAGTGGAGATACCAGGGAGTGATGAGATGAAAAGAAAATAAAACACACAATATAATATAAACACACAATAAACTATAACGCAACACTAGGTTTTTATTTAACTAATTAATTATGTACAAAAATAATCCAGGAAGGTTCACGTCCTCGAATCGTAACAATAAAATGTATATTTAAAGACCCGTAAAGTAAAATTTACAATAACAACCATGTACCTCTAGAGTTTTGATCGATTATTCCCGATATGTAACTCTCTGACTGATTCTATCCCGTGAATTCAAAACGCGTTCCCGCAATGACGTTCTATTAAATAAAACGACGCGAGTTCCTAATCGACGTTGAATCTAGCGGCGTCCTAATGCACACAGACCCATAAGTACCGGAGTAACACACTCTACTATGACGCGACTCTCTAAACGGCGGCGACGTCGTTACAGGCGTCCCGATGGTCACAGCTAAATATTTCTCGAACGGCGTCCGTTTTGACAACGAAACACGGACCTCGGATCGGCGTCGAAGTTAAAAGCGTCCCGGAATACACAAACGCAAGTCCTGGATCGATCGCGAAATTAACAGCGTCCTGTGGGACACAAACACGAGCCCTGGATCGATCGCGAAGTTAACAGCGTCCCGTGGGATACACAAACGTGAGCCCTGGATCGATCGCGAAGTTAACAGCGTCCTGTGGGATACGCAAACGCGAGTCCTGGATCGATCGCGAAGTTAACAGCGTCCTGTGGGATACGCAAACGCGAGTCCTGGATCAATCGCGAAGTTAACAGCGTCCCGAGGGATACACAAACGCGAGCCCTGGATCGACGTAGATGTTAGCGACGTCTCGGCGAGTTGTACATCGTTTGGTTAAGCGCAGCCCGCACACACACCGCCCGGTCAGGACAACCTCGGGATTTCGGCGAGATCCCGTCCAGCGTCACTCATGCAGGGTGCCGTCCGGACGACACACCTAGAAAATACGGGAGCTACAAAACCAGCCTCGGGATTTGGGCGAAGTCTTGTTGTAGCTCCGTGAACATTCACGACACGTGCGTTTACTGAACTACCCTGACTGTCCCTTAAGAAGATGAATTAATTATTAGCCCGTAATTAGCTTTCCCCGAGAGGTACACTGAGCCGAAGCAGATGTCAGACAACCTTTAAAAAAAAGGACATCATTCCTGGCGACCTGCCCGTAGCACAGCGTAGTCCCTTTTTGCCTGCTCGGCAATTCTGGCAATTTTAATATTAATGAAGAAAACTACGAACTCTCGTCTCATCAACCGAAGGACACGTCAGACCGGAGCAGATGTCAGACAACCTTTAAAAGAAAAGGACATCATTCCTGGCGACCTGCCGGTAGCACAACGTAGTCCCTCCTTGTCTGGTTGGCAACGGTTGTTCTCCCGCGCTTTTAATATCCTAACAATCCCGTCAACTAACTCCCTTATCCTTATAACGCGTCCAGGTAGTCGAGTAAACGCTTAATAACAATAAAAATAATACGACCTACCCTCGATCACTTTTGCGGTGGGGCTTACCTTATACAGTGCGGCGACAGGCGGCTGGCAGCAGGACACTTGGCAGGGCACTCCGGACTCGAACCTCACTGTTTTGCGTGCGACCACAAACTGTCTCTCTAGAGCTGCTGTAGCCGAGGTACTCGACTGACGCTCCCCTCCACTCAACCTGCACTGATAGGGAGAGCGGCGCAAACGTCTCGGTTTCTCGCACCAAACCACAGCGACCAAAACCGATCAAAACTCTCTTACAAAATGGCAATTAAATATTTAACTTATTTAATTCAACAATAGAAACACTAATGAAGTTCATTACAATAATGAGTTAACAATAAAATACACTGCCTGTCATTATTAAAAGAGAATCAAGTCTCTATTATTCTAGTATAATATTAACACAATATACAGGGTGTCCTAGAAATTTTTATGAACTTCATTACATATTTAAATGTGTGTTTTATCAAACGTTTTATTTTGTAGGATCGCGACAAAGCCTTGAGAATACATCTGAATGACACTATAGAGGAAATGAAAAAGTATAACAATAGAAGAAAATTGAAAACTTGCGTTTTGAATGCTGTGAATTCGAGTAAATGGTACAATTATGACGAGACTGTTGCTGATGATTTTGTGTGTGATTTTGGGGACGACGAGGTCACATCTACTGGTAATATTTCTTAGATATTAAATATTTACACTATTTTGTCACTGTCATATGACACGGTCTAAAAAATACGTTTCATTAATAGGTGGAGTCTGTCCAGCAAAAAAATGTATGATTTTGACAGAAGATAATCAAAAATGATATGAGAAATCTTCTTCATAAAATAAGAAAAGAACATTCTAAATTATTTGACACCTTTTTTAGCTGTGTCGACTATCATGGACCGTTTAGATGACATTTACTGTCTGCAGGAGTCCCAACCTCAGGAGAGACCTCATCTCTTAGCTCTGTTAGAAGATACGCATCTTCATTCGATTTTAGAAGTAGGTATATTAAATTAAAGTAATTTTCCAACAAATTACACTAGTCTGCAAAAATAAAATTTTCTCCAACCCTCTTACCATTTCTGCTGATTCTTATAATAAAAATAATAACTTTATTGCCTAACAGGTATTAATCCATACAAACGGCATTTTAGACAATAAAATATTAAAATGTCGATTTTAGAAAGAAATCAGTACCTGTATATTATTTCCTATATTTTTCATTTTATTGATTTTATGGAAAGCACTGTTCATTAAAATGTTGTATCCTATGTTATAGGGCTTGTTTCTCTCTACAATTTCCTGTCTCACAATGTACGGTTTGTTTCCAGGAAGGGTTCATAGTTTCATAGTTGTCGATTTTCGAAAAAAATCAGTACCTGTATATTATTTCCTATATTTTTCATTTTATTAATTTTATGGAAAGCACTGTTCATTAAAATGTTGTATCCTATGTTATAGGGCTTGTTTCTCTCTACAATTTCCTGTCTCACAATGTACCGTTTATGTCCAGGAAGGGTTCATAGTTTCATAGTTGTCGATTTTCGAAAGAAATCAGTACCTGTATATTATTTCCTATAGTTTTCATTTTATTGATTTTATTGAAAGCACTGTTCATTAAAATGTTGTATCCTACGTTATAGGGCTTGTTTCTCTCTACAATTTCCTGTCTTACAATGTACGTTTGTGCCCAGGAAGGGTTTATAGTTTCATAGTTGTCGATTTTCGAAAGAAATCAGTACTTGTATATTATTTCCTAATTTTTCATTTTATTGATTTTATGGAAAGCACTGTTCATTAAAATATTGTATCCTATGTTATAGTGCTTGTTTCTCTCTACAATTTCCTGTCTCACAATGTACCGTTTGTGTCCAGGAAGGGTTCAGAGTTTCATAGATGTCGATTTTAGAAAGAAATCAGTACCTGTATATTATTTCCTATATTTTTCATTTTATTGATTTTATGGAAAGCACTGTTCGTTAAAATGTTGTATCCTATGTTATAGGGCTTGTTTCTCTCTACAATTTCCTGTCTCACAATGTACCGTTTGTGCCCAGGAAGGGTTTATAGTTTCATAGTTGTCGATTTTCGAAAGAAATCAGTACTTGTATATTATTTCCTATATTTTTCATTTTATTGATTTTATGGAAAGCACTGTTCATTAAAATGTTGTATCCTATGTTATAGGGCTTGTTTCTCTCTACAATTTCCTGTCTCACAATGTACCGTTTGTGTCCAGGAAGGGTTCAGAGTTTCACAGATGTCGAGTTTAGAAAGAAATCAGTACCTGTATATTATTTCCTATAGTTTTCATTTTATTGATTTTATGGAAAGCACTGTTCATTAAAATGTTGTATCCTATGTTATAGGGCTTGTTTCTCTCTACAGTTTCCTGTCTCACAATGTACCGTTTGTGTCCAGGAAGGGTTCATAGTTTCATAGATGTCGATTTTAGAAAGAAATCAGTAACTGTATATTATTTTCTATATTTTTCATTTTATTGATTTTATGGTCACACTGTTCATTAAAATGTTGTATCCTATGTTATAGGGCTGGTTTCTCTCTACAATTTCCTGTCTCACAATGTACCGTTTGTGCCCAGGAAGGGTTTATAGTTTCATAGTTGTCGATTTTCGAAAGAAATCAGTACTTGTATATTATTTCCTATATTTTTCGTTTTATTGATTTTATGGAAAGCACTGTTCATGAAAATGTTGTATCCTATGTTATAGGGCTTGTTGCTCTCTACAATTTCCTGTCTGACAATGTACCGTTTGTGTCCAGGAAGGGTTCAGAGTTTCATAGATGTCGATTTTAGAAAGAAATCAGTACCTGTATATTATTTCTTTTTTTTGTTTTCACTCTTGGCTTTAGGTCGTTGGGGTTGCAAAGATGTTTCTAGATTTTGTTCATTATTTTTTTATTTTGTGACGACGTTTCGACAGTATATGTCTTTTTCAAGCCTCTTTAAGCACATAAAAACAGTCAGTTAAAATCAGTAAGATAAAATGTCAAACTAAAAGGTCTTACCTTGAACGTAGATTCTTACAGAGTTAAAATTTGTTAAACTGGACAACACAATAACACATATTAACTATTGTTTTTAATTGTTTTTGGACATTACACTTTACTATAGAGCACGTACGTATTTATCGTTTCAATACCCGATGTCTACTGTTCTTAGTGCGTTAGAGGATCGACAGATATATTTTGCTTAGATTTTTAGGTCTTTTTTCATTTACCGCGTTTTTGTTTTTTTGTATCTCCACCATTTCATAAAATTCTCTCTTTTTTTGGTGATTTTCTGTTTTTAAAATTTTAGTTTTATTAAAATCGAATGTATGATTTTCTGTTGACACATGATTTGTGAGGGCGGTTACATTTTTTTATAATACTTGTGCCCTTTCAGTCTATTTTCTAACCATTGAGAAGTTTGTCCTATGTAAACTTGGGCGCAGTTCGAACATGGAATTTCATATATAACATTGCTTCGTTTGTTTAACGGTGTTACAGATTTTAGTTTAGAGAAATTATTAGCTAACAAGTTATGTGCTTTATGACAAATCGTTATATTATACTTTTTGTGTAACCCTTGTAATTGTTGAGACAACCCATTTACGAAGGGGAGCGCAATATATCGTGTATCTTTTTTAATGTTTTTATTTTCTATTTGATTTTGATTGTTTTTTGTGTTTAAGAATTTCTGAAAAATTCTTAAACACTAACTTTTCTATATTTTTCATTTTATTGATTTTATGCAAAGCATTGTTCATTAAAATGTTGTATCCTATGTTATAGGGCTTGTTTCTCTATACAATTTCCTGTCTCACAATGTACCGTTTGTGTCCAGGAAGGGTTCATAATTTCATAGATGTCGATTTTAGAAAGAAATCAGTACCTTTATATTATTTCCTATATTTTTCATTTTATTGATTTTATGGAAAGCACTGTTTATTAAAGTGTTGTATCCTATGTTATAGGGCTTGTTTCTCTCTACAATTTCCTGTCTCACAATGTACCGTTTGTGTCCAGGAAGGATTCATAATTTCATAGTTGTCGATTTTCGAAAGAAATCATTACCTGTATATTATTTCCTATATTTTTCATTTTATTGATTTTATGGAAAGCACTGTTCATTAAAATGTTGTATCCTATGTTATAGGGCTTGTTTCTCTCTACAATTTCCTGTCTCACAATGTACCGTTTGTGTCCAGGAAGGGTTCAGAGTTTCATAGATGTCGATTTTAGTAAGAAATCAGTACCTGTATATTATTTCCTATAGTTTTCATTTTATTGATTTTATGGAAAGCACTGTTCATTATAACGTTGTATCCTATGTTATAGGGCTTGTTTCTCTCTACAATTTCCTGTCTCACAATGTACCGTTTGTGTCCAGGAAGGGTTCATAGTTTCATAGATGTCGATTTTAGAAAGAAATCAGTACCTGTATATTATTTCCTATATTTTTCATTTTATTGATTCTTTGAATGTACCGTCTGTGTCCAGGAAGGGTTCATAGTTTCGTAGATGTCGATTTTACAAAGAAATCAGTACCTGTATATTATTTCCTATATTTTTCGTTTTATTGATTTTATGGAAAGCACTGTTCATTAAAATGTTGTATCCTATGTTATAGGGCTTGTTGCTCTCTACAATTTCCTGTCTCACAATGTACCGTTTGTGTCCAGGAAGGGTTCATAATTTCATAGATGTCGATTTTAGAAAGAAATCAGTACCTGTATATTATTTCCTATATTTTTCATTTTATTGATTTTATGGAAAGCACTGTTCATTAAAATGTTGTATCCTATGTTATAGGGCTTGTTTCTCTCTACAATTTCCTGTCTCACAATGTACCGTTTGTGTCCAGGAAGGATTTATAATTTCATAGTTGTCGATTTTCGAAAGAAATCAGTACCTGTATATTATTTCATAGTTTTATAGTTGTCGATTTTCGAAAGAAATCAGTACCTGTATATTAATTCCTATATTGTTCATTTTATTGATTTTATGGAAAGCACTGTTCATTAAAATTTTGTATCCTATGTTATAGGGCTTGTTTCTCTCTACAATTTCCTGTCTCACAATGTACCGTTTGTGCCCAGGAAGGGTTTATAGTTTCATAGTTGTCGATTTTCGAAAGAAATCAGTACCTGTATATTATTTCCTATAGTTTTCATTTTATTGATTTTATGGAAAGCACTGTTCATTAAAATGTTGTATCCTATGTTATAGGGCTTGTTTCTCTCTACAATTTCCTGTCTCACAATGTACCGTTTGTGTCCAGGAAGGGTTCATAGTTTCATAGATGTCGATTTTAGAAAGAAATCAGTACCTGTATATTATTTCCTATATTTTTCATTTTATTCATTTTATGGAAAGCACTGTTCATTAAAATATTGTATCCTATGTTATAGGGCTTGTTTCTCTCTACAATTTCCTGTCTCACAATGTACCGTTTGTGTCCAGGAAGGGTTCATAGTTTCATAGATGTCGATTGGAGAAAGAAATCAGTACCTGTATATTATTTCCTATATTTTTCATTTTATTGATTTTATGGAAAGCACTGTTCATTAAAATGTTGTATCCTGTGTTATAGGGCTTGTTACTCTCTACAATTTCCTGTTTCACAATGTACCGTTTGTGTCCAGGAAGGTTTCATAGTTTCATAGATGTCGATTTTCGAAAGAAATCAGTACATCGTCGGTGAAATGTGATAAACATAGTAATTGTGTATAAAGTGAGAAAATAAATTCGTTAAGTATTTTATCGTGAGTTTAAATTAGTGGACCCACGGAATCCGTAACAATTGGTGTCGGAAGTGCGATTCAAGAGGATTTTAAGAAGAAATTAAGTGGATTGGAAGATTTTTAGACCGAATTTAAGTATTTCTATGGTTGGTACAAGGGAGCAAGCGAAGAAAATGGAGGAAGTAAGCAAATTATTGGGCGATTTTATGGAGAATATGAGAAGAGAGAAAGAAGAGGAACAAGACCGTCTACAGAAAATACTTATGGAAAATCAAGAAAAAATGTTAGAAAGTTTAGAAGCGCGTCAAAAGAAAGAAAAACAAGAAGAACAGGACCGGCAAGACAAAATTTTCGAAGATTTGAAAATTCAACGACAACAAGACAAACAAGAAGAACAGGACCGGCTTGAGAAAATTCTGGAAGATTTCAAAGTTCAACGAGAGCACGACAAACAAGAAGAACAGGACCGGCTTCAGAAAATTCTTGAAAATCAAGAAATTAGACAAGACGGTTGGAGAAAATTGTTGAAGATTTAGAAGTGCGTCGCCAGAAAGAAAAATTAGAAGATCAAAACCGATTTAAGAAGAACTTTGAAGAACTGAAAAAAAGGCAAGACATCCACCTTCAAGAAGCCGTAGAAGATCTTGAGGAACGCCTTCAGCAGAAAATGGAAAAATTAGAGATGGACCTACAGAAGACCAAGGTACAAGTAAAGACACCTGGCGTTCATGGAACTGCGAACCTCAAGGCCCCGACCTACGATGGACAAACCACCTGGACGATGTACCACCGCCAGTTTGAAGCAGCCGCCGCTGCCAACGGATGGACTGACCAGGAGAAAGCAGCGGCACTTGTCATCGCGCTGCGTGGCCCTGCCCTGGAACTGTTGCAAACTATTCCTGCAGCCCAACAGCAGGAATACCAAACTTTGGTCGCTGCACTGGACAGAAGATATGGCGACCAACATCGACGCCAACTTTACCAGGCACAGATCAAGACACGCCTGCAGAGGTCCGGAGAGAGTCTGCAGGAATTTGAAGCAGACTTACGTCGGCTGGTACACCTAGCGTATCCTGAAGCACCGGAAGGATTTAGGGAGGAACTCGCTGCTCAGTGCTTTATCAGCGGACTGAGGGACAACGAATTACAGAGGGCGCTGCAAATATCCCGATTTTCTACCAGCAGCGAAGCACTGGTCAGGGCGCTGGAAATCGAAGCTGCATTTAGCGCCATCCCTAGACCGAAGATAAGATCGGTAACGGTTGAGGAACAGCCCGGAAGTTCTCACATACGTTTGGAGGAGATGTTTAGTAAACTATGTGAGTTACTAGTGAACAAGAGTAGCAACAACACCCAGACAGAGAGCTATAGAAGATCACAGGACATAAGGTGCTTTAGATGTGGCAGGAATGGCCACATCAAACGGGATTGCCGCGTTCAAATGCGATCCCGTTCACCATCCAGAGAACGTAGGCACCAGGAAAACTAAAATCAGTCAATACTAAGGGGCGAGTATTGACTGGGGAGAACAGAGCCCCCAGGATTTTTTCCATTAGGAGTCTGGGAAGAACCGCTGACAGTTTAGTGATCGACGGGAAGGTCAATGGTAGGAGAATCCGAATGACAGTGGCACTGGCGCTATGGTATCGTTGGTGCGGGCTAACTCAGTGCAAGGATTGAAGCTGATGCCTCTGGGAAGAAGAGTGTGTTTACGTACAGTTACGGGGGAAATGGCCGTTGTACGGGGAGAGGCTATCGTCGAACTGAAGTTAGGAAATTTGAAGTTTCAGCATAGCGTCTTAGTGGCAGATATTGAAGATGACTTCATCTTGGGCATGGATGTGATTCGTCAACATGGATTTTCGTTCGATCACCAGAGAAATATCTTAAATATTGGAAATGAAGAGTTCATGTTATCTCCAGACGAGGGACCAGGCAGAATGGATGTAAGATCAGCGGAAACTGTGGTGATACCTGGTAATACCGAGAAAATCGTATTCGGTAAAGTGGAGAAAATCGCTGGGTGCTGTGTTGGACTGGTACAAAGTAGCGACAACAAAAAGATAAGTACTTAGTAGGAAAGTCGTTGGTGAACACTGACAAGAATATACCGATCAGAATTGCGAATGTTTTTTCCTGGAATTGTGTCAAGATTCAAAAGGTGACAAGATAGCCATCTGCGAACCTGTAAGAAGTGTCACCCGATGTGATGAAGTGTCGTCAGCTGTTACACAAAAGGCATCCCAAGAAACACTAAAACATCTAGAACAGCCATGGGATCACCTAACACCTGAGGAGAAACAGAAGGCCAAGCAGTTCCTGCTAAAGCATGGCGGTATTTTTGAGAAGAACAACAGTGGAAGAACGGATTTTGTGAAGCACCGGATTAATACTGGTCATGCTCAGCCGATTCGACAACGTCCTAGAAGGGTGCCCCTTTCCAAACAACAAGAAATGGAGACAATGGTAGATAAGATGCTAGAAGATGGAGTTATCGAAGAATCATCGAGTCCATGGTCATCTCCTGTTGTTTTGGTGACGAAGAAAGATGGTAGTACACGATTCTGCGTGGACTATTGGAAGCTCAATGACGTCACTAAGAAGGATAGCTACCCACTGCCACGTATAGACGACACGTTAACCACACTGGCAGGTTCGTGCTGGTTCTCCACTCTCGACTTAAAGAGTGGATACTGGCAAGTTGGTCTGGACGAGGAAGACAAAGAAAAGACGGCTTTTTCTACAGGAAACGGACTATACCAATTCAAGGTCATGCCGTTTGGATTATGCAATGCTCCAGCCACTTTCGAACGTCTCATGGAGGTGGTGTTAAGAGGATTAACTTGGAAAACGTGCTTGGTTTACCTCGACGATGTATTGGTTATGGGAAGAACTTTTGAAGAGCATTTGCGAAATTTAGAAGATGTCTTCGGCCGCATACGGAATGCTCACCTGTACTTGAACCCGAAGAAGTGTAGTTTATTCCAGCGACAAGTGGAATTCTTGGGTCATGTAGTCTCAGCAGACGGAATTTACACCGACCAGAAGAAAATCGCTGCAATCAAGGATTGGCCTAAACCTCGCGACAAACATGAACTTAGAAGTTTTCTGGGTTTATGCACATATTACAGAAGATTTGTCAAGGGATTTGCCAACATAGCTGCACCTTTACATAAACTTACAGGTGATGAAGTCGGCTACGAATGGAACACCGATTGTGATGTAGCCTTTGAAAGACTTAAAGCGGCTTTATGTTCAAGTCCTATTTTAGCCTACCCACAACAACAAGGAAGGTATATCCTGGATACCGACGCCAGCAACATCGGCATCGGTGCAGTGCTATCACAAGTGCAAGATGGCGAAGAACGAGTGATAGAATATTACAGTCGAGTTCTATCCAAACCAGAAAGGAATTACTGCGTTACCCGGAAGGAGCTGCTAGCAATTGTAAAGGCAGTTGATCATTTCATAAATATCTGTACGGCCAAGAATTTTTAATTAGGACAGATCATGCGGCTCTCAAGTGGCTTATGGAGATGAAACAACCTGAAGGTCAAATAGCACGATGGCTCGAGAAGCTCCAACAGTATCACTTTACCATCCAACATCGTGCTGGAAAAATGCATGGTAACGCAGACGGTTTATCCAGAAGACCCTGTCAAACCGATTGTAAGCACTGCTGTAAAACGGAACAACGTGAAGGCACTGTCATGATAAGGAGTTTTAAACTTGGAACCGATGAACAGTGGACGACGACACAATTGAGGAAAGATCAAATGGAAGATCCAGACATCGGAGCAATACTACGGCTCAAGGAAGGTAACGGCGAGAGACCACCGTGGCAGGATATTGCGGACAGAGGGCTCGTTTTCAAAGCTCTCTGGGCTCAGTGGAATTCACTGGTTATTGAGAATGGATTGTTAAAGCGCACATGGGAAAGTGCGGATGGCAGCACAGTAACAACTCAGTTACTGGTACCAAGGAAGAAAGTTACCCAGGTATTGGAAGAAATTCACGGTGGTAAAACTGGAGCCCATCTTGGGGTAAACAAGACCTTGAGCAAGCTGAGAGATCGCTTTTACTGGGTGGATTATTGCGAAGATGTCAAGAAATGGTGTCGACAATGTAAAATTTGTGCAGCCAGCCAAGGACCAAGCACTCGATCTAGGGGAAAAATGAAACAATATAACGTTGGACTGCCATTCGAAAGAATCGCTGTTGACATTGCAGGCCCATTCCCTGAAACGCACAAGGGCAACAAGTACGTTTTAGTGGCGATGGATTATTTCAGTAAATGGCCAGAAGTTTTTGCCATTCCAAACCAAGAAGCATCGACTGTAGCTGAAGTATTAGTCATAATGTCTTCAGTAGATTTGGAATTCCCTTAGAGCTTCACACTGACCAAGGAAGGAACTTCGAGTCAAGACTGTTCCAGAAGATGTGTGATCTGCTTGGTATTCACAAGACTAGGACAACAGCTTTACATCCGCAGTCTGATGGGATGGTCGAAAGATTCAATAAGACCATTGAAGAACACCTCTCGAAAATGGTGGCCGAACATCAAAGAGATTGGGATCAACACATACCGCTGTTCCTAATGGCGTATAGAAGTGCAGTTCACAACACCACCGGACTTTCACCATCGAAGATTTTATTTGGTCGAGAATTACGGTTGCCTTGTGACTTGGTGTTCGGATCACCAGACGACGGCACCACAAATGTAGAGGACTACGCGGATGAACTGAAGGAAAGGTTAATGGAAATTCATAAGGCCGTAAGAAGTAAGATTACGCTAGCCAGTGACCGGATGAAAGCTCGTTACGACCTCAGAGCCAATTCTACGGGATTTCAACAGGACGATATGGTATGGTTATATAACCCACAGCGCAAGAAAGGGAGGTCCCCAAAGTTAACTCCAGCATGGGAAGGTCCTTATACAGTCATCAAGAGGATAAATGATGTTGTGTACCGGATTCAACGCAGCCCTAGAAGTAAGATGAAAGTAGTTCATCTGGATCGATTGAAGAGATACCAGACAGGAACCTTGATCGGGACGATCAAATTTGAGAAGGGGGCAATGTCAAGAAAAAATGGCGCATCCGCCAGAAATTAAAATGTATTACTGGTTGCCTGCACAACCGCAACGTATCCGCCAGAAATTAAAAGACTTTTTCAGGCGCCATCTTTTAGTCAAGTCGAGAAGTAAGGGAATCAGACAATAGAATTGTCTGGTATGAAGAAGTACGCTTTCCGAGAATTGGGGAAATTTCGAGAAGCAGTCAATAGAGTATATAAGCCGGAGCCATCGTCAACTGAGACAGTTTTTGAAATTTGAATATACCGCGTGGAAATTGAAAATCGGACAATTTGGTGAAGGAATCTTATAAATAGTTAGTTTGTTGTGTGTTATAAGTTAGTAATTGTGTATAAAGTGAGAAAATAAATTCGTTAAGTATTTTATCGTGAGTTTAAATTAGTGGACCCACGGAATCCGTAACACTATTTATAGAGCGCCCATGAATTGCTCGTATATAGAGAATTTCGTTTTTCCTCTTACCCTTTACGGATACCCCGTATTTACAGAACGGATCGACGCAGGGTCCGACTGGCCATATTATATACTATATATAACTAGTAGTAGTTATAAAAAACATTTTTGGTAAACTCTGTCTCAAATAGTTTCTGAAAAAAAAACATTTTTTTTAAAAGGTCCGATTAAATTTATAACTCCTAAACTAAAGTTTCAAAAAAAGTCATACTATACTAGACATTCATTTACCCAGTAGTACCGTATGATCGAAAAAAAAAACGGCGTCCAGTTGGTTTGGAAATGAACATCGATGACATTTCCCATATAATTTTACATATAAAATGACAGCGAACTTCATTTCATAGCCATCGCTGACGCCGTTTTTATTCGATCATACGGTAGTTATAAAATACATTTTTGGTAAACTGTCTCAAATAGTTTCTGAAAAAAAATAATTTTTTTAAAAGGTCCGATTAAATTTATATCTCCGAAACTAAAGTTTCAAAAAAAGTCATACTATACTAGAAATTCATATATATACCCAGTAGTAGTTATAAAAAGCATTTTTGGTAAACTCTGTCTCAAATAGTTTCTGAAAAAAAAAATAATGTTTTTAAAAGGTCCGATTAAATTTACATCTCCGAAACTAAAGTTTCAAAAAAGTCATAGTATACTAGAAATTCATTTACCCAGTAGTAGTTATAAAAAGCATTTTTGGTAAACTCAAATAGTTTCTGAAAAAAAAAATAATTTTTTTAAAAGGTCCGATACTATAACGGAAATTCTGGGTTTTGTGTCTGGAATACTGATTTGTGAATATAGAACTATGATATGGTTTCTGGTTTTGGAATCCTAGGTTCTGATTCAGAAATTCTGGTTTATAAATTTGGAATTCTGGGTTCTGAATCTGGAATTCTAGCTTCTGAATCTGGAATTCTGCTTTATGAATATAGAACTATGAAATATGGTTCTGTTTTTGTAATCCTGTATTCTAAGTCAGGAATTCTGGATCCTGAATTTGGAATTCTGGTGTTCTGAATCTGGAATTTTAGTTTCTAAATATAGAATTCTGAAATGTGTTTTGTTTGTAGAATTGTGATCCTTGTTACGGAAATTCTGGTTTTTGAGTCTGGATCCTGTTTTCTGAATATAGAACTCCTAAATGTAGGTCTCTCTTTCTCGAAAATTATTTGATTCAGGAATTACAGATTCTGAGATTGGAAATATTTTGACTACTGAATATCTTTAAAAAATTAGAACGCCGTATATAATCTGGGTTCAATTGAATGTTTTTTCTTAGATTTTTGACCAAGTAGTAACGAGACTTCCCACGCCGATCAAGGCGCCATCTAACGATGCGGTGCAGTGTCTGCTGTATATGTTGGAAACGATAAAAGAGTCGGAACATCGTAGAGACGTGGACAGGAGGGATCTGCACGAGCTGAAGGAGTTGCTCAATAGGCCACATTTTAAGGTTAGTCGTTTATTATCCTATATTTTCAATATCCGATTTATCGCTACATATATGAATATTTAATATTTGTTATTGTTATATTTAAAATTCCTTTTTCCTTTTCCTTCCAGCTTTCCATTTCATACTTGTCTATTCCGGGCCGTTGTTCCTTGCTGCATTAAACCTGTACATGCTGTAAGATCATTCTTGATTTTTTTTGCGGTATTCTTCATGTTGGCTTATCGGTATATGAGCGCCTTGTACCAGTTTG
Source organism: Sitophilus oryzae (assembly GCF_002938485.1). Taxonomy (NCBI): domain Eukaryota; kingdom Metazoa; phylum Arthropoda; class Insecta; order Coleoptera; family Curculionidae; genus Sitophilus; species Sitophilus oryzae. Next base: position 592,966 of record NW_022146024.1, on the reverse strand, counting down.
GGGGTTGCAGCTTGCTCCATAACGCCCGTTTTTATAAAGCAATTAAAAGTGACTTTTAAAGATTATAACCGTCATTCTAAGTGATCACAGTGCGGGTTTATTAAAAATATTTTTTGGAGCCTATTGATCAAAGAAATATTTCATGATTTAATCTCGATTCGTGTAGTTTAAGTTGCATATAGTATTATCAGTATGATCGATAAAAAACATTTTTACTGTGGTCGTTGAAATGAAAATTGGCGATATTTTTTTTTGGGGCGACCCCTTTATGTCATTACTTATAAATTGACATGAAAGCTTTTCCAAAATTAATACTTAATTGGAAATTAGTAAAAAGTTTTCAGTTAGTTGTTAATGACATGTCTGGAAGCTGTTTTTTTTTTCTTTAAATATTTATATTTGTCAGTTTTATGTCACTTTTTAATACAGTACATATTAGTCTCGGTCTGGCAGAAATTCTACTGTCATTTTAGAGGCCAATGTGACACCGTTTTTTTATTATATGTTAATTTGCTGAACAATATAGTGTATGTAGCAGTTACTTTATTTTAACAAGAGATAAATAATACCAATAAATAATTAAATATTTTTAATATATGAATTTTGAACTACAGAGATTAATTAATATTATAAGGTTATACAAGATTCTGTGCAATAAATAGTTTTGTATTTATTTTTATAATTTGTTTTAAATAAAACTTTTTTGTTTTGAGTTTGTTTTTTTTGTAGGTTTGAGTATATTGCATGATTTTTATTTGAATTTTGGGTGTAGTAATGGTTAAAATGTTTTGTTTTAAGAATTAGCTCTCTTGAAGATTGTCCTTGTTCTGAATTAGTTTAAAATGATCCAGATAGATGTTGCAAAACACTGTGTAAAAATAATAATGATGTACAATTTCTGTGCAATAAAGTTCGTTTTCTTATATGTTTACAGAATTAGGTCAAATAGAAGGCACACAGTTTAAAATAATTTTTGAATTTTTACGTGCTTAAAAGGAAGAATGGTGATTTTTTTATTTGATTCTTATATATTGCACAAAGTTTTATAATTTATTTGTAAATAACATAATATATCTAATAATAATAGCTCCCGTATATAGCGTTTAACGCCTTGGGAGTAGCAAGGTACAGCTTGCTATACTAGATCCGTTTGGTATACAAGGAAGGTAATGTGGCTAGCACTACGCTTCAACCGCCTATTATTACCTCAGGATTGTGAATTCCAAGTACTCATTTAAGGCTTAGTCGACCTAGGTACCCAAACTATTTTTATTTTAATAAAAATAGTCGGCTGATGAAATGCCGGGTGTGGGAATCGAACCCACACCTTGAGATTGGTAGACGAGAGCCTGTACCTCTACGTCACCGGGCACGCATAATATATCTAAAACTTGTAATTTGTTTAATATTTATATTCATCGTCATTGCCAGATTTTTCAACCATTTCCAATTATCGTGTAGCCTCCCTCACATACTTTCTTGTCTCTTTGTTTGAGCCCATTGTTGTCTATTATTGGCTATGCGGGTCTAAGTTATCCCTGCTAATTTCCTAAGATCATGGTCCCATCTCAGGTTCGGTCTTCCTCTAGGCCTCTTAATTCCTCGTGGGTAACATGCTGTAATTTTTGTTGTCCGTTCTTCTTGCCAGGTGCCCATTGCCATTTGAGGGATTTGACTCTGTGGATGACATCTATTACCTGGGTCTTTTGTCGTATTCACTCTATTCTTTTACAGTTTCTCTTGGTTATTCCCAGTATATTTTGTATCATTGAGCGTTGTGCGACCTGCAGTTTCCTTATGATGTCTGTTTTAAGTGTCCAGGTTTCCCATGCATAGGTCATGACTGGTAGTACACATTGGTCGAATGTTTTCTTCTTTAGATAAAGTGACATTCTAGATTTGAATATGATTGAGTTTTTTCTATAAATACTCCATGCTAACTTAATTCTTCTGTTGATTTCTTCTACTATTTCTAGTGTTGCGTTATTAATATTTAACTTACCTATTTATATCAGTTTGTGATAAATTAAAATACTATACAAATGTATTTTTAAAACTAAAACAGAATTCTTTAAAAGAGCACGAAAAGCATATATTTTACCCCAATTTATAAATTTCGTGAATTCTGTGTTTCGCAAAGTGCCAAGTTGTAAATCGCAACTGAGGATATTCGAATTCGACAACATCGAGCGTTAGCTACTTTGTTTAAAATAAATGTTCTTGCTTGGAACGATTTTTCTCGCCGTTTGTTCCAAAATGCCCGGCTGAACGCTCTATTTTATCAGAATGGATAAAATCTTCAAGGATGTGCGTGTTTTGTGAAATAAATTTAGTTACAGATGGTATAATTTTTATTCTATTACGAACACCAGATGTTCTATATTAAAGTAGGTAATTTAAAACTATAAATAGTATTTTAGTAGTAATACATTTTTTATTTAAGAATATTTTTAATTTTACCGATTTCTCTGTCGACAAGCATATGTTACACAACTTGTGAATTTATTTACATTTTCTACAATCGTTTACAATATTGTAAATTGATTAGTTATGTCATTTTTTTTTAAATCAGGTTTATAGGTACAAATCAAAAGTGTAATAAACTTTATTTTATTTTAAATTATTTTGTTTTGCGGTAAATTTAAAGTGTTGAATAATAATTCTTAGACTTAGATTCTTAGACTTAGATTCTTGAAATTACGTTAACATTAAGCTGTTTATAATATTTTTAATATTTATTATTGACATTTCTATAATAAGTACGTTACGTAATTTGTTAGTTTATGATAAATGTTTTTACAAAAATATAAACTTATTGTATATCGAATTGTGGGTTTTGTAGTAAATTTAAAATGTAATTAACGATAATCTTAATTAAACTACTACAGTCAAAAGCATGTTACCATTAAGAAGTTATAACGGTTTTAATATTGTTGACTTCTGACAGGTACTTTAAACAATTTGTCAGTTTATGATATACACTTTCTACAAGCGTCGTATTTTTTTCTGTTTTTTTTATACCGATTATAATGTATGATTTATATGTAATACTCTTATTCTGTGATTATTTATAACATTCCTGATCAGTGAAAAAAATGCCGATTGTTGAAATAGCAAGAAATTTAGTATACCTCAGATTAAAAATGAGTGGCATTTCATTTTTCTGTGTTGAAAGTGGAAGGGAGGGGGTCCACTATTCATCTATATGTTCAGTATTTGTTATATTTTCTTTAGGAACTTAATTCCAGACATTTTTAATATCAAGTTAGGTGTTAGGTAAGCTTATGCGCATCTGTTTTTGCATCATGATACAAACTTAGTGTGATAGATTTTAATTGTGATTTTGAGTTTTTTAACATGAGAAATTTAATTTTGATGTCAGTATGACTGCTACTGGTAGAGGGCGCCACCTACATGTGTTTTAACTGTTTTGAAGCGTAATAACTTTTTGTCCGTACCTGTATAAAACGACCGAGTGAAAAAATATACATTTCCGGAACTTTTTACGTAAAAAATGTCTCTTGGCAAAAATCGCTACGAGCAACCGTTCTCAAGATATTTAGAATGGAAACAGTCAATACATGTTATTATTGAACAAGGCATGCCCCATGGCAGAAGACCTACTGGACGACCACCTAAACGTTGGCAAGACAGTTGGCAGTCAACCTCGCAAGAGTTGCTTAGACGAGGAGGAAACCGGAACTAAACAGGCGATACGTCTTCTAAAAGAAGAAGAAGAAGAAGTCTAATAAGTATTTAGTCAACATATTTAATTTATGTCAATGATGACAGGGATTGGTCATTTCGATTCCAAATATCTCGAAAACCAATACTCGTAGCGATTTTTACCAAGAGACATTTTTTACGTAAAAAACGTCCTCAATGTATATTTTTTTACTTATTAGTTTTATGCAGGTACGAGCGAAAAGTTATTACTCTTCAAATCAGTTTAAAAATATGTAGGTAGCGCCTTCTACAAGTAGGAACCATATTGGCATCAAAATCAAATTTGTCATGTCAAAAAACTCTCAGACATCAATTTTCATCCAAATATTGACGTTATTTCAGAAATTATTTAGAAAAAATCGAAATAAAAATGAAACTTCAACACCCTGTCTCTCTGAAGCTAAGCAGTTTAGGACCTACATTTATACGAACTTTTTTACTTATTTTTATCTGCAGAATATGCTGCCGAAGTTTCCGGAATACAGTTCGGACCATCCTGTATACGCTTTCTACATGGATTCATTTTTTGTCTATTGTTACTGATTATAATTAATTATTTTTGTTATTAACACAAGTTAAGAAACATTTTTATAGGGTTATAAAAATATCTTTATATAAATAAATTCCCCTTAACTTATTTTATATAGAATTGGAGGATTTGTAGAAAATTTAATTGTTTTTAACGATAACATTTGCTAGACTACAGTCGAAAATACGTTAGCAATTATAACCTATGTAATATTGACTGTTAACTTCTTTATGGCGAGTTCGTTACACAATTTCTTAGTTTATGATGTACAGGGTGTCCCATTTTGGTTGAAATCATACGGTATCTCCGTTATTCATGAAGGTAGAAGGGTGCGGTTTGCACAAACCTATGCCACTTTTTTGTCAAACAAGAGATGCCGTTAACAAAATTTTCATAGCCCTCTTCGTTTCTGAGCTACAGGGTCTTTTTGAAAATTTTGCTATTTGGGACACCCCCTGTATCTCTGTTATTGTTAAAGGTATCGAGAAGGTGAAAACTGTTTATTATAGAACTTTTTACGTAGAATACAGTGGCGTAGTCTGTTATTCTACGAAAAGAATATTTTTAAAGATATGAATTAAAGTTATGTTTTCTTAAATGGAACACCCTGTATATTTATAAATTATATGATCTGGCTTGCCATAAGCTTCTCAAAAATATGTATCACTCTATATTTATTTTCAAAATTTACTGCAATATTTAAAAAAATATATTAAAAGATCATATTTATTAGTAGGCCATGATTGATAATAAAAGAACCTAAAGAATTATTAAAACTGCTCTTGTTTTATTTGGAGAGCCACTAATAAATTCTTTATATATTAGGGAAACTTAACTTTCTACCGCTATTTGTAAATCTTGGAAGCTATCGTATCGGAACTTTTAAATATTCCTTTAGCTAATTTACGTGAAATCGAGGGGTGTCTCACTTGGGTAAAAAATGTATATGTACTGCCAAAATATAATTTTGTTGCCAAACGACTGCCAATGACTGCGAAGAAGACTGCCTATGAATTATTATAAGCGACTGCCGCAAGACTGCCAATGACTGCCGGCGACTGCCAAGAAAATGTACATGTAATTCCAATAGTGAGACACCCCTCGCGTGAAATATACTTTCAGCAAGATGGAACCCCTACTCACAATTTAACTTACAACGAAAATATTAGAATTTTGTTAAATTATTATTTCTCAAATCAATGAACAATTAGAACCAATGGACCTATATGATGGCCTCCCTGAATCCTGGATTTGCACTTTCTCGATTTGTGATTTTGGGGATTTTTGAAATATGAAATATATCGTGGCAACGAACACAATGTCGAACACCCGGAAAATTCTTTAATAATACAAGCTATTAATGCAAGCTTTTAGATATTTGCAAACCCATCCCCTTATAATAAATTCGTTGCAAATTTAAATTGCTTAACGATAATTCTTAAATGTAACAGTCGGAAATATTTTAAGTTTAAGCAATTATAATGTATGTAATATTGATTGTCGACTTATTTATGACAAGTATGTTACACAATTTGTTAGTATGTGATACACTCTTTTTACAAGACTTCGTATTTTTGTAAATTCGTTGATACTGATTATAATTAATTACCTATTATTACTAACACTAGTTACTAAACACTTTTTTGTAGAGTTTTATAAAAAATAGATTTATACAAATATAGGTTTTTTAAAAGTAGGCTTCTTAAGAGTAGGCAATTAAGAATGAGATGGCTGAGGACCGCGATTCGGATTCGACGTAAACAAAGTAGATCCAGATAAGTAGCAAAAAGAAAACATTAACTTACGATACATTACTTTAACTTATTTTATCTCGAATTGCGCACTTTGTAGCAAATTTAAATGCATTTAACGAAAATCCTAGCCAGACTACATTCGAAAATACGTAACATTAAGCAGTTTCTGGATTCTCTGCAGCAGAAACACGTTTTCCGAAACTTGGAAAACTCTTAGATCCGTTTTATAACTTTTAGTTGGCAAGATCTCATCATTTTTCGCACACGGTACAAGTTTCGAGCAGTTCAAATTTTCCTTGTTCCTTCCTGGAGGAAATCCAAACGATTTTTGCAAGTAATGGGATTTTTTCCGAATGCGAGGAAATGCCGCATTTTAAAAAAGGATAAAAAAAGCATGGAGCAATTTTATGTGTAACTATTTTAGATTTGCCACGGTTGCCAAGAAATTGTTTCTTTACCTGAGATTTTTAGAGAGATGTCGAGACTAGAATTTATGGATAATTTTTTTAGTTTTGTAGAATGTTTGGGAGGAAGGTTTAATGACCGCGACGTTAAGTATCCATTGTGTGTCCTCCTTTTCTTGAGTATATATAACTTTTATATAATGTAACTCGTTATACTTCGATAGCAGACGTACCAAAGTTTATAGCATGAATGGTTGTCGTCTCGGCGCACTCAGTAATGAGGTGTTCTGGTGTTTTCCCATTTTTTTTATCGAGTGCTTTTTGAATAATGAAATTTTTAAATTTTCTACATATTTAAAGCGCTCTTATAATTGATAAGTCGCAAGTTATTGATATTTTTAATTGGAATTTTATAATAGTACCTTTTTTAAATTCACTCTAATCTACTAAATTCACTCTAATCTACTAAAATTGGCTAAGGTGCTTGGTATATACAGGGTGGCGCCTCTCATACGCCGCGGAGGCTCCAAGGAGAACAACAGTTTGTATTGAAATGAAATTTTGTGAGCATATGTAGGTTAATTCAGAGCACTTTTTAAAAATATAGAGAGTTCTACAGGGTGTCCCCAAAAAAAGTTACATATCAAAGTTGTGTTTTTTTTGTAATGGAACACCCTATATATTAATTGATTTTCTGATTCTGGGAGAAAAATAAAGGTGAGTTTTATAAGGGAAGTATATTACTAAAAAGTAAGGTTTTTGAGATATTTAAGATTTTCTAGAAATAAATAACAATTTTTAAATTACAATAAAAGCTACCTAAATTGGAATTTACCCAGTATAGCCTAATATGTAGTTAAATTAACTATTGTACTTTAAATCAAATTAAAACTTGATCCAAAAAGTTATACAGGGTGAGACAAAATTAATATTGAATATTGGTCACCTTTAAAATCATGTTACTCTCTTATTTTAAATGGAACACCCAGTATATTATTCCGATATTCAATGGGGAATTCATGTCTTTTCAAAATACTATTAAGGTTGCCTAGCCCTCAAATGAAGATTTTCCTAGATATTTTCATTTACATGATTTGATCTGAGTAGATCTTTATTATTTGATAAAATCTAGGTGGCTGTGATATATTAGACGTTATTTCAACATAGCTGTCTAATTATTCCAACTTTAACAACTATTTATCATTTTGTGTCAGTTAAAAAAAAATTCTCAAAAATTTGCCGAAAATGCAAACTTATCTTACATCAGAGAGAATTGATTTGATTCTATTAGTTGGCGAATGCAGTGTGCATTCACCAATTTTGGGGACACCCTGTATAATTCTATATATTTTTAAAAAATGCTTTCAGTTAACCTACATATACTGCCAAAATTTCAATTCGATATAAACTACAGTTCTCCTTGGAGCTTCCGCGGCGTATGAGAGGCACCACCCTGTACAGGGCAAGTCAAAATAAGATGAAATATTTTTATTTAATTTTTTAAATAAAACGGTCAAGTTTCCGAAAAAACGCTTAAACGTGTATATTTTATTTTATTTTTTACATATTTTAAGATTTTTTAAAAACGTATACAGGGTGTTTCGAAAAATCTGGTCATTGATTAATCACGATCCTGCTTAAAGCGCTTGACGTAAAAAGCTGATTTTTGGAAAACGGATTGACTTTAGGGTGTAGAGGTTCGATACGAAGGTATTTTTTGAAACTCGAATTTTAAGGGTGTGAAACCACCCCTCAAATATTAGAATATTTTTTATTTAAAAACCGGTGAGTTTTTCGGAAAAACTCTTAAACACATATATTTTATTTTGTTGTTTTACATATTTTAAGATTTTTTAAAAATTTATACATGGTGTTTCATAAAATATGACCATTGAATAATCACGATTTTGCTTAAACTGCTTGACGTTTAAAGTTGATTTTTGGTAAATGGATTGACTGTGGGGTGTAGAGGTTTGATAAGGAGGGGTTTCTCGAATATCAAATTCAAAGACGGCGAATACGCCCCTGAAATATTAGAATATTTGTTATTTAAAAAACGGTTAGTCTTTCGGCAAAACGATTGGACACGCATAATTTATTTTGTTTTTTTACATATTGTGAATTTTTTTAAGAAATCATACAGGGAGTTCCAAAAAGTTGGGTAGTTGATTAACCACGATTCTGCTTAAACTGCTTGACGTGGAAAGCTTATTCTTGACAAACGGATTTTTCTAAAGTCAAATTCCAACAAGATGAAACTACCCCTCAAATATTACCAAGTTAATATCGCCATATTGTTTTTTCTCATGCTGACATAAATGTGAGAAAAATGTGTGAAAAAATTTTTATCCAGTTTGTAAATGAAAATTCTTGCTTTGCTGTATCATCACCATTACAAATGATTAATTCGACGAGGACGAAGTCGCGGGTACACGCTAGTAAATAAATAATTTGATTCACTATCACAAAATTTGTATTAAAATATCAATATTTTTGATAAACACGTGGACTGCTTACAAATACAGGGCGCGATACTACGTATTTCTAAGCCGTAGGCTGTCCTTACGACTTTGTGTCACGGTGGCTTGTGTATCACGGCCTTGAATTTTTATTCCCAGCTAGCGTAAAGAAGTTTCACTTCAAAAAACTACTAGAACTTTAACGCGTGAAAAGGAATATGAACTCCATTATATCTATGAAAGTATTTTTAAATTGTATGTTTCCATTATTAGCATATTTACCAAAATTCTGGAGTTAAAGATTTAACATATCTGGAATGGACTTTGTTCAGGACAATAAATCACTCTGTATTTTCAGCATTAAAATTTATATGAAACTACATTCGTAATTGTTTTTGTTTTGCGTATCCCTCGAATATATTTCTCTAAATCGATTCAATTCGCATTTTCAATCATACCACGTATTGCCCATTGCAAATCCCTGCAGAGAAATTAGGTTAATGGGACAGCGATAACAACTTTGTTGTTTGCAGCGGAAATTCCAGTTTTAAAAAGACTCGATTGCGGTATAAATCTTTTTCGAAACGTCTTGGCGTCAGTGGCGGCGCCTGGCTCAATACTCTTTAGGATGTATAATATTTGTAAAACAAATGGGCATGTTTCATGTTTCTCAATTTCCACTTAATTATGCAGATTTCATCCTAATTAGTGCTTGCTACTTAGCCTTTTTTATATAAAACTTAATATTAGGCCAAAAAATGGGATAAAAGTTTGAATTTCACACTTACGCGCGCTGCGATGACGTACATAGCCCTCGCCAATATGATTGGCTGGTTTTCGTCTCGAAATAAACTTGGTGAATTTTATGATGTTGGCAGCATTACTGTTTATTCAATGTCAAAATGACATTGTTTACAATTGTTTATTTTTGATTTTAAATTAAATTTGCATTTAAACTATTTTCAATAATGTTAAAAAATTAGGTGATTTTTCTATTGTTGGATAACATTTACCAGTAACTGTAATAAAATGTTTTTGTACGCGCCGAAAAAGATGGAAAATCCTAAATGCTGTTTTTTCAGAAAACTTCTCTTGAGCTATGAATGTAATTTCAAAGCATTTCAAAGTGAGTTTATATTACGTTTGATTTGTTAAATCATTAATGGCCTGTTTTTTACATGTGGAAGAAGGTGGAGAAAAATTAATTTGAAAAAATTTAATTCCTGATAACTAAGATTAATGGTATTTCCGGAAAATCACAGTTATGGTATAAAACAGGTACGCTATTTGACCATGAAAAGTACGTCTACTATCTGACCAAGAAAAGTTAGAGAAGATAAACAAGGTAATTAGAAAAATTGGCACCAAGAATGTTAATAAATACGTTCATGGTTAAGTTATTTCAGAAGACTATTAATAAAATACATTGTATAGATAAAATAAGGCTCTAATGCAGTGCCTTTTTACATAAAATCAAGTAAATATTTTAAAGTTTTGTTATTAAATGTATTAATATGTGACCAATAATGTTTATTATATATGCATAAAATATTATTTTTTGAGAGTGTTATCAGGAAGATTCGAAGGAAACATACATTGTGTATTACATATGCATATAAATTTATTAAATTAAAAGGCAAGTAAATATAAAGTGTTTTAATTACAATATTGTAATAATTTATATTTTGATGGTGATGAGACTTATTGAATATCAGGGCAGTCAATTTACAATTAACCCGCTACAAGAATATAAAAAATAAATATTATGAGAAAACAAGAATGGCAATAAAAGTTGCTAGAAAGTAAGATGTTATCTTCCTTCATTCTACATAAATCATAGCATGGTACCTTTCTTGATTTTATTTGTTATGTATGACATAATGTTTACATGCCGCCTAAAATTAAAAAAATAAAGAGATAAATAAAAACCTACACATATTTAGTTATAATTTAAAAATCACCAGTGATAGCTGCACAGCTTAAAAAATTAGTTCCCTCCACTTTCTGTACACTTTTATCATTGCAGTCACATAATATTCAGGTGTACTTTTTATTTGATTGCACAGAAGTCGTCTTTTTATTGAACGAATCCAATCGAACTGTTATCATTTCACTCTATGCTCTATAAATAATGGTTTTATGACTTTTAAATAACTTCTTCAAGAAAAAATCCACAGATTTTGCAACATGCGCAACCATCATAGGCGTATTGAAAATACTAGATACAAGTCGGCGGTTGTCGGCAATCACCTGTTTTTTACATTTTATATTAATTTGTGACGTCATTTGGAATAGCTCAATAGAAATATAAAGAACTAAACCTTGTTTGGAAAGCAATTTGACATTCGTGACGTCACCACTCCGGCAGTCTATGGTGCGTCCAGACCTGACAAGCCGAGCGCGAGACGAGAGCGAGACGAGAGCGAGACATTTTCTATCCATTTTTTACGCCAACCTGCCACGAGACAACAACAAACGATGGCCAAATAATAACGCATACAGTAATACATTTTTGTATCTTTAATATGATATTCGGTCTTTAACATGGTATTCATCGTCGGTTTTCCCCCTTTTGGCTGTTGTCCCCTTTATCCCTTACACGACGTTTTTTACATAATACCTTTTTTAACGTTTTTAAAACAAAATGTTAAATAAAAAAGTTATTGGTAAGGTTAAGAAGCACATTTTAACATTACTATAGAGTATACAGGGTAATTCAAAAAAGTGTTGCGGATATAACATATTTTCTAATGGGAATACCCTATTTTTTATTTTATTATTGGGTTATACATACGTACAATTCGGTAACTTTTCTTGCCATTTTTTGATATTATATATCTAAAATTAATAGATGTTGTAATAATTCAATTTGTTTAAAGAAATGTTGGATTTCGGCAGGGTAAAAATTATCAGTGACATAAAATTTGTAAATTCTATCAGAAAAAATGATAATACATACGGTGTACGATTTAAAAATTTGAGATTACTTAATTTTAAACGGTCGAAATTTATAAATCAGAGCTAATATCTCACAGTCGGGAGGGCCTACCAAAAACACGTCCAGACTTTCGAGCTTTCTATGATCGGCCATTGGAAAACCGACAGGGGACGGATAGCAACGAGGCTCCGTGGATTGACTCGCGACGCTCTCGCGAGACTCGTCCACACAGCGAATTTGGAATGTCTCGCGCTCGTCTCCCCGTTTGGACGCACCATCGTATCGCTGATCGCCATTCGCAAATATATTCCAGATACGTATAGTGAACAAGTGAACCGTTCGCAACGTTAAATAATTTTGATATTTAATTTTTATCGTGATGGCTTTTTATGAAAATGTATACATAGAATTAATTGCATTAATTTGCAATAGCACTTCGAACCCACAGTTTTGTTATGGAGCCAGATTAAACCAATCAGAATGGGTATTATGTCACCGTAAAAGCCCGAATATTGGTTAAACGTAGAGTTGCCCACGTAGGAGCCCGAAATATACCAAAAAGTGGGTCAGTTTCGGTTAAGTTTAGATTAGGTCTATATTTTTATTAATTCAAAACCAACTAAAACCTAATTCTAATCTAACCTAAACTCACTCCTCCTTTTGCATATTTCCGGCTATTACCATCATTTAATAATTATTCTGATAAAAACACGCTGGATTTTTTATTTTAGAAATCATACAGGCTATAATCATTAATATGACTATATGTATTAACAATACTTAAATTAAAATTTATTTGAAGGAATGCTACTTGAAGTATTAACTCAGGAATAATTATTAAAAATTTGTGTTTTTTTATTGGAATTTTTTTACATATTTGGTATACTATGAAGTGCTCATGTCCATTTTTCAGTTATTAAAGTGCCTATTTAGATACATTTAAAATTAATTAATTAGTGTATAGTAATTGAATTATGGGTTTGTTTATTTTTTATGAAATGTATTTTTTTTCTATTAAAATAAACATAGCTTTACTTACAAAATCGCTAGCTACCCATTTTTAAATACAGGCTGTTAATTAAGTATCTGGCCAACTTCAGAAGGTCATTCTTTGTGTTTTTAAGGTAAAAAGTTAATATAAACATGTGTCCGGAAATGTATAATTTTAAAGATACAGGATGTCAAGTCCTAATAGACATTTTTTTATTAATATTTCAAAGATCCGTTGGCCGATTTTGTTGATATTTCGCCGTGTTATGAATTTTGATAAGTTAGCACTAATTAAATGATAATAATTATTATTTACAACAATATTCAAACGGTAAAAACTTATCAACTTATCCCAATAAATATTTGACAACGCCTTGGATTCATATGTTTTAACGCCTGTTGGCGGTGGAAACCACGCAAGCTTTTTCTTTGTCCTAAGTTGATAATTAAAAAAATTATAATCATATAAAAAAAATGGTAATTAGTCTAAATTTATTATTTATGTGATTCTGCTCTTTCTCGTATAATTTGCCCCTTGTTTCTCATACGGAAATAGTTAGATTAAAATAGCCAAACTGTACCTAACAACCCATGCCTTGACATATTTTCTTTTAAAATAATATCGCTTTCTTTATCCGCCGCGCCGGTCCAGACTCGATCTTGCCCTATTCGCTCATCAACTTAAGTACGTGTTGACAGGCAGGTTATTGAACCCATGTTGCTTCTAGCATGTGGTTTTTTCAAAGATGGGTCCCATATAAACGCGGCCAGAAGTATTTTCAATACTAAAAAATCTCACCTTGATATTTTAACTTCTTTATTTCAGCACTTAAGTATTTTGTCTATATAAAAACTGTCCACCATATACTCCGTCACCATTCTAAAATTATGCGAAAAAGATTTTTCATAGTTTTGAGCCATTTCGATAAAATTAAAAGTTATAACCAAGAAAATTTACCGCTGAACTGAAAAATACGAAGAAAAATAATAACAAAATCTAAAATGGCTGCGCCCGATAGGCATGAGCCAGGCAATCAGTCATACCAACATATGATATGAATTTTCCCTTTCTACGATCTGAAACGTGATTGGTGAAGGCTATATGTAGGTCACAACTCAACCGGGAATGTTCAAGCTTGAAATTATAATTTAATTTCTCAAAAGATTTTTTAATATTTTTCCTAATTTCCTGTGTATTGTAAGTAATGAAGACTTAATCTATGCAATACAATGATTTATTTGCGATATTATATTTTTTGGAACATGCCCATTGTCACGTGACCTCGCCTAAAATATCTTTTTGAAAAAAATGCCTATACCTCTGTGGCAGATTCATCTCTTCAAAAAAAGTATGTGTATTTCGCCACTGTAATAAAATCTACAAAATATAATAGTTTTTTTGTAAATACTGCTGCGTTAATCCAACGGAGACTAATTGTCAGCAGTGGTTTGCTAATAAACAAATTTGCCTAACGTACAAAAAATGCTTAACGTTTCGGAAAGTATATCTCTTCCCCTCATCAGAAGCAAAAAAACACAAAGAACAAAGAAAAAAAAATATTTAAAATACCTAAATGCAACTATTCAAGAACAATTTAGTTTTTTTTTAAACAGATACGTCTATAAAAATTGTTGACGTTCTATTAAAATGACATTATATTTTTTTGTCCGTTAGGCAAATTTGTTTATTAGTAAACCACTCCTGACAGTTAGTCTCCGTTGGATTAACGCAGCAGCGTTTACAAAAAATAACTATTTTATTTTGTAGATTTTCTTACAGTAGCGAAATACCTATAGGACTTTTTTTGAAGAAATATCTTTGGGCTAATAAAATGTCAATTTAAGGCTGCAAATTAAAGGACGTTATTTTATTTACAACTTAATAACTAAAACTACATCAACTAAAATGTATTGTCATTTTTGTACTACATGAAATCAGAAGATCCAATACGAAACTGTGGCCGGCCGTAGCTCCAGCGGTAGTGTGTCGATCTGCGGAGCGAAAGGTACTGACACAAAACACATATGGTACTGGGTTCGATCCCCAGCCAGTACGGTCGCTTTATTTATTTAAATAAAAATATTTATCTAAATAGAGCGACCAACGAGCCGCTACCTCAAGGAAGGCAATGGCAAACCACCTTGAATATATTTGCCTTGTACAGGGTGAGTTAACGATAGAGTAAAGTCCATTATCTCATTTGTTTCAAGGTTTACCAAAGAAATGTTTAATATAAAAGTTATAGGGATGGTTAAATTACACATTTTAAAATTATTATAGAGTATACAGGGTGCTTCAAAAAAGGGTGGCGGCTATAACATATGTTTTTTTAAATACAACACCCTATTTTTTATTTTATTTTTAGATTCTGCGTAAAATTCCATAACTTTTTTACATATAATGTTATATACCTAAAATTAATAGTTTTTGTAATGTTTCAATTTATTTAAACAAATGTTAAATTGCAGTGTGGTAAAAAATTGTTAGTGGTGCCATTGTTTCTGAAGTTGGAGTAGCAAAATTTGGTAGGGGAGTTTTATAGAGATGAAAAAAATATATATATGTAAAGATATTTTAGTTAAATGATACAGGGTGTTCAAAATATATTTATGAATTTCAACTACTTAAAATTAAAAAATCTCAAATTTTTTAAATGGGACACTCTATATATTATCATTTTTTGTATTTTACTCATATTTTTAATACAATTACCCTATAAAATCATAGTTACCATGACAAAACAAAAATATTTACTTACCTTTAACAAATAGCTTTATAATTAGTTACAATTGCTGGTATTAGTTAAAATTAATTAACTTTACTCAAATAGACTAAATCGCAGTAGTGAATTTCTTGGTGTATTTCTATATTATGAAAGATGACACTTGGGATTTTTCATCAGGGCGAATAGCCACAGATTAGGGTAATACTAGATTACCTAATTGCTGCAGACTGCTGATATAGGAATTTTCTTCGACATACAGTAAAGTTTTTTCTCGTAGTAATTCTGGTTTATAATTCATTTGGTAAAGCTAACCAATAACAGCTAAATATTATAACAGCTGAATATTACCATATATTACTAACCAATAACAGCTGAATATAACTACTGCCGCGAAACCGTCCCATTACACACTGAAGATGTTTTCTAGATAATATATATCTATTCTTATAGTAGTTAGCAAAATACTATATGCACTGAACCAAAAGATGTGATTTTCTAGGCTTGTCCGTGTATATCAGTCACATTGACTAATTCATTTCAAGAAAATCTGTAACTATTATCTCTACCATTTATACTTATTACAACAAATTAAACTAAAATTCAAATTTTGTTCTTAACTTGCTTAACAGACATGAAATTGTAATAATTATTACTTTTTATCATTGCGACTATGATGTTATAGCGCAATTGTATTAAAAATATGGGTAAAAATAGAAAAAATTGAAATAAATCGCAAACTAATAAAAATAGGTATATGACATACTTAATAAAAGTTGAAGAGTTTTGTAAAATCTATCAGAAAAAATGATAATATATAGGGTGTACCATTTAAAAAAATTGAAATTTCTTGATTTTAAGTAGTTGAAATTCATAAATATATTTTGAACACCCTGTAACATCCAACTAAAATATCTTTACATAGGTCTTTTTCTATATCTCTATTAAATTCTGCTATCAAATGTTAGTTGTCCAACTTCAGTATCAATGCCATCAATGACAACTTTTTATCACACTGCAATCTAACATCTGTTTAAACAAATTTAAATATAACAAAAACTATTAATTTTAGGTATAGAACATTATATATAACAAAATTTTACGCAGAATCTAAAAATGAAATAAAAAATAGGGTGTTGCATTTAAAAAAAACACATGTTATATTCGCCACACTTTTTTGAAGCACCCTGTATACTGTATAATAATTTTAAAATGTGTATCTTATCCATCTCTACAACTTTTATATTTAATATTTTTTTGTTAACCTCGAAACAAATGAGATAATGGACTTTACTCTATCGTTGACTCACCCTGTACAGCCTCTCAAATAGTGCCGTTCGGATTCGACGAAAAACTGTAGGTCCCGTGTACTTGTGAAACACTACTCATTTTAAGCCTTAAAACCTTTAAATTAAGGGTTAAGCGATAGAACACCTAATGTTGAACTTCCTGTGTTTTCTACTGCTGAAATAGAATTAATCTCTGAAATTTTAATTTTTCTATTATTTTTATCAGTTTAATAATTGTATGTATTTTTTAGGCATTAAATTTAACTGTTCATGTGCACATATGCACTAATTGAGGAGCGCCACTGCTTGGCGTCGTTGTTGTTATTGTGGCGACCTGCTTTTGATTTAAGATAAAGGCTTAAGGACACTTCCTTCGTTCTTTTAGCTGAGACTTCTTAAAACTAGATGATAAAGTCGTGTCTTCTTGTTTTGAAAAAACTTGGAAATATTGAGTAATTTATAGAGCTTTTTGATTTTAAAATTTATCTGTTAGTATTTAGAATTCAATTGATCTTCTTTGCATACATAAGAGTTGTTATCCCAGAAAAATAACTTAATATAGAAGAGACCGAACTGATTTTGTGGTTAACTGCAATATTAAGGTGCGTATTCATTATCCGAACGAACGAACGAACGAACGAATGAAAGTGCGGTATATTTAGACGGGGACCGAACGCATGCGGCTGTTCGTTCGGTCGTGCGCTCGACCATCCGCTTCGAGTCGGTACATCAAAGGCGTTCGCCTGCGTGCGCTTTCAGATTTAAGGTGCGTATTCATTATCCGAACGAACGAACGAACGAACGAATGAAAGTGCGGTATATTTAGACGGGGACCGAACGCATGCGGCCGTTCGTTCGTTCGTGCGCTCGACCATCCGCTTCGAGTCGGTACATCAAAGGCGTTTAGACGTCATGGTAAAAGAATACAAGGTATGATCGATAGCGGCTCCAATTTCGTTCAGTTCGCGCATACCACCTGTGACGTCACTAGGAAAATAATGAATAAATAAAAAATAAAGAAAGTTGACAGGAGATCTGCAATTTTTGGGGTTATGGTTAAGAATTGTTTATTTTAAGACTTTTTAGTTCGTTTAATTTAATAATTACTAAAACCAGCAGTTCCAAAAATATATTTAAAAATAATAATTATCTATTAACATGGATTTGGACGATAGGTAAGAATACTGAATTTATTTCTATATTCGGTATAAAATTGTTTATTAGGTTTTTAGTTTGCGATGTTTATGGTAAATAATTTTCATTTTCATTGCCTCTGAATTCACATGAGGACAGAGTTGAGGATATCTATGGAAAAGTAACCACAAGAGGAATTGTTACATCATTTAAAAAATATTGGGAAGTTTATTGTTTCCCATCGAAAAGTAGAAAATGCCAATGCAGATGAACGTATTGTAATTGTGATAGAAGTAATTCTAAGGGTGAAGTTTATTATAATTAGTGGAAGTAATACCAAGGGTGAAGTTTATTATAATTAGTGACCTCTGCTTCTTTTTATATGTAGAAGTTTCTGGTTTTGAGAATAAATCGGTTGAACGACACCCAAAATTTAAAGGAAGTATTTGCATACCCAGAATATGCCCATCAAGGATTATATAGCTCAAATTTCCTTTAATGGTAGGCAATTATTCAATGCAAATTAACTTTTTAAGTGACTAAAATATTAAATAGTTTACAATATGGTATATCACTAAAAATATATTACTTTTAGGTACAATTAGGGCCCGATACATTTCAAAAAGTAGAATATTATTTTATATTAAATGAGGTATTGTACTAACAATCAATTTATATTAATAACGGAGATTAAAAAATAACAGAATAAATAGTTCTTTTTCTTATACTACAAAAATAAACTATAGAATACAACAGTATTTAAAAAAAAAAATAAAAAGTGATGTTCCGGCCGAGATTCGAACTCCGGTCTCTCGCTTCCTAGCCCGACTCCTTATGCACTGCTCTATAGTAACTTGCTTAGCGATAATTCAATGACGGTATATAAACAAAAAAAAACAGGCGCGCGAATGAAGAAATGCGTGCGGTCTTCTCGTGCGGTTCTATCGTGCGGTCCCCGTCCATACCACTAGCGAACATTCGTTCGTTCGTTCGTTCGTTCGTGCGGATAATGAATACGCACCTTTACTGTATTAAATCGAGATAAAAAACCAACTTGCCTTTCGGCATTCAGCCAGCTTATTAAATTATTATGAGCGTTTTTAATTTTTACTTATGAGCGTTTCTATATTAATTAAACCTAAACATTTTTTTAAAAATTCTATCACATACAAACACAAGGCTGCACACTGCACACACTAAAACCCATGCCTGGAGCTGGGCTCGAAACCAGTAACCTTGTGCTTACTAGATAGGCGGCCTACCGCGCTATGTTGTAAGTTATTTGCCTTTTTGTTAGTTATTTCATTTTTTCTATGTTCGACTTTTCTTTAGCAGCTTTGACATATTTGAATTTTTATAAGTTTGAAATACGCTTGTTTTTTTTTCTGAATTTATTATTTATTATGTCTTGGTTATTTCATAATATTTTTTATGCATAGTGTATAAATCTGGAAATACGCCGCATCAGGCCTTGAATTACAATGAGATTTTTTTGAATCTTGAAAAACCTGAAAAAATGGAACAACTTTGCTAGTGACAAGTTGTTCAAAAATAAATTACGAAATTCGTCTAGTGATAATTATTATGTTTTATTGCTTTTTGCATTTACTACTTGTGAAAAATAATTAGGACACGTCCATTTTATGAATTTTACTTACGCTGTATTCGGTTTCATATCTTTTTTGTTTCATTTCTATGAGATTTCTGAAATTTTTATTATTGCCGGAACAGGGTTTTTTAAAAATGTCTATCATTATTCTAACCAAATTAATCAGTGTCAAACGCCTGGTTTTTTTGGTTTGTATGTCACTCACCTGTCATTATGGCAAACTGTCTGACGAGTGTTTACAGTTTATTTACTTAAATTACTTTGCAGTAATAAACTCTATTGAAAAGGTGGATCAAGGATAAAATAAAAATTCTATAATAAAAATTTGCAATTTAAAAAATGTGAAAATTTTACATTTCTGCTCATTTACCAAACTTTTTCTTTTATTTTGTATTTGACAGATATATAGTAGTTTACCAGGCTGATTAACCTTTTGTGATTAAATAATTATTCTAATTTTTACTTATTATTCGACAATACAATCATTACGATCTAAAAAAGACGCCAGAGATGGTTTTGAAATGCATATCCTTGCCATTATATGTAAAATTATAAGGGAAATGTCATCAATCATTATTGCTATGCCAACTGGTCCGCTTTTTTTCGATATATAATAAAGATAATAAAATATAATACTTATTAACATTTATTAACTCAACGTAAAACAAAACCATCAAGTTATTGAGTCTATATTCTACTCTATATTTTAACCCGATTAAAAAAATGGAATGCCAAAATCAGGATTCGATTCAGGCATATTTAAATACGGCCAAAGTAATTTTGTTGATGTACTTCTGCCTTTCTTT
Organism: Sitophilus oryzae; assembly: GCF_002938485.1. Lineage (NCBI taxonomy): Eukaryota > Metazoa > Arthropoda > Insecta > Coleoptera > Curculionidae > Sitophilus > Sitophilus oryzae. Next base: position 572,605 of record NW_022146024.1, on the reverse strand, counting down.
TGGGTAGACGCTTGCTCTACTTTTGATAACAACTTTTACTCTGTGTTTACTTTGAATTAGTGATGGGTTGTTATTTAACTATCTGTTATTTTATAACAATTATTTAGAAATAACATAACGCAACCGTTACTACTTCTAAAAAATAACAGATATAAAATAACGACACGTAGAGATCGGCCGCTCGTGAAACGAAAAACGAAGTCGGCGCTCTGCACCGTCCCGAAATTCTATGCTGCTCGAAGCAATTCCAAAAAACAACTAGTATGGATGGAAAACATGTTATTTCGTCAACCATCGATACAGGCGGCGAGACAACGGACAACGGAGTGGGGGAATGCGCTACGGCGAACGTAGCTGCTTCGATCGATCCGTCGACGGTCGTATTGGGCTTACAACAGCTTAAAAATAATAGGATATAAAAGAAGCAGGTTTTTGAAACAGTTGCGGGCATAACGCCTGGCGGTCGAGATAACAGGAGTGGGGAAAGGAAGGCTGCTGCATCGGTCGATTGTCGATGGAGGCTCGCAACGGGTTGGAGAAGCAGTCATTTTAGATACGTTGTTTTTCAACCTGTTACGAGCATAACAGGGTGGCGGTCGAGATAATCGGAGTGGGAAAGAAACGCTGCTGCATCGGTCGATTGTCGATGGAAGTTCGAAACAGGTTGGAGAATAACGCATCAGTTGTTTTAGATACATTGCTTTTCAACCTGTTACGAGCATAACGCGCGGAGGTCGAGATATTATGGCGCTGTATGTTTCAGTACGTTATTAAGTTTCAATATTTAGGTATTTATTTATTCTGAAAAATTTTCAGAATAATATTTTAAGATTTTTTAAAAATGTATACAGGGTGTTTTGAAAAATCTGGTCATTGATTAATCACGATCCTGCTGAAAGCCCTTGATGTAAAAAGCTGATTTTTGGAAAACGGATTGACTTTAGGGTGTAGAGGTTCGATAAGAAGGGATTTTTCGAAACTCGAATTCTAAGGGGGTGAAACCACCCTCAAATATTAGAATATTTTTTATTTAAAAACCGGTGAGCTTTTCGGAAAAACTCTTAAACATGTATATTTTATTTCGTTGTTTTACATATTTTAAGATTTTTTAAAAATATATACAGGGTGTTTCGTAAAATGTGACCATTGAGTAATCACGATTCTGCTTAAACTGCTTGACGGTTAAAGCTGATTTTTGGCAAACGGATTGACTGTGGGGTTGAGGTTCGATAAGGAGGGGTTTCTCGAATCTTAAATTCCAAGAGGGTGAAAACGCCCCTCAAATATTACAATATTTGTTATTTCAAAAACGGTTAGTCTTTCGGGAAAACGCTTGGACACGCATAATTTATTTTGTTTTTTTACATATTTTGAAATTTTTAAAAAAATAATAAAGGGTGTTCCAAAAAGTTGAGTAATTGATTAACCACGATTCTGCTTAAACTGCTCGACGTTTAAAGCTTATTTTTGGCAAATGTGATAAAATTTTATCCAGTTTGTATGTTAATAGAAATTCTTGCTTTGCTTTATCATCACCATTACAAATTATTAATTCGACGCGAACGAAGTCGCGGGTACACGCTAGTTTAAGTGTAAAATTATTTCGAACTCTAGTGTGTAGTTGGTTTACTTATGAAGAATATACTACACCTTTTCTTATATTGCTATTTTTTGACCGCAAATGGTAAAATTATAATTAAGAGCTTCTCGTCCGTCGAGTGAGATGCACCCTGTACAGTGCTACGCAATTCAGGATCTACGCGGATCGAGGGGCAGGGCGTAGGTAGATCGGAATGTATACGTATAGACGAGTGGCGGAATTTTGGCTTTTTTATATGGCAATTTGTAAACAGCGCTTATTTGTAAACAACGACCGTTTTTAGAGAGGTATTTTAGATAACAATCGATATTTAGAAATGTTTTGATACCCTGGAAATAGTACCACCGAGCATGTCATTGTTGCAACTTGCAACTGCGTTAATACGTCTGGCGGTGACCGCCTCATACTCTTTCAGATATTTAGCAATAAAATATAGAAACCTGTTATTTTTAAGCTGTTATTTTAAGCTGTTTTTTTATAAATAACTATAACAGTTTCAACTGTTATCTAAAAATAATAGTTTTGCCCATCACTACTTTGAATTTCGTCAACATGGCAGAAGGATATAATTAGGACAAAAATCTCATAATTCACTAATACTCGATGGACTGTAACATTATTAAACTGAATACGGCCGCCTGTATTCCAATATGATATTATATACCAAGCTTCGTTTAAATACCTTCAAACGTGAGGTCAAACATTTCAGCAATCTGTATTTTTAAAACAAATTATTTTTGTTGATTCTATGTTGATATGAAATTTTTTCCCTTGATAATTTTTACTATCTACTAAAGTTTTACTAATAAAAAGTGAACAATCATGTATTATAGCGTGTATTTATAATTAATTTTTATTTAAAGAAGCATCAAGAGTCGTGTATATAAACAGATAATAGTAATACATTATTTCGAACAGAAAGGCTAGGATAATAAATTATCGTAAACCCGCGCTATCTAGACAAATGTATACACACTTCTAAACATCAAGCACCGGAGCAAAATAATATTTTATAAAATGGAACAGTGTAACCGACAGGTCAGAGCTCGAAAGCAAGAAGTTTCTACATTAAGTAGGTGTGGAAAAGCGTTGTGCAGCTGCGATTTGTTGCACACGTTGCAACTGCAGCTGCAACACCCTTTCTCCATCTCGTTCTAGAACTATTAATCTCAACGGGGTCTAAATTAGAGCGAACGCTCTAATTTGGTTGAGGTTAGGTTTTTAGGTTTCACACATGCACCGCGCCTCGGAAGTTTATTTGGTTTAAGAGGTAGAGACTTGGGGTTGGCGGTGATTTTAGTTTGGAAAGTTCTCTGGTTTTCTTCTTTTGTTTGTTTAAAAGTACAAGAAAAACATATGGTTATAGGAAATTAGTTTTTATAGTTCATACCTTAGACTTTAACACTTTAGATTAAAAAAATAAGTTTGCCTCTGTATCTCACAATTTATCAGTTAATTTGAAAATCTAAAAATCCTATCAGATAGCCCTAGTAGCCCTAACGGTTTTGATTTTCTAAAAAGTAACGACATGAAAAGATAAGATTGATTTTCAAAAAAATCCGTTTTTTTTTCAAAAAACTCAGCAATCCTTGTAAATTTTAAAACTTTTTTGATGGCATCTTGGTGAACATCTCAAGGAGCAACTTTGCCCTAATTAACCATCTTCGTATCTATTACGGTTTCCGAGATACCAATTCTCGTACCTCGAATTTGTAGCACCCTGTATATATGCTAAGTATTTTATACCTAGTTCTTATTAGATGTATATTTACCTAATTTTAACTGATTTTCTTCATTCTCCATATTATAAAAGGTCAGTATTTTCTAAAGATATCATCCGCTTCGGGCAAGCCGGCAACACACAGAAAATATATAAGACGCCAGCCCGCATTTAACCATTCCATTGGACATTGTCGCACATTTCGTTGGCAAGTAGTTGCCATGCGGATAAAGTTTTCTTTTTGGTCAGTGCAACCTCTAGTTTTATATCCCTCCCTGGAAATTGTGGAAGTATTAACTAGTATCGTTGATTGAAGAAATGAGAAGATGCGCAACCTTATGGGCGATTTCGTGCCGCAAAAGGTGTCCGAGATGTAGCTGGCGTTACCGTCGTGTCTCGGGGTATCCGAGATTTAGTTTAGCTCTGCGCCACTGCGCGCTGGTTTACAGCGCAGCGGATAAAGAATTCTGTACCATAGTTCTGCTTTCAGTCGATAGAGTGGGTGGTTGCCGGAGGCACTGTTGCCAGAACTGCGGATTAATCCGTTTATTTACGGATTTTTGGTACAGTACGTTAATAATACGGATTTTCTATCTTTAAACAATTTAATAGGTATACTATTACATGATTAACAAAGAACGGCGTCAGAGTTGGCTTGGAAATGAAGATCGCTGTTATTTCATCAGTAAAATATGATAAATGCCAACGATATAATAACAATAATAAAATTCAATACACAGACACAGATTTTTCATCCAAAGATATTTTCGTCAAATGTATTCAGTTCTACACCGTCTTCGTTGTGGCTTCGTTGGTCGAATTAGAGAAAATGAGTGTTTTATGCGTTGGCCGCAGAACGAGTGGTGGTTTCACCGTACACCACTTGATAAGGGGAAATCAAATCAGTCTTGTCACGAATTCGCCCATTAGGTTGCATGCCTTCCCAGTTCTCTCAGTCAACGCTAGTATTAACATATCCAGTGACGGTGTTATTGCATTGTAATTCATACATTTTACTTTATTTGTACACATGATAATTAGTATTAGTATACGGTTTTATAACGAATATTACGTAAAAAAGTTCGTATCAATGTATGTTCTAAAATGCTTAGTATCGAAGGTACCATTGCGATAAAAAAAAGTAGTATAAGAATTAGTAGTCCCAGATAGAACCCTGGTCTATAAGTATATAAGGTCGAGAAGTGGATATCGTCGAACAATACAATTATGCCACCTAACTTTTTAGGCGTTACCATGAATTTGGTAATAATTGGTAGGTATACGTGGCGAAATAAAAGTATAACAAATTTACCTACCTTCTAAAAATGGGCAATTTTCAAGTTAAGATTAAATCATATTTTGTTGTACTACTTTTTTTTCATCGCAATGGTACAGGGTGTAGAAGTTTTATTTTTATATCGATTTTTTTCAAATAATTTCTGAAGTAATGTCAATATTTGGATGAAAATTGGTGTCTGGGAGTTTTTTGGCATGAGAAATTTGATTTTGATGTCAATATGTCTCCTACTTGTAGAGGGCGCCACCTGAATATTTTTAACTAATTGGAAGAGTAATAACTTTTTGTCCGGACTTAGTGGAAAAGCTCCGTAAAAAATGTCTCTTGGTAAAAATCGCTACGAGCAATCGTTATCAAGATATTTAGAATGGAAATAGTCAATACATATCAAAACATTTAAAAGAAAATGCACGATTTTCAACATCTTTTTTTTGCGATAAAAACTTCATGTTCGTGGCACGTGTTCCGGGGTCGAAATATACCAGACCTAAAAATATTTGCACTTATTGAAGACTCACCCTGTATAATTTTAAAGCCCACTATAATTACAGAACTTCCAGTTTCCGGCCTGATTAAAGAGTTTATAGTAATTAAAGTGGAAGTTAAAAAAACAGCAACGGGCTTCGAGATAAGGGCTCGGCTTGGCGCAACGTTTCGATTAACCGCCTCTAAGCTGCTTCCTCCTCCTCAGTGTCGCGCCGAGATTACGTCTTAACCTCGGGATCCGGTAAATTAATAAGCCGTCCGCACGTCGTTACGGCGGTTAATTAGAAATTTGCAGCGTTAACGCTGGAGAGTCGTATACGTGTGCATGGTAATGAACCGCGGATGCCAGTAGTAGTCCAATAGCGGTTTCATAGTAAAATGGGTCATTTGGGGTGGGTAGGTTGGTCTCCCTTGGTAGCCATTATTTCGGTAATAAAGAAAAATGCATTTTGATAAACTAATGATTTTTAACTGAGATATTGTGATACATTTGTACAGGGTGGCGCCTTGCATACGACGCGGAGACTCCAAGGAGAACGGGAATTAGGTCGGTCAAGTTTGCCCCCCGTATTAGAGGAAATTCAAAAATAAATATACCACTATTTTGCACACATTTTGCACAATTTTGCACACCATAAATTATATTTTGCACACTTACCTAAGAGAAACCAGGGCCGTTTTTTAAACGGGGGGCAAACTTGACCGTTCCCCCCATTTGTTACGAAATTGATTTATTTCTATGTACATCGATTCGGCTAATTTTGCAAAATTTTGCACACCTATTTTCAAATTTTGCACACCTTCCTAATTAAAGTTATAAGCGGTTGAAAATTTGAAATTCCCCATCTGTGACTAAATTGCATTTTGTTTATATCAAACGAATCGGCTAATTTTGCACAATTTTGCACACCTGTTTTTGAATTCTGCACACCATCCTAATTAAAGTTATGAAGGTTTGAAAATTTGCAATTTCCCCCCCATCTGTCACGAAATTGAATTTTGTGTATATCAAACGAATCGGCTAATTTTGCACAATTTTGCACAGCTATTTTCGAATTTTGCACATTCTCCTGACAAAAGTTATAAGAGTTTGAATATTTGAAATTTGTCTCATTGTGTGTGAAATGTCCCATTTAAAAATACATAAGTATGAGTCATATTTCGAAAATGATAGATCTCAGCGACGTGAAAAACTGCACGGAACTTAGATTTCACCTTTTCGATAATTTATAGCTTGCATGGAAGAACATTTATGAAGCTAAAGATTCTACACACAGATGCCCTCTTACTCCCTGAAATACCTGGCAAATTCGAAAATTTTACATTTTTCGACAACCCTCATATCCCGGTTATGCTATAACTTATCGAAAAGGTGATGTCTGGGTTCACTTTTCAAATTTGTCTGGTCACTTTTCAAATATGACTCATACTTATGTTTTTTAAATGGGACAATTCACACACAATGGGCCAAATTTCAAATATTCAAATCCTTACAACTTTTGTCAGGAGAGTGCAAAATTCTACAGTAGCTGTGCAAAATTGTGCAAAATTACCCGATTCGTTTGATATAAACAAAATTCAATTTCGTAGCAGATGGGGGGATTGCAAATTTTCAAACCCTCATAACTTTCGTCAGGAAGGTGTGCAAAATTCTAAAATAGATGTGCAAAATTGTGCAAAATTAGCCGAATCGTTTGATATAAACAAAATTCAATTTCGTAGCGGTTGGGGGGAATTTGCAAATTTTCAAACCCTCATAACTTTCGTCAGAAAGGTGTGCAAAATTCTAAAATAGGTGTGCAAAATTGTGCAAAATTAGCCGATTCGTTTGATAAAAACACAATTCAATTTTGTGGTAGATGGGGGGAAAGTTTCACATATTCAAACCCTTATAACTTTTGTCAAGAGAATGTGCAAAATTTGAAAATAGGTGTGCAAAATTGTGCAAAATTAGCCCATTCGTTTAATATAAACAAAATTCAATTTAGTCACAGATGGGGGGGGGAAATTTCAAATTTTCAACCCCTTATAACTTTCGTAAGGAGGGTGTGCAAAATTTAAAAATAGGTGTGCAAAATTGTGCAAAATTAGTCGAATCGATGTACATAGAAATAAATCAATTTCGTAACAAATGGGGGGACCGGTCAAGTTTGCCCCCCGTTTAAAAAACGGCCCTGGTTTCTCTTAGGTAAGTGTGCAAAATATAATTTATGGTGTGCAAAATTGTGCAAAATGTGTGCAAAATAGTGGTATATCTCTTTTTGAATTTCCTCTTGTACGGGGGGCAAACTTGACTGATCTACGGGAATTTATATTGAAGAGAAATTTTGGCAGCATATGTAATATGTAGGTGAATTGGAAGCAGTTTATAAAAATATATAGAGTTCTACAGGGTGTCACAAAAAAAGTTACGCATCAAAGTTGTTTTTTTTTATAATGGAACATCCTATATATTAATTGATTTTCAGATTCTAGGAAAAAGAAATAAAGGTGAGTTTCATTAAAGAAGCATATGCCTAAAATGTAAGGATTTTGACATATTTTACATTTTGTAAAAATGAAGAATAAATTTTAAATTTCAATAACAGCTACTTAAATTGTAATTTACCCTGTATGGTTTGATAGTTAATTACAATAACCAAATTAAATTTGTCCCGAAAAGTTATATAGGGTGAGACAAAATTAATATTGAACATTTGCCACTTTTAAATGTAAGTTACTCCTTTATTTTAAATGGAACGCCCGGTATATTATACCTGTATGCAATGGAGAATTAATATATCTTTAAAATACTATTAAGGTTAGGTTAGGTTAGTTAGGTTGTCTACCGCTCAGACAAAGATTTTCCTAGATATTTTCATTTTTATGATTTTGCCTCAGTAGATCTTTATTATTTGATAAAATCTATAAAAACTCTTTAAAAAAATATATAATTAGTTAATTTTAAGTGAATTTTATAAATAATCGGTTTACTATAAGTATGTATATTATATGTAGTGACCTACCAGTGAAACCAGTGATTTTTGACCGACATCTACCACACGCTACACAACCAATTACCGTAAAATGGGGGGAATAGAAACATAGTGGTGAATAGAAACAAAATTTCTGAAAAAAATCAAATCACGATTAAAAATATTCAAAGTAAAAAAGAGTCGACATATCTAATTTTTCTATCATTGGTAATACACAATAAAATGTAAAAACTATATTTTTATCTGTGGCAGCACTGTTTCTGTCAATCAACTGATCAATAAATGTGAGATCGATTTAACCAAACCAAACCAAACCTATTTTGTATGGCGCGAAAACTTTATAAATAAAATATTTATTTTTAAAGTAATACATAAGCTGTTAAATGTAAGTTGTTATATTATATGTATTGTTAATGATTGTTAAACCTATTTAAATATGTAATAATTTACTGTTTCTAATCACCTTGTTGGAAGTATAATAGATAAAAACCTTAACATCAATGTGTGTTTCTATTCTCCCGAATAGCAGGTGAATAGAAACACAAATGTTATTTTTATTTAATATTTATATGCATATTTTTCAAAAATCAAATTATATGTATACGCAAAGAACAAACAAAGACCCATGTTTTAAAATATTCGGGAAAATAATACCACATTTTTATCAACTGGTATATCGCTAATAGCCTACGAAACTGTTTCTATTCACCCCATTTTACGGTATTTGATTGTTTTTTTTTTTCGATAAATCGCAATGGTGTCACTTATTTAAGTTCTGCCACAATTTCCTTCTAGTTTTATCACTTCTAAACAACTACCAGTTGTAGAATAACTAATAAATAACATAAAAATAAACTCAGTAAAGACAGACAAATCCACATAATTTCAAATCAAATTGAAATGTGTCAAATGAAACGTCAAATAGGATCCCATCCTAGGATCCTCATCCTAGGTTCCCACCTCCATCTACCATGCATGACTACATGGATAGCGTTATACTCATTCCTTAATCTTTTTATTCAAAGAGAAAAAGCAGGGATATATAGGATTTGCCTTATAAATTCAAAACAACCAGAAAATTTCAGAGTATTTGACGGACTTTTTAGACAAATTGAGCAGCGTAAAGCCACTGATTTATGTTCACGTTAACCATAGAACCAAATTAACATTAATGATGACCCTGGAATGAGATGGGCCGAAAAATACGCGTTTACTGTACACCCGTCCGCTATCCAAAATAGGTTTGAATTTTTAAAACCCAACTAACACTCTCCACCCGCTGAAAATATAAAATAATTTTAATCATTTTTCGATTAGTTTACGTGTGGCGAATGCGGATGACGTGGCCATACAAAATTCGCCATTCATAAATCATAGTTGGAGAGAGACTTTTTAAACGGTTGTGTGGAACACATTTCGGTAAAATAAAAGACGGAAGTTCCCGACACAAAAAAATAATAAAAGTGACAGGCAGAGAGAAAAAAAATAGGAATTTTTATTTATATCTCTGGAGTACGGTGGCAATTTAAGAATGATTTAGTGAAAGCTGGATTTCGGAGATGGAAAATAAAAGGATAGTTATGCAATTTCGCTGACAATGAGTTTAAAGGATTTATTGTACAAGGTTTTCAGAGATATTTAGTGCGATACCTGCAGGCTTCTTCTTCTAGGAGATGCGAGACCTTGTCGTTGGTGGGGAAGTTCTTAGTCAGGTGATTGGGGGAATCCCCTCTGGCACTTTGGCTAGGTCCAGTGCCGCGTCCTTTTCTAATTTGAAGTTCATTAAAACACAAAGCAGAATGAGTTACATAGAGGCCACTAGCTTTTTAATTTTAACAGCCGGGTGGTCGGGGTTCAAAGATCTTAATAAAAGGGCGCCACGAGATTATACTCTATGAACTCGGCATGAAAGATATTACTATTAAGTAGACTTCAACACTAACCTCGAACTGTTGAGTGCAACTACCATGAACTTCAAATATTACTATAATTCGTTGAACTTAAGTGACTCTAACTTAACTATGAGACTAGACTGCAAATAATACTACTAAAAATATTTAAGCAATTTATTAAACTATTCAAAAGTTAATATATAAAGAAATGAAATTGAAGGTAAATGAAAATGATGAAATGTATATGAAATGAAGTAAAGTTTAAATCGATAAGAATAAATAAAAAAATTAAAATGGTCTAAGCTATACTAAAACTAAGACGTCATCCCCCTTAACTTAAACTAAGTATGCTCTAATGGCGGAATACAAATAGCAAATCTAAACCTAACTAATATCTAAACAGTCTTACTCTACTCGATGTGATACTTGAAAACTTCTCGGGCTGAGCTACGGGGTATAGATGGGGGTTTATGATGTCCAACGGGTACCTCTACACGGACAACAGGAACGGATGGAATTCTGGACTGTTCTGTGCTACGGTCTGGATCGGTCTTCTTGCTCTTGGAACTCTCGGTGCTTCTTGGGCACGTGCAATCGGAATATCGGTCGGTCGGAAAAATTAGGCTGTTTAATCCCTTACGGAAATTGGTCGGCGGTACATCCAAATTAACAAAATACAACCACGTCTCTGACCAAATATGTTCCGGAAGACTTAGTCCTTCATTACGAAGACCTGCTAATGACCAACAGGGAATGCTTCACGAAACGGCAGCCAGCTCTTCACGACGACATTCGGACGGTGGATACACAAGAAGTGATGCAAGGATTCGATTTCCTTCACAAAATCAGACTTCAACCGGAAATCTCCCTCCAGGATATATATAGAGAACTATATATCTCGACTAGTCCAATTCATAAAAAGGCATAAATAAAAAACGATGTTCTAGAATATTTTCCACAGCCATATTCCATATCCGGTCAATGAATGAACTTAACTCACAAATTCCCACAATTAAATGAACGAATTGCACACTGCGATCCACATCAAAAATAAACGATTTAACTATGAAATTTTATCTGAAATTATAAAATTTCAATAACCAAAACAAAGGATAAATAAATCCAGAAACATGTGATTTGATCTGACAGTGACAAGTGACGGACAGGTCATATCAAAGATAAAGAGAGCTCGACAAAAAGCCTACCACTGCTGGTGTGCCCGGTCCAGTGACAATGTTCTGTGGCTTTATAATACCGCGGTGTATATCGGGTTGCATAATCGTAAAATTTTAAATAAAATAATATTTAACAATAAAATTATAGTAAACATGATGCAAAAATAATAGTTATTTGCGATAATTTATGAGCTAACACACAGAGGTCGTAGCGAGGAAATTTGACTGTTACACCAGTACTCTGGAATATCCTCTATAATAAAATATTAGAAACTGAAACGGAAAGAGGAATATCCCTAATTGCATATGCACATGACCTAGCAATTGTAACTAGGGCAAACGCTAAGACAGAGCTAGAAGACAAAACTCAGCATGTTATGAAATTGATAATGTGGAAACTGGCCGAAATGGAGATGCAAGTGGCGATAAAAACTGAATAGGTATTACTATCTGGTAGAAGAAAGGTGCCTACAATGTTGAAGGTTAGCTTCTTAACTTAACCTAAATTATTAAAAAGCTACTTATAGAGTATCAGATAACGATTAACAATATGATAAGTTACAATAAAGAAATAGTTCGAATATGCTGGAAACTAATTTACAATATTATACATTAAACAAAGACGATTATGTTTAAGTTTTGATAATCCAGTTAAACTGATAAGTATGAAAAATTTTAAATGAAAATAACATTAATTAAGTAAAAAAGATAACTGAGTAGTTAAACAATAAAGAGATTAACTAAGTAAGAAAATAAATAAATATTGGCATGGCAAGGAATGTATAATCTGAATATTAAAATTAATTAATTAAATATTAATTGTCGTAGGGGCTCTTTATATTTCAAAAAAGAGTTATTTTTATTTTCAGGAATTTTATTATAGGGAATACATGCTTGATAACCAAAATGATCCCTCATGTACAGGGTGGTCCGAAAGGTATTCCGCAAACTTCGGCAGCATATTCTGCAGATAAAAATAAGTAAAAAAGTTCGTTAGTGTAAATGTATGTCCTAAAATGCTTGGTTTCGGAGATGCAGGGTGTAGAAGATTCATTCTTATTTCGATTTTTTTCCAAATAATTTCTGAAGTAACGTCAATATTTGGATAAAAATTGGTGTATAGGAGGTTTTTGACATGAGAAATTTGATTTTGATGTCAATATAACTCTTACTTGTACAGGGCGCCACCTACATATTTTTTAACTAGTTTGAAGAGTAACAACATTTTGTCTGTACCTATATAAAACTAGTTAGTAAAAAATATTCATAATATATTACGTTTTTTACGTAAAAAAGGTCTCTTGGTAAAAATCGCTACGAGTAATGGTTCTCGAGATATTTGGAATCGAAATTATTAATACATGTCATCATTGACATAAATTAAATTTGTTGATTAAATAGTTATTAGATTTTTTTATTAAATAGTTATTAAAATTTATGCTTAATTTAAAAAAATAAAAAGTTTTCAAATTTATCATTAAAATCAAAAAACTATTTACCCAACCTATTTATTTTTAGTCAATAATGACATGTATTGACTATTTCCATTCTAAATATCTTAAGAACGGTTTCTCGTAAAGATTTTTACCAAGAGACATTTTTTACGTAAAAAATCACGGAAATGTATATTTTTTCACTCAGTAGTTTTATACAGGTATGGACGAAAAGGTATTAAACTTCAAAACAGTTAAAACACATGTTGGTGGCGCCCCCTACAAGTAGGAGTCAGATTGACATCAAAATCAAATTTCTCGTTTCAATAAACTCCCAGACACTAATTTTCATCCAAATATTGACGTTACTTCAGAAATTAATTGGAAAAAATAAAAATGAAATTTGTACATCCTGTATCTCCGATACTGAGCATTTTGGGACATACATTTATACGAACTTTTTTACTTATTTTTATCAGTAGAAGACATGCTGCCGAAGTTTTCGGAATACTGTTTGGACCACCCTGTATTATAAAGTCTGTCTGAAAATACAACTGTATGGATTATAATGACAGACACAACTGCCACTGCCACGTGTCCTCTCATTGGACAGGGGACTATAACGGGATATATTAAAGATCTTGTATAAAACTGAATGTTCCTAATAAAATAATCATGTTCTGAACTAAATTTTTTCATCCTACTGCGACTTCTTGCCTTCCCAATTGGCAACATCGCCTCTTCGCGTTCTTCCTGCGTTTCCTGCAGCTTCCCAGTCGGTCTCCGTTCGGGTCCCGCAGCGCGCCGCGATCCCACACGTCGCGACGAGCCCCACAGAACCGTAGCGCAGCCCTAGATAGGTCAATAGAGTAGGGCCCCACGCGTGGCACGTTTTTTTAATCGATCCCTCACCTTATTCTTCGTTTTTTTTTCTGCTTGCCTTCGTTCCACTTTCGCAAGAGAGAAGAGCAAACGACGTGGTGGCGGATGTTTCTCGCCACCTGTTAATTTTGCGGCTGGTGTTTAGCGGGGAGGAGGGTGAAGGGGACGTTTAGGTGGGAGAAGGAGGACCGGTAATTGAGGTGTGTGCGAGTGAGATAGGAGATGCGTTGGACGGTTCATTCATAACGCGGGTCTGGGGTTTGAGGTTGGGTGCTGTGTTTTGTACTGGTGTGTTTTTGGTGGATGGGTATAAAACAAACTTTTCATTTATAACCACTAGGGTTTCCAATTTTTGCGATCGGGATCCCGTTTTGAATTCCCGGAATAAGAACTTGTAATCCCGGATCCCGAGATTGACTATCAAAATGATAAATTTAATCTAAAAAAATACTTAATAAGAATACAGATACATATATCAAAAAGACGATGAGAAAAGAGCTTTATTAAAATAGACAAAACAAAGTTACATTTAGTAATTTATTTATTTAATTATATATATTTAGTAAGTAAAAAAATTCATTCTTCTTAAAAAAAATAAAATAAAGTAAATACGGAAATACCGTATGATCGAATTAAAACGGCGTCAGCGATGGCTATGAAATGACAATCGTTGACATTTCCCATATAAATTTACATATAAAATGACAGTGATCTTCATTTCAAAGCCATCGCTGACGCCGTTTTTATTTGATCATGTGGTATAACTTTTAGATATTGACGTTTTGCTTAGTGTAAATAAAATGTGATCTTTGAATAAACTAAAGTGTATAAAGTCGAATCATTTTAGATTGGGCGTTTAGATTTTTCGGGATCTCGGGATTTAATATCGGGGTAAAAAACACACACCGGGATCCTGCAATACTATAATTCAGCCATATTGAAAAGACAGCTGTAAATATACAGGGCGATCCTAATTGTATTCTTAGAAGAAAGATAAAATATTCAGAGAAAGAATAATAATTAGAAACTATAGAAAGATAAAATATTAAAAATCTTATTTTATTATTTTTTTTATTGTTTTTATTACAAATTTTATACAACTTACATACCGGGTACGTCTCAAAAGTGGCTCAACCCCTATAACTTTTTTATTTTTTCAGATAAAAAAAAACGAGATTTCGTATGTTAGTAAATGACATAAATTAGGATTGATTGACGTATTCAATAAATGTTTTTGGTCACTTCCTGTTTCACCGGAAATTACTACAGCTTTTGATTTTTAAATGACATCCTCGGTATTTTTTTTCTCATAGAAAATGACACTCTGAATAGAATGACATATCATAGTCAACTTTTGACATTTTTGTATATGGATTATTTGAAATTGTAACATGCACTTTCATAACGACAATTTGATTCGAAATATCAAGTGTGTGGTACCAAATTATTCGTAAAAAAATTCTTTTTCCAAATATGCTAATGAGCCACCTTTGTTCCATTTGTATGAAGATGAATTTGAAAGATATGTGATTAAAATTACGATTTGGGCATCTTTTAACCGGCCAGGGTTAAAATAAATAATCAAATCTATTTTTCCAAGGCTCCTTGATTAAAAATTAGTGTTTTTAACACAACGATGGCACTCCAGATTAAAATTTAAAATATGATTTTTTTAAAGCGAAAATGTCAAAATTTGATATATGATATGTCATTCTATTCAGAGTGGCATTTTTATTGAATAAAGTAAAAATGTACCGAGATTTCTATTTAAAAATCAAAAGCTGTAGTCATTTCCGGTGAAATAGGAAGTGGCCGGAAACAATTAAATACGCCAATCAGTCCCACTTTATGTCATTACTAACATACGAACTTTAACGAAGAACGAAGTTATAGGTTTGGTTATGTTGTGATAAAAGGCTCTAAAATATTTTTAATGCCCTCGATATTCATCCAATTTTTTCAGAGCAAACCAAATTTTTTGGCAGTGCATATATTAAAAGAGAAAACTCAGTTTTAAAAAACTGATAATAAAGCTTTTTCCTTTGTCATAACGTACCTATCCACGGACAGTATGATAAAATATGCGTTGGGAAAATCTGATATTCCAGCACTTGTTATTCCAAGAATCGAACACGGTATCGACATTTCCATATCAATGATACCGTGGATACAATATTCCGAAAATTACCGCATACTATAGTGCTCGGTATTAACGCGGAAATTACCATCTGAAAGGATTTTATCCATTTGGTTTTTTGCGTTTTCTGAGTAGTTTATTTTTCTAAAAAACTTGACTTTGAAAGGACAAAAAATCTATTAATTTTTGGATTTCTAACTCCCGAAAAGTGATAATTTTTTGTACTTAATTTGAATATTAAATATCAATCTACAGCAGGGTTGGCATGATTTAAATCGTGATTTAAATCAAGTGATTTTTTTAATCATGTGATTTAAATAAAAAAAATATTGAAACTTTATAATAAATCAAAAAATAACTGTAAAAGTTATAAGAACGTGTCCTAGAAAGCTAGAAAAAATATTTCAACAGATAATAAATCGAAACATAATTGTAAATGTTATAAAACTATATACAGGTTGTTAATTTGTTTATTACTCGCGGCAAGAGCTTTAAGGCTGATTCATGGTACACCGGGCCGTACCCGAGCCGGGCACGGACGGGGCACGGACGCCTTTCGGCGAAGCTCGGCCCGTGCCCGGCTTAGCATGAATGCATACGTATAAATAACATTTGACAATATTTGGCCGTGCCTTCACCGTCGCACGCCCCGGCCCGTCACGGTGTACCATGAATCAGCCTTTATGGTTGAAATATGGTAACTTCGGCCCGCTCGTGGAGAGACGACACGACGGCGCGGCGCGCCGACGCACAGTGATAGAAAATGGATTTCTGAAGTTCCAAAATTCAAATTTCTTGTTGACTTAAATCTTTTACAAAATTATATATTATCCTTCAAAGAAAGCTAATAAACACTGCTACACAAATCCCAGTTGCCCTGGCTAAGAAACAATTGCTCCACGGTGATCGAAAGTCGAAGCAGTTAATACGCCGTTTCGAGAAATTCTGATCTCTGTTTCGATTGCAGTCTTAATCGTTTCGTTAAATTAATGTTTGTGTGTTTTGATTTCTCAAATACACGCTGTATATTTCTGGAGATATGTAATTTGTGTTTTACGTAAAATTATGATGTTTAGTATGAAAGATATTTTAGGACGCTCAATTAAGGTGTACATTGTAAATTAAAGAATAATGCGAAAACGTTGTTGGATAACAAGGTAGAACTTTTTTGTGCCTTGTTACGACTTCCAAATACTAACATCATTTTGTTCTCTACATTTTTTCCTTCTAAAGAAAAACAGAAACTTTTGTCACCAGGCGCCCCTTCTCATTTAATATACAATGTCCACCATAATGTTGGCTACATATGGGAAAAAATTTTATTTATAGGATTTCAGAAGATTTTGTTTGGTGGATCGCTCCTGCATGTTTAATAACCTAAAAAGTCATTATGACATCAGTCACGTGATCACTATCATGGCGGCAAATTAAAAAGAACCGCTATAAAAACGCGAAAGGTGGGGTTAGATGGCAAAATATGGAAAAAAGTTATTTGAAAAAAATGTTTAGAATGATATTTTAAGGCTACCTGCAAAATTTGGAGCGGAAATAAGAAAAAGTAGAAAAAGGCATAATTTGAGTCCTGGCTCTTCTATAAAATATTTTTATACGGATTTTATTGCTGGATTAGCTCAAGTAACTTGATATTCAATGTGTAAAAGTAAAACAATTCAAAATTTCACATTGAAGTCATTTCCAGAGGATAAAATCAGAAAAGTCGATTTCGAAACGGTAATTTTTTGTAGCCATGCCGTTCTTGACAGTTTGTCAGGTTTCCAATAATTCAGTGGTGCATGCTATACTTTGAATATCAAGTTACTTGAGCCAATCCAGTAATAAATTCCATATAAAACATTTTCATAGAAGAACCAGGCTTGGAGCCAGGGCTAAAAATATACATTTTCCACTTTATATAATTGTCGCAAATTTTGTAGATAGCCTTAAAATATCATTTTAAACACTTTTTTCGAATAACTTTTTTCGATATTTTGCTATCTAACCCCACTTTTTGGGTTGTCATAGCGTTTTCCTTTAATTTGCCGCCATGACAGTGATAACGTGACTGATGTCATAATGACTTATAAAGTTACTAAACATGCAGGAGCGATCCCCCATACAAAATTTTCGCATATCCTATAAATTAAAAAAAAATACCATATGTAGCCAACATTATGGTAGACACTATAGGTAGACAAAGAGGGTGAAATGTCGATTTTCAGTTATTTGCAGCTTAAAAACAGTTGAAGATAGGTATATAACATAAAATACGTCTAGAATTTGACATAAAATCCACAAATAAAATAACAAATTTAGGTGTTTCCATTAAAACAAAGAAGTTATCTGGCATAACTCAATTTTTGGGACACCCTGTATAACAAAATTAATAGGTAATCGACGTGTCCGAGCGTTTTTTCGAAAAAAAGAACATTGATTTTTATAAGATTCCCACTGTGAAAATAAATAAACAATAAAGGCACTCGTATCTATAGTTATTAATAGTTATTATTAAAAAAAAACTTTTGCAACATCATTTGTAAAAGTTTATTAGCTTATACCTTGATTTATAAAGCCGAAAAAAACACTTACATAACATAAATATTTTTGGAACCGTAGAATTGCATTTTCAATCACTGTGCGACGGGACCAGTCGCAGTCGGCAGCTTAGCTTAGTACTCATTTGGAATGTGGGCAGTGTTGCCATTCTGTTCCCCAATAAGTAACCGTCCAGTTAACAATCTGTAGGTATAAATATCTATTCATCAATTTAAATGTTGGATCGTGCTCTGTATTAGTTGCTCCAAATATATACAGGGTTGTTCACCACATACGACACGGGGTATTGTAGCTAAACGATTAGATTTTTACAAATTGTAAGTTTTGGGTTCGTTGAAGGACTATTAGAGCTACAATTTAAAAATAATTTTACAAGATACAGAGTGTACCAAATAAGTAAAAAATATTATAGTTGTATTCTTTTAAATGGAACACCCTGTATATTATTCTATTTTTGGATTCTACGACTGAAATAAAGGTAAATTTGATTAAGGTTTATCGCACTTAAACCTTACCGTTTTTGAAATATTTTCAATTTTGTGAAATTGCAGTAAAAAATTTAAGGCTTTATTTCTCCAATGGTATTAAAGCTTTTAATGCTAAATATTTACTGAAGATTATTTATTGTTCAGATACAGATTGCAACAATAAAAATTATACTACCTTATACAGAGTGTCCAAAAATTTATATTAAATAATTACTACCTTTAAACGGCAATAACTTGTTTAATTTAAATAGAACACCCTGTATATGTTACCTGCTGAATCAGATGCACAATTTATTTATTTATTTATTTATTTATTTATTTCAGTCTTTAGGATACAAACGGAACAAAAGTCCAAAACTAGTATCCTGATATTACAGTTTACAATAATTTTCCATTAACAATATTATAAGTTATAAAACAAGTAACATCTACAATATATTTAGATTTCTTAATTAATTAATACAAAGCATAGAGGTAGTGCGTTTTACAGGTCACTGTAGTCTATATATACACAGTATCACAGGACAGGAGATCGGTCTACTCTAACAATTTCAACTTAAGCCTATTCTTAAAGGTTAGTAGATTTTGATTGAAAAAATCTAGTTCAGAATCAGAACAATACAAGTTAGCAGCCCTAACCATCCTCACCAATGGTGCATTCTGGTAATAATTGGTCCTACAATATGGAACCCAAAAGAGGTCATGACCCCTCAGCGCACGGACAGGCACATTAATCTTAACTCTCGATAGGATATTTGGAGAGCTAGACAGATTATTAATGATCTTAAACAAAGTTAAAATGTCAGATAGAGTACGTCTCTTTTCCAATTCAAGAATTTTGAAGCGCCGCCGTATCTCTGAGTAATCATGATGTGCTACGTGGAAGTGCGATTTATAGCCAAGGAATCTCAAAAAATTTCTTTGTATTTTTTCCAGTCTCTCAACGTTATTTCTATATACAGGGCTCCATATGACAGATGCGAATTGTAGTTTACTAAATACATATGAGTAATACAGAGTCAAAATCGTTTTGGAGTTATTGAAATCAACACATTGTCTTTTTAATGTATCCAAGGGTCCTATTACAATCATTAACCAGTTTGTCAATATGGAGTTGAAAAGTCATTTTAGAGTCAAACAGAATCCCTAGATCTTTTATATGGGTAACTCTGTTTAAAACAGAACTCCCAAGTTTATAATTATAGTTAATGATTGTAGATGCCCGAGAGAACGACAACACAGAACATTTGTCAGGATTCAAAAATAACTGATTTTCATTGCAAAACTCGATCAGCCTCTCAAGATTAGCTTGTAGAATTTCACAATCTGACATGGTCAATTTAGTTGTCTATGAAATCGTATTATACCACTTTTTACCTATCTCTTGAAGTTTTCGTAGAAAATGCATTTTCTTATAATTTAGACCTCATTTATCACTACACCCATGGAATATTGACATTTTAGATTTTTTTAAAGCAACATATGTACAAAATGTACAGGTGGTAAAAATTATAATATTGTAAGCCTAATTGTTTAAAAAAAGAAAACTATTTAAATCTTTTTAAAAGAGTATACCAATTACTAATTATTAATATACCACTATTATTTCCGCCCAAAAATTAGTTAATTACATACTTAATTGTTTTAATTAATAAATTGTTCATAAAATAAAATAAACAAATGTGCATTTGATTCAGAAATCAATACAATAATAAGTTATGAAAATGCACGTCTCTATTGTTATAAATAAGCATTCGTCCAGAAATAAAATAAAATTTATAAGGTGTTACTTTTTACCACACTGTCTAATACAAACACAAAATTCAATTCTTCAGTATTTGGAGCAATTATTATTAATCAACGTAAACAGTTTGAATAATGGAATCATATTAATTGGTCCTCTTTAACAAAAAATCTTTAAACAGTTTTTTTTCAACTTATTTCAACAATCTTTTAATGAAATAAGCAAAATATATCGACAATATTAGTATCTGTACTCTTTCAAAATTTCTTACATCTTTAAAAATAATCTAAAATGTCAATATTCCATGGGTATATAAAGGAAGTCTAAATTATAAAGAAAATGCATTTTCTACGAAAACTTGAAGAGATAGGTAAAAATGGTATAATACAATTTGATAGACAATTAAATTGTGCCTCTGATTCTCGTAAAATATACAGGGTGTTATTTAAATTAAACAAGTTATTGCCGTTTAAAGCTAGTAATTATTTAATGTAATTGTTTAGACACTCTATAAGATAGTATTTTGTTTATTATTGCAACATAATATCTGATCAATAAATAAACTTCAGTAAATAGTTAGTATTAAAAACTTCGATACCCTTGGAGAAATGAAGCCTTAAATTTTTTACTGCAATTTCATAAAATTGAAAATATTTCAAAAACGGTAAGGTTTGAGTGTGATAAACCTTAATCAAATTTACCTTTATTTCAATCGTAGAATCTAAAAATAGAATAATATACAGGGTGTTCCATTTAAAAAAAAATACAACTATAATTTTTTACATATTTGGGACATTGTGTATCTTGTAAAAATATTTTTAAATTGTAGCTCTAATAGTCCTAACCCAAAGTTTACAATTTGTAAAAATCTAATCGTTTAGCTACAATACTCCGTGTCGTATGTGGTGAACAACTCTGTAGATAATATTCTAAACATTAATTTTACGTTTAAAAGAATCAGTTATTACTACATTAACACTGTGTAAGTTATGAGAACAAAAACCAATATCTCTTTTATATTACTCATTAACTTAACCACCTTCTGAATTCTTTTAATAAAACACCTCAATCTGTGATAAATATGGATAGTTATAATAACGACGGGTAGTACAAAAGACCAACAAAACGGGGGCAGAATAATTATTTAATGTTGGCAATTTTCTCGGTCATTTTTTACGACACCCGGGCAACAAGGTTACGAAACGACGAGAAAAAGACGAATATAACTTAGGATTAGAGATGAGTTTGTGTATCGATATTTAATAGTATCGATAATTAAATTATCTTTACAATTTATATAAAATATCGATATCGATTTATTAATACGCTTTCATTTTAAATATCATAAAGTAAATTCAGAAAAACACATTAAATCTGTAAAATTCCAAAACAAATTGGTATGTTTCATTTGAAACGTCAAACAGAACTGTCAGAAATGGGAGCTCATGATGTCGATTCCGTCTCTAATGCATGAATACATTGATAGCATTATACCCTTTCTTTAATTTTTTATTCAACATTCTGCAGTACTAAAATTCATTATTTACCTATCGTATGATGTCGATATTTTACAGCTACTCGAGTAGTATATGTTTAGTAGAATCATTGTACCATATACGAGATGCACTTATCTACGACGAGATGGTATACAAACTTTATTGATGGTAACTTTATTGGTGCATAAGACTATCTGCCTGGGCAGCGAGTATTAACTATAAACTGTGCTCTGGGTCTACAGTTAATTTTCCCTCGATTTTTCCTCCACTTTACTTCAAAAGACACAAAACACACGTAATAACACGAATCAAAATGCATCATCTTCCAAAACACAGATATTTGACATAAGTTGACACAAAATGATAACCTATAATTTGGCAAGATTTTGACAAGCCCCAAAAATCTAAAGGCGAGTTCATATGCATCGGCGTTCGTTTGTCGTTCCGTCAAACCAGTAAAATTGAAATATTATCTGTCATTTCTGAAATAAAGCAATAAAACTGGTTAAAAACAACAAGAGACGACGCATGACGGATTTATATTTAAACCCATCCATAGCTAACTTAAAAAATATTGGAAACTTTTTTTAGTAAAATAAATAGATTGGTATGGGATGTCATCTGCTTTTCTTGTCATCGTCTTTCTTACCTGAGAAAAAAAAAACAGAGTATACATCGATAATCTAATCAAACTGGTAGTTTCGACCTTTAAACCGATGTTAATTATTATTACGTTTACTTTCTTATTTTTCAGAATTAATATTAAAAAATTATAGGTACCTTACGTTAAAATCAGACATTTTGTTTCAGATTTATATTTAATTAATAAAGTTCAATGCAAGAAACAACATAATGAAACCACCATCACTAAGTGTCAAGATTTTATATTTATGGTTATTACTTTAGAAAAATAATAAAAACTTTTTGTGACCAAATTTTAATTTTTACATTAATTTTTATTAATGTAATTTATTTTTGCTGCTTACCGCCACGACCTTACATTGCATGGTTTCTGTAATCAAGAAATAAATATCACAGTTCAGTAGTAAACATTATAAGGGTAACCGTAAAGTATTGAATAAGTCTATTTAAAATTAAGGGGCGTGTAAAAAAAAAGTTCGTTTGACGACAACCGCCGACTTGTGTCTGGTATTTTCAATACGCCTATGATGGTTGCGCATGTTGCAAAATCTGTGAATTTTTTAATCTATTTTCCTCTTTTTTAGTTTATTTTTTTTGAAAAATAAAGGTAACATTTTTTGCTTTTTTATGGTGTCATTTGTTTTATTTCAATTTAATATAGTGATATTGCTATTGATTACTAATTATTGGCTATGTTAATGCGTCCCCATGTCTATCTACTTATTTTTATGAGATCGATATATTACAATAATATATTTCATACCAATTAAACTTTTAGTTACGTAATCGAGTAATCGTAATGAACATATTCGGCGCCGGGCTGACTAACTGGAATTTAAATTTGCCGCTGGGGATTGAGGTGGAAGCTCTGCTGTAAAACAAGTCAAGTTGCCACATTTATTTATTTATGTCCTGACATTGTCATTCGTTTTGACGTTTTAGTTTTGTATTACGAGTTTTTGGTTTATATGAATTACGTCAAACGTTGTTCTTTTTAGAACCTCTTTTAGTGCGAAGTGTACAATACAGCTTAATAGTCGTAAAAACTCATCCCAACTTTATTATAATATTTTGAACGGGAAAGCAGTAGTAATGGCCCTTTATGTCCCCTAAGTGCTGTTAAGAAAGTGAGTTTTATTGATGAAAATAATAACTGTATATGTATTTATAATTAATTTATTTTTGTTTCCTAAAATATTTTGATTAAAAGAAAATATGTAAAAGTGGGCACGCTGTGCCGGTCAAGCTTAATCACGTGACTAAAGTTTATTTGGCTTGAACTATATATCGATATTTTAACATATCGATATCTTTATACATCCTTAGTTACTTGGTAGCAAGCGTAACAAATTTCTGCAGGGATTAAGACCTAGCGATAAGGTTTTTATTAGCCACATCGTCTCGTCTTTTATTTTATCCGGCGACATAGGGAGAAACATATTAAATTTAGAGGTCTTATATAAAAGCCGAGAAAGGATATTGTTTCTGACAATGCGTCTATAAAAATATACGATGGGGGTATTTTTTTAATTTAGTCTACCTCTCGGTCTACCTTATACGTATTTATTTGTAATAAAACGATGTCTGTAATACATTATATTTGTTTACACTAGTGTGAAGGAGATATTTACACCTTGAAACATGAAGTGTTTTTATGCTTTTATAAGCTTTACCTATATCCTTGTTTTTAACGATCGAAAAAAAAACGGCGTCGAAGACGGCTGGGGAATGACGATGGATGATAAGAATGAGATTTCCAAAAAAATATATTTTGGAAAGTCACTCAAATCGCATTTGTTAGAGCAACAAATGCTTTTTAAATATAAATATATGTGAATATTTAAATTTTAATATCTTAGGAACAGAGGAATATGATGAGATGAGCAAACCAAAACCTATACTGTAGCTCGTTCTTTTCGTTATTAAGTTTAGAATAGAGTATTCTGCATACTAAGAAGCTTTAACTAGACAATTTGCATTCCATACGCGGCTACATATTCTAGATTTATCGATCCAAGACACACACATTGTCCTTCAAATGAAATAGAATATTCAGTGCACGATGATAAGATCCTCCGAAATGCAGTCGCGCCTTCGGAGACGGATATCCGTCGTCCGCATCGTAGCCGGCAAATTTGAACGGGGAATATTTTCGCAGAGCGAGGACGAAACAAGGAAAATTACTTCCAATTATTTAAAGTAATCCTGAGGGACGTTGCCCGGGGAAATGCACCCTGCGACCCAGGTATACGTCGTCAGATTAATTAGTTTTGAATTAGCTTAATGTGGGGATGCTGTTTGCAAACTGTAGCCGGTTTGGTTTCAGTTAAAGTGGCTGTTTTCTCATGCTCAGGAAAAAGTTTGTAAAAAGTGTTCTTGGAGTGCTATTAGTGTAAAAGAATCATGATCATTTATTTTGGAAAATCACTAAAATGACATTTGTCAGAGCCTTAGAGATTTAAGTAAATTCATTCATATAAGGACTAAAATGGGGGTAAAAATTTGTATGAAAATTCGTTACTAACTGATCTAGAATACGGCATTTTGTTCAAGTGTTCTTCGAGTGACATCATTATTTAAGAATAAAGATATTATTTTTGGAAAGTCACTCAAATGACATTTTTTAGAGCAACAAAAGCTTTTTAAATATAAATATATGCGAATATTTGCGAATGTAAATATTCGCTTAGAAGAAACAGAGGAATGTGAGGAGCAAAGCGGAGCCTATTTACTATATACTCGTTCTTTTCGCTATAAAGTTTAAAATAGAGTATTCTACGTACTAAGAAGCTTAAACTAGACATTTTGCGTGCCATACAACACGGCTACATATTCTGGACTTATCGATCCAAGACACACACATTGTCCTTCAAACGAAATAGAATATTCATTGCACGATGATAAGATCCTCCGAAATGCAGTCGCGCCTTAGGAGACGGATATCTGTCGTCCGCGTCGTAGCCGGCAAATTTGAACGGGGAATATTTCCGCAGAGCGAGGACGAAACAAGGAAAATTACTTCCAATTATTCAAAGTAATCCTGAGGGACGTTGCCCGGAGAAATGCACGCTGCGACCCAGGTATACGTCGTCAGATTAATTATTTGAATTAGCTTAATGCGGGGATGCTGTTTGCAAACTGTGACCGGTTTGGTTTCAGTTAAAGTGGCTGTTTTCTCATGCTCAGGGAAAAGTTTGTAAAAAGAATTGTTTTACTGGATTTTTAGAATACACCAGATGTTTTTAACTTTTACTTTGGTATGTTTATGTTTCCTCTATTTCGTTGTAGGCCTTTAAGAGAATTTATGTTTCATTTTAAATTTCTGTATAAGATTCTTTTTGTAATTGAAATAGTATCAAGTCAATTTTATTTAACTATCTTTCATTATTAGATGTGAAAGTTTGTATGAAAATTCTTAAACGTAGTCTATAGAACCATAAATATTTTTACAATTATTCTTTTAACAGACATTAGTTAGTGCAACAAAACGATTTTAGTAAATTCATTCTTTTAAGAAGTAAAATGGGAGCGTGAATATATTTGTATGAAAATTCGTTACTATCTGGTCTAGCTTATGATTTTTACACTTGGTCTTGGAGTGACATTAGTATATAAGAATCAAGATAATTTATTTTGAAAAATCACTGAAATTACATTTGTTAGAGCCCTATAGAGATTTTAGTAAATTTGTTCCTATAAGGAGTAAAATGGGAATAAAAAATTTGTATGAAAAACTTCGTTACTAACTGGTCTAGAGTATGACATATTTTATTCAAGTGTTCTTAGAGGACATCAGTAATTAAGAATTGAGATATTTTTTTTGGAAAGTCACTCAAATTTGACATTTGTTAGAACAACAAAAACTTTTAAATATAAATATGGCAATATTTGGAAATATGAATATCTTTATAGAACAGATGATGAGCAAACCAGAGCCTATAGTGTAGCTCGTTCTTTTCGCTATTAAGTTTAAAATAGAGTATTCTACGTACTAAGAAGCTTAAACTAGACATTTTGCATGCCACACGGCTACATATTCTGGACTTATCGATCCAAGACACACACATTGTCCTTCAAACGAAATAGAATATTCATTGCACGATGATAAGATCCTTTGAAATGCAGTCGCGCTTTCGGAGACGGATATCCATCATCCGCGTCGCAGCCGGTAAATTTGAACGGGGAATATTTTCGCAGAGCGAGGGCAGCGAAACAAGGAAAATTACTTCCAATTATTTAAAGTAATCCTGAGGGACGTTGCCGGGGAAATGCACGCTGCGACCTAGGTATAAGTCGTCAGATTAATTCGTTGAATTAGCTTAATGCGGGGATGCTGTTTGCAAACTGTGACCGGTTTGGTTTCAGTTAAAGTGGCTGTTTTCTCATGCTCAGGGAAAAGTTTGTAAAAAGAATTGTTTTACTGGATTTTTAGAATACACCAGATGTTTTTAACTTTTACTTTGGTATGTTTATGTTTCCTCTATTTCGTTGTAGGCCTTTAAGAGAATTTATGTTTCATTTTAAATTTCTGTATAAGATTCTTTTTGTAATTGAAATAGTATCAAGTCAATTTTATTTAACTATCTTTCATTATTAGATGTGAAAGTTTGTATGAAAATTCTTAAACGTAGTCTATAGAACCATAAATATTTTTACAATTATTCTTTTAACAGACATTAGTTAGTGCAACAAAGCGATTTTAGTAAATGCATTCTTTTAAGGAGTAAAATGGGAGGGTGAATATTTGTATGATATTCATTACTATCCGGTTTAGCGTGTATGCATTTTTTACACTTGTTCTTAGAGTGACATTAGTATATAAGAATCAAGGTCATTTATTTTGGTAAATCATTAAAATGACATTTGTTAGAGCCCTATAGAGATTTTAGTAAATTTGTTCCTATAAGGAGTAAAATGGGAATAAAAATTTGTATGAAAAACTTCGTTACTAACTGGTCTAGAGTATGACATATTTTATTCAAGTGTTCTTAGAGGGACATCAGTAATTAAGAATTGAGATATTTTTTTTTGGAAAGTCACTCAAATTTGACATTTGTTAGAACAACAAAAACTTTTAAATATAAATATATGGCAATATTTGGAAATATGAATATCTTTATAGAACAGATGATGAGCAAACCAGAGCCTATAGTGTAGCTCGTTCTTTTCGCTATTAAGTTTAAAATAGAGTATTCTACGTACTAAGAAGCTTAAACTAGACATTTTGCATGCCACACGGCTACATATTCTGGACTTATCGATCCAAGACACACACATTGTCCTTCAAACGAAATAGAATATTCATTGCACGATGATAAGATCCTTTGAAATGCAGTCGCGCTTTCGGAGACGGATATCCATCATCCGCGTCGCAGCCGGTAAATTTGAACGGGGAATATTTTCGCAGAGCGAGGGCGAAACAAGGAAAATTACTTCCAATTATTTAAAGTAATCCTGAGGGACGTTGCCCGGGGAAATGCACGCTGCGACCTAGGTATAAGTCGTCAGATTAATTCGTTGAATTAGCTTAATGCGGGGATGCTGTTTGCAAACTGTGACCGGTTTGGTTTCAGTTAAAGTGGCTGTTTTCTCATGCTCAGGGAAAAGTTTGTAAAAAGAATTGTTTTACTGGATTTTTAGAATACACCAGATGTTTTTAACTTTTACTTTGGTATGTTTATGTTTCCTCTATTTCGTCAGAGCCTCATAGAGATTTAAGTAAATTCATTCATATAAGGAGTAAAATGGGGGTAAAAATTTGTATGAAAATTCGTTACTAACTGGTCTAGAACACGGCATTTTGTTCAAGTGTCTTAGAGTGACATCATTATTTAAGAATAAAGATATTATATTTTTGGAAAGTCACTCAAATGACATTTTTTAGAGCAACAAAAGCTTTTTAAATATAAATATATGCGAATATTTGCGAATGTAAATATTCGCTTAGAACAAACAGAGGAATGTGAGGAGCAAAGCGGAGCCTATAGTGTAACTCGTTCTTTTCGCTATAAAGTTTAAAATAGAGTATTCTACGTACTAAAAAGCTTAAACTAGACATTTTGCGTGCCATACAACACGGCTACATATTCTGGACTTATCGATCCAAGATACACACATTGTCCTCCAAATGAAATAAAATATTCATTACACGATCACATATAGGGAGTAAAATGGGAGTTATTAAAAAGTATAGATAATTTAAAAAGGCCGTATATTTCATTTATGCGAATTTCTTCATAAAAGTTCATCAGATCGATTGCAACTTATTATTTTACCGAAATCATTAATTTATTATAACCACATAAAACTGTACTAGGAATATTTAAGGGCCTTCTTTTATAAATTCTGGTCGAAATTAATTAAAACATGATCTCTTGATATTTAATTCCGATATTGTCCATTTTATTTTATCTATTCTACAAATATTTTTAATTATTTACGAAACCTTATATATAAATCAGCCAGTGTTGCCCGAACTGGCGTTGGTGTAATAAAATTTAAACGGGATCCAGGTGATATAGTAGAATAATTTAAACACTTATACCCTGTCGTATATTTAAATTTAACAAAGCGTCGATGCTATAAATATATTAATTAATTTATTGTAGTTTTATATGGCACACATTTTCACAGGCGCTTTTGTAATATTTTATTTTAAAAATGTGTACTTATTTCTAAACTATAAAATAATTTTTCTTCGTTTTCTTCGAAATGGAATACCCTGTATATTATTTTTTTATTAGATGGAGAATTAAAAAATGAACATTTTTTGTATTTAAAATTTATCAAAATTTTTAATGGTTTCGCAGATATAGGGAAATTAAAACAACTTTGAGTGCACGTCATCAATGACGCCATGCGTCGTCTTATGGAGTTTGCTGGTGGTCGTATTATGATGCAGCCAAAGTTATCTTAATTTCCCTATAATTATTTATATTTATTATATATATATATATATATATATATATATATATATATATATATATATATATATATATATATATATATATATATGTATATATATATATATATATATATTTATTGGCTATTTCAACAGTAAAATCTTCTTCTCAGCCATTACTCATCCACTGCAGATTGTAGGCCTCTCTCAGTTTCTTCCACTCGTTTCGATTCTGTGCTCTCCTCATCCAGTTCTTACCGGCTACGGTTTGGATATCATCAGTCCATCTTTTAGGAGGTCGGCCGACTGGGCGTTTTGCTAGGCGTGGCCTCCAGCAAAGAAGTCTTTTTGCCCATCTTTCCTTGGACTGTCTGGCCAAGTGTCCTGCCCAAGACCATTTAGAGTTAGCTATCCTCTCTACGATGTCCGTTATCCTCGTCTGTCGGCGAATGTCTTCATTTCTAATGTGGTCGCGAAAACTGATACCCATCATGGCTCTTTCCATAGCTCTTTGGCTCACTCGCAACCTGTTCACACTTCGTGCCGTCATCGTCATAGTCTCAAAACCATAGGTCATGAAAGGCAAGACGCATTTGTTGTAAACGTCTCTTTTTAGGCTATTTGGGATTTTGCTTTTGAATATAAAGTTAAGTTTACCAAAAGCTGCCCATCCGAGTTTAATCCTTCTAGAAATTTCGGTTGTTTGATTTTCCTTGCCGAGTTTTATGGCATAACCTAGATATATATACTCTTTAACGTTTTTCAATCCTTTGTCCATTAACAATAACTTGCTCTTCATTTTCATTTAGGGTTTTAGTTTTAGACAAATTTATTTTTAAACCTACTTGCGCAGATGTGTGGTGAAGTTGTTCGAGCATTGTTTGAAGTTCTTCTAACGATGAGGCCAGGACAACGACATCATCAGCGAAGCGCAAGTGGTTAAGCATTCCACCATCTACCCTAATACCCTTCTTGTCCCAGTTCAACTTCTTAAATACGTCCTCCAGGGCCAGTGTAAAAAGTTTGGGGGAAATAGTATCTCTCTATCGGACTCCTCTTTCCATTTTAATTTTATTTGTGATATTTATGTCATCCAGTTTGACAGTCATTGTAGCTGATTTGTAAATAGATGATATTATGCCCGAGTATCTGTAGTCTATTCTGGCATTTTGTAGGGCATCGAGGATGGCGTGTAGCTCTATAGAGTCGAAAGCCTTCTCATAATCCACAAAGGCGACATATATAGGGAAGTTGTAATCAGTGCTTTTCTCTATGAGAGTGCGGACTGCCTGAAGGTGATCCACAGTACTATATCCACTTCTAAACCCTGCCTGTTCCGGTGGTTGATAGAAGTCGAATTTGTTTGACAGGCGATTTGTCAGC
This sequence comes from Sitophilus oryzae, assembly GCF_002938485.1. Taxonomy (NCBI): domain Eukaryota; kingdom Metazoa; phylum Arthropoda; class Insecta; order Coleoptera; family Curculionidae; genus Sitophilus; species Sitophilus oryzae. Next base: position 541,801 of record NW_022146024.1, on the reverse strand, counting down.
ACCTTTGTGAATATTTTGTAGAAGTGCGAGAGCAGGCTGATGGGACGATAATTGTCGAGTCTGGTGTTATCACTCTTTTTGTGAATAAGAGTGATTGTTGCGTTTTGCCATAGCTCTGGTATTCTTTGTTCCATAATGCATCTATTAAAAATTTCCGTCATCTTCTGCAGTAGAAGTTGTCCACCAGATCTGAACATTTCGGTTGTTACTCTGTCTTCTCCCGGTGTTCTGTTATTTTTCATTTGGGACAGGGCTTTCCTTATTTCTTCTACTTCTATTTCAGGAATTTCCTCGGAGTTAACATTAATGACTGGGGGTCTAGTGGGTTCGCTGATCGTTGTTATTTGCTTGCTGTATAGTGTTGTATAGAACTTTTCAATCACCGTCAGCATTGAATCTGTGGTCGAGACTAGGTGGCCTTCCGAATCTTTCAGTTGGTAAATTTTGTTTTTGCTTAGTAAAAGTACTTAGAAGGAACAGACTCGGAAACAGTAAAATACGAAAGCAAAATCATTGGGTGGCTTTGATAAAAATTTACTGTGTATAATGCCATATGAAATATAAAACGGCGAATATCTGCGAAACCGTCGAAAGTTTTGAAAAACTCTAAATACAAAAAATGTTAATTTTTTAATTTTCCATCTATAGAGAAAATGATATACAGGGTGTTCCATTCAAGAAACCAAAGAAAAATTATTTGATATTTTAGAAAGTTAAAGGCGCAGAATTTTGAACATTCCGTGTGATTTACGATTACCATATTTATAGCAACATAAGTACAGACCATACAAAGTAAATACCTAATATAGTTTTGATTTCAGGACAGTTCTTGTATTTTTAATATTTTTTTAAGGCTGAAAAAAAAATATTTTTTATTTATTTATTAATATCTCTAAAACTATCGAAATATATTTAATCATACCTTAGGATTATGTAAAGTGATCTGAAAGGAAGCCAAAAATGCGATAATATACAGGAAGTTCCATTTAAAAAACATCATCCCGATCCACTCACACTTTTTTGTGCCACTCTATAGAAGTTAAAATATTTTCCTGAAATACATACTTTAGGTTACGGTTTGGGTTACGTACGTACTTTATGTTTGCACTTAAAAAAATTCCCAAGTTTTTTATTCTAGGAGCTACAGATGTCCGACGCACTATTATCGGACCCTGTATATCTCAGCGTTTTATTTTTATTATTTCTAATAAAGTAATATCAATTTTCTTAGTTTGTTTCTTAGTTTTTAACTCAGAACTTTTTCAAAACTGCGTGGCGCCCAAAAATATTATAGACATAATTATTTTTTGTTTTCCTCAATCTATGACCCATTGTTTACCGGTGAACAGCGTCTTCGCAAAGTATTAACTGTTTATCACATATATTTTTAAAAGAATATTCTCAAAAAAACCACTTCATTTTTTTTGTAACTGCTAATGCCTACACGTTTTTTAATTATATATTTTTTAACATTTCCTTGGCTTAGAAAGTTGTATGTAGCTTACATTATGTAATATACAATACCAATATTACGTATGTAATATAAAATTCAAATGTTACATACCCCTATGGAGTTCCACGCCAACGATTTATAATTTTGCTTATACAGGGTAGTCCAAACTGTATTCCGGAAACTTTAGCAACATATTCTGCAGATAAAAATAATTAGAAAAGTTCGTATAAATGTATGTCCTAAAATGCTTAGTTTTGGAGATACAGGGTATAGAAATTTCAATTTTATTGCGATTTTTTCCAAATAATTTATGAAGTAACGTCAATATTTGGATGAAAATTTGTGTCTGGGAGTTCTTTGACATGAGAAATTTGATTTTCATGTCAATATGACTCCTACTTGTAGAGGACGCCACCTACATATTTTATAACTGCTTTGAAGAGTAATAAATTTTCGTCCATACCTGTATAAAACTACTGAGTAAAAAAATATACATTTTCTACTTTTTTTACATAAAAATGGTCTCTTGGTAAAAATCGCTACGAGTAATAAATCTCGAGATATTTGGAATCAAAATTATCAATACCTGTCATCATTGACATAAATTAAATATGTTGACTGAATATTTATGAGACTGAAATTATAAATTTGAAACTTTTTGTGCCAAAAGTTCAACAGAAACTGTTTAATAATCGTTTTTTCGCAGAAAAATTTATGATTAATTTAAAAAAATAAAAATTTATTATTTCAGTGTGCTTAATGTGCGCAACGTGTGCTTATTTTTTGTGAATAATGGCATGTATTGACTATTTCCATTTTAAATATCTTGAGAACGGTTGCTTGTAACGATTTTTACCAAGACCACATTTTTACCGTATTTTTTACGTAGAAAGTCATAGAAATGTATATTTTTTCAGTCAGTAGTTTTATACAGGTACTGAGGAAAAGTTATTACTTTTCAAAACAGTTAAAACACATGTAGGTGGCGCCCTCTACAAATAGGAGTCATTTTGACATCAAAATCAAATTTCTCGTGTCACAAAACCCCCACACATCAATTTTCGTCCAAATATTGACGTTACTTCAGAAATTATTTGGAAAAAATCGAAATAAAAATGAAACTTCTACACCCTGTATCTCCGAAACTAAGCATTTTAGGATATACATTTATACGAACTTTTTTACTTATTTTTATCTGCAGAATATGATGCCGATGTTTCCGGAATACAGTTCGGACCACCCTGTATATAATTTTTTTATATACAGGGTTGTTCACCACATACGACACGGAGTATTGTAGCTAAACGACTAGATTTTTACAAATTGTAAGTCTTGGGTTCGTTGAAGGACTATTAGAGCTACAATTTAAAAATATTTTTACAAGATACAGAGTGTCCCAAATAAATAAAAAATATCAAAGTTGATTTTTTTTAAATGGAACATCCTATATATTATTACATTTTTAGTTTCTACGATTAAAATAAAGGTAAATTTGATTAAGGTTTATTACACTTAAACCTTACCGTTTTTGAAATATTTTCATTTTTGTGAAATTGCAGTATAAATTTTAAGGCTTCATTTCTCCGAGGGTATCAAAGTTTTTAATACTCAATATTTACTGAAGTTTATTTATTGATCAGTTATTGTATTGCAATAATAAAAACTTTACTACCTTATACAGAGTGTCTAAAAATTTATTTTAAATAATTTCTAGCTTCAAACGCCAATAACTTCTTTAATTTAAATAGAATACCCTGTATATTTTAGGAGAATCAGATGCACAATTTAATTGTCTATCAAATTGCATTATACCATTTTTTACCTATCCCTTCAAGTTTCCGTAGAAAATGCATTTTCTTGTAATTTAGAACTCATTTATCAATATACCCATGGAATACTGACATTTTAGATTATTTTTAAAGATTTTTAAAGAATTTTTAAAGAGTACAGATACTAATATTGTCGATATAGTTCGTTTATTTCATTAACAAATTAAAAAAAACTGTTTAAATATTTGTTAAAGAGGACCAATTAATATGATTTCAGTATTCAAACTACATTAATTGACTGTTTGCGTTGATTAATAATAATTGCTCCAAATACTAAAAAACTGAATTATGTATGTGTATTAGACAGTGTGGTAAAAAGTAACACCTTCAAAATTATATTTAATTTGTTGACAAATGCTTATTTATAACAACAGAGACGTTCATTTTCATAACTTATTATTATATTGATTTCTGATTCAAATCCACATTTATTTAGAATAATTTATTAACGAACACAATTAAGTATGTAGTTAATTAGTATTTGGGCGGAAATACTGGTGGTATATTAATTAATGGTATACTCTTTGATAAAGATTTAAATAGTTTTCTTTTTGCATAGAAATGGGCTAGTAATATTGTCGTTTTACTAAAAACGATAATATTACCAGCCTGTACATTTTGTACATTTGTTGTTTTAAAAACAATCTAAAATATCAATATTCCATGGGTATATTTGGGTATATTGAGGTCTAAATGATAAGAAAATACATTTTCTACGAAAACTTGAAGGAATAGGTAAGAAGTGGTATAATACAATTTGATAGACAATTAAATTGTGCATCTGATTCTCATAAAATATACAGGGTGTTATATTTAAAGTAAATAAGTTATAAGCCGTTTACACCTAGTAATTATGTAAAATAAATTTTTAGACACTCTGTATAAGGTAGTATAATTTTTATTATTGCAACACAATAACTGATCAATAAATAAACTTCAGTAAATATTTAGTATTAAAAACTTTGATATCCTCGGAGAAATGAAGCCTTAAAATTTATACTGCATTTCGCAAAATTGAAAATATTTTAAAAACGGTAAGGTTTAAGTGTAATAAACCTTAATCAAATTTACCTTTATTTTAATCGTAGAAACTAAAAATGCAATAATATACAGGGTGTTCCATTTAAAAAATACAACTTTGATATTTTTTATTTATTTGGGACACTCTGTATCTTGTAAAAATATTTTTAAATTGTAGCTCTAATAGTCCTTCAACGAACCCAAAACTTACAATTTGTAAAAATCGAATCGTTTACCTACAATACTCCGTGTCGTATGTGGTGAACAACCCTGTATATTTAAATTTGAAAACTGATACTCTCTGATGATACTCACTCTCTCGGTACAAAATCTCGGAAATCCTTGATTTTATTTTGTGGCCATATTCCTAGAAGATTATTAAGTTATTCGTTACAATACCGTAACATGTAATCGCTTTCCAGGGGATCAAGCCTGACATAACTTTGATTATGCATGAAGTATTATGGCAAAGTTTCAATCTTGACGGATTAGAGACCCGAAAGTTTTCTGCGTGGAATACTGTAGGGAGAGAAAGTTGCCCCCTCTCCCCTATTCGATTTATTAGCCAGAACCCTTTAAGCTCTCCTGATTTTACCTCTGGGAATAATTCCTGAAGGCGGGATTATTCGTCTTTTTCCACCTCGCCCATTTCCTGACGGAAAAACAGGGTAGCTAAGCGGCTGTTAAATAATATCTACAGCTACTGCAAAATATCTGGGTATTTCTCCAATGAAAACCTACAAACAGAAAACCTGAAAATATATTGTTACGTTTTTCGTCGGTTCCGTGTGGATAGAAAGTCACAATTTATTTAAACACAATTTATTCTACACTAAGTAACAAAAACAATAATGATAAAAGACTTAAAGAACTATTTACAAACGATTTATAACTATTTATCTACAAAGAACTTATTTTGAATTTAGCGCGGCAACTGTACTCTATTTATTTCTGTCCTCTTCAGGCCCCAGCCGTCGGCTTATATACCCACAGCTAAAGAGTTCTCGAATAATCTATAGATCATTAGATGCATAGAGAAGGTTTCGAATGTTCTCGTATGTACTACTCGATTCCAGTGGAACTCGATTGTTCTCGAACGTTCGAATGAATCATTACGGTGTCTATTCTTTAAGGCAATATTTAAGGTCATATTTGGACGGGCGGGACATATAAGTTAGTTAGGTTATGCCGAGTCCGCAACAATATTTTGTTCTAATCTGCCTATTTTGATGATTTTTTAAGCAATATGTAGCTAAATTATTTGACTTCTTAGCATCTTTTTCTATATTAAAAATGAAAGTTTCTATTTGTCAATTATACGATGGAAAACAAAATGTTGATATTTTGAAGAAAGTTTGAAACACCCTGTGGAATATGTTAATAGAGTAAGGAATTTAAAAATAACTTTATCAGCTAGGTACTTCTTTTCTCGATAGTTTGTTTTTTGGTTCAGATCAATAGCTTTATTTTTGTTGGAGATATACGCGTTTGAAAAAGGCACTAACATTTTTTCGTAATTTTGCTTAATCAATACAGATTTTTGTAGGAAATTGAATGACCTTCTAAAAAGGTCTAATAAGATTTTTCATTTAATCGACCTGTTTGAAAGTTATTGAAGGTGTAGTAGATTTAGTTAATAAAATAACAATAGGTAATATCAGTCAAGCGATAGGTAACGTGAGGTTTCACTGAAGGTAATCAAATTTCACTAAAACTAAAAGTATTGGGTACCAGGCAAGATACAAAAAACACAGACGTAGTTAAAAATAAATGAGTATATTGAATCAGAACGATTCCTAATTATTGTAATTAACATTGTAAAATTGTCAAGATTTGCTAGAAATATTTGTTAGATAAAAATTATGTTAAAATGATGATTATGTTAAGTGAATTATTAAGAAATATAGGAAAGTATAATCTGATTAAAGCTAATGAAAATTACAAGAGGGTAGTATTACTTTACTTGCAATAATGCAAATAAAATATTATTGGCTTAGGATTTTTTAAGAAATTATTAATTTTTTCAAGTCATTGCCCAAGTGAAAAAAAATCGAATGCCACTTAAGATTAAATATTATAGAAAAAAATATATTTTTCTTACGATTATAATTTTTGTATTTCGTAAAAATTTTCAATGTTTTACCTAAGAACACTTAAGTACTTGATAAACTTTACACGAAAAATATGATATTTTATGTTTCTGAGCCATTATTTCGTGATAAAATATAATAAATTGTGGAAGTTATCATACGATTTAAAGTTGAACTTCAACCACAGATTAGGTATACTACAGGGTTGTTCACCACATACGATACGGAGTATTGTAGCTAAACGATTAGATTTTTACAAATTGTAAGTTTTGGGTTCGTTGAAGGACTATTAGAGCTACAATTTAAAAATATTTTTACAGATGTATAATATTTTACAAGATATTTTTACAAGAAAATATTTTTTTACAAAAATATTTTTACAAGATATTTTTACAAATATTTTTACAAGTGTCCCAAATAAATAAAAAATATCGAAGTTGTATTTTTTTAAATGGAACACCCTGTATATTATATTTTTAGTTTCTACGATTAAAATAAAGGTAAATTTGATTAAGGTTTATCGCACTTTAATCTTATCGTTTTTGAAATATTTTCAATTTTGTGAAATTGCAGTCAAAATTTTAAGGCTTTATTTCTCCAAGGGTATCAAAGTTTTTAATACTAAATATTTACTGAAGTTTATTTATTGATCAGTTATTGTGTTGCAATAATAAAAATTATACTACCTTATACAGAGTGTCTAAAATTTTATTTTAAATAATTACTTTAAACGGCAATAACTTGTTTAATTTAAATGGAACACCCTATATATTTTATGAGAATCAGATGCACAATTTAATTGTCTATCAAATTGTATTACTCCATTTTTTACCTATCTCTTCAAGTTTCCGTAGAAAATGAATTTTCTTGTTATTTAAAACTCATTTATCAATATACCCATGGAATACTGACATTTTAGATTATTGTTAAAGATGTACCAAATTTTTAAAGAGTACAGATACTAATATGGTCGATATAGTTTGTTTATTTCATTAAGAAATAAAAAAAACTGTTAAAATATTTGTTACAGAGAACCAATTAATATGATTCCAGTATTCAAACTACATTAATTGACTGTTTGCGTTGATTAATAATAATTGCTCCAAATACTAAAAAACTGAATTTTGTATGTGTATTAGACAGTGTGGTAAAAAGTAACACCTTTAAAAATGATATTTCATTTATTGACAAATGCTTATTTATAACAACAGACACATTCATTTTTATAACTTATTATTATATTGATTTCTGATTCAAATCCACATTTATTTAGAATAATTTATTAACGAACATAATTAACTATGTAATTAATTAGTATTTGGGCGGAAATAATGGTGGTATATTTAATTAATGGTATACTCTTTTATAAAGATTTAAATAGTTTTCTTTTTGCATAGAAATGGGCTAGTAATATTATCATTTTGCTAAAAACGATAATATTACTAGCCTCTACATTTTGTACATTTGTTGCTTTAAAAACAATCTAAAATGTCAAAATTCCATGGGTATATTGATAAATGAGGTCTAAATTATAAGAAAATACATTTTCTATGAAAACTTGAAGGGATAGGTAAAAAGTGGTATAATACAATTTGATAGACAATTAAATTGTGCATCTGATTCTTCTAAAATATACAGGGCGTTCCATTTAAATTACAAGTTATTGCCGTTTGAAGCTAGCAATAATTTAAAATAAATTTTTAGACACACTGTATGAGGTAGTATTATTTTTATTATTGCGACACAATAACTGATCAATAAATAGACTCAGTATTACTCTTCAGTAAATATTTAGTATTAAAAACTTCGATACCCTTGGAGAAATGAAGCCTTAAAATGTTTACTGCAATTTCACAAAATTGAAAATATTTCAAAAACGGTAAGGTTTAAGTGTAATAAACCTTAATCAAATTTATCTTTATTTTAATCGTAGAAACTAAAAATGTAATAATATACAGGGTGTTCCATTTAAAAAAAAATACAACTTTGATATTTTTTATTTATTTGGGACACTCTGTGTCTTGTAAAATATTTTTAAATTGTAGTTCTAATAGTTCTTCAACGAACCCAAAACTTACAATTTGTAAAAATCTAATCATTTAGCTACAATACTGCGTGTCGTATGTGGTGAACAACCCTGTATATGTATACAGATAAAAATCTTGTCCCTAATTTGTGGTACGAAAATTGTTTTTTAGGACGATGAGCAAACGAGTAAAATTTCCTGTGCGCAAAAATAAACTCGCTTTTAAACAGCGTAATAACTGGGCCGGTCAGGCGCTGTGCACAATTTTAGAAGCCATAAGTGGGCGTGCTATGTGCGCAAACTAGTAACCTAACTAGTGCGCGACTTCGAAAATTGGAACCACGAAAAACAGTGCTTTTGAGGATAAGTTTATAATCTGTATGATCTGTGCTTTAACCTTCAATAAGTTTCAAACGAGCCGATTAAATGAAAAATCATATCAGACCTTTTTTGAAGGCCGTTCAATTTCCTACAAGAATATGCATTTTTACATTACAATTTATGAATGAAAATGAATTTACAATACGCTAATTTGTTAGAACGCAATAAAATTCCAAAAAAAGAAAATTTGTTTTCCCGTATCATTTAAATGGGAAATAGAAAATTACGATGAGACTAATTTTTTTTCAAAAAAAAATATTGTAAAGAAAGGGTAATCGTGTACAACAAAATTATGAAAGAAATCCTTTTGAACAAAGTTTAGTATTAAATTATATGTTCAAAAATAATATTATTTTTATTTAATAATACAATTATGATACATTTTAGGTCAAATAATATTATTAATATTGTAAATAATTAAAGATACTAAATTCTAAATACTTTCATTTTACTGATATGTTTTTAGTTTCTAAATTTTCATGCAAATTTAGTTAAAAGTAAATCCTACTATATTTGCATCTAATAACATATTCGGATATTTGCCATAAACTGTTTGACTGTGTATGTGTGCCAAATTTGAATAGCCACGACGCCGACGACTGACCGAAATATAATCAAATTTCCAGGAAAACCCGGAACTTTCTAAATTATTCCACTAGTTCGGGAACTGAACCAACATGAAACTAATTCCAGCAAAAGTATTATCATTTTTCTAACTAAAAACCGAATAAAACTTGTATCCAAATGTTCTAGTAACTCCATAACTGTGACCCCTAAAACTAAAATCAACAGTAAACACTATTTTAATTTTACCGTTTATGTAGACCTGCAGAAGTTGCTAATAAATTCAGAAAGAATGTGTCTGATGTTAGGAAATTGCTATGCACTTAAGACCTGTATAAGATCAGTCAAACATTTGTTGTATACTTTTTTTTAAATATAAATTAATTTAATAATATGTATTTTTACAATAAAATTAATGAATATGAATTTACAATACGCTGATTTTTTAGAACGCAATAAAATTTCAAAAAAATGTTTCCTCGTGTTATTTAAATGGAAAATAGAAAATCGCGATCAGACACCCCTTAATATTAATATTAAGAGCTCAAACTTTACCAGAATTTTTTCATCATTCTAAACGATATTTTCACGGTAACTAAAAAGACATTTTTTGGTGTAGGTACTCTAATTTTCAGCCAACCAAGCATTGATTTGTTTTATAAAGTCAGTTTGGAACTGTTTTATAAAGAAAACCAAAACAGGGCTTTTTAAGGCTAGTAACTCTAAATAAAATAATGCCTACACTCATTAGTATTATTAAGTCTTATCCCCAGATTGAGTGAGATTTGAATGAAGGGATGAATGATTTTGACATAGCTGTTTATACTGTTTAGACTATTTAATTTTTTTTTTCTTATAATATATTCTTTTGAGTGTTACCAAGGAAGGCTGGAATTTATTGAAGGATTTTTGCTTTTGATTTTGCAAATAATATATTATTTGTTTCCGATTTTTATATATCCTGGATTTCATGTCAGAGTTACTTGATTGGCGAGTTACTTTAAGAACTCCTAGAATAAAAAACTTGATAATTTTGTTTAAGTGCAAACCTAGACTATGTACCAGGATGTATTTAAGGAAAATATTTTAACTTCTATAGGGTGGCTCAAAAAAGTGCGAGTGGACGACCTTGATGATTTTTTTAAACGGAACACCCTGTATATTATTGCATTTTTGGCTTCCTTTCGGATCACTTTACATAATCCTAAGATATGAATAAACATATTTTAATAGTTTTCAGAGATATTAAAAAATAAATCAAAAATATATATTTTACAGCCCTTCTTAAAAAAATTATTAAAAATACAAGAAACGTTCTGAAATCAAAACTGTATTAGGTATTTACTTTAGATGGTCTATACTTACTTTGTTATAAATATGAAAATCGTAAATTATACACGATGTTCAAAATTCAACGCCAAACTTACTAAAATATAAAATAATTTTTCTTGGGTTTTTTAAATGGAACACCTTGTATATTATTTTCGCAATAGACGGAGAATTAAAAAATGAACATTTTTTGTATTTAGAGTATTTCAAAATTTTTAACAGTTTCGCAGATATTTGCGGTTTTATATTTTATATGGCATTTTCCACAGTAAATTTTTACCAAAGCCACCCAATGATTTTTTCTCGTATTTTACCATTGAAAGCGCCATATGAAATAATACTGCGTCTGCGAAACCGTTAAAAATTTTGAAATACAAAAAATGTTCATTTTTTTACTCTCCATCTAATAAAAAAATGATATACAGGGTGTTCCATTTAAAAAAACAAAGAAAAAATATTTTATATTTTAGAAAGTTTGGCGTAGAACAGTAAACATCCTGTATGATTTACGATTACCATATTTATAGCAAAGTAAGAACAGACCATCTAAAGTAAATACCTAATATAGCTTTGATTTCAGAACAGTTCTTGTATTTTTAATAATTTTTTTAAGAAGGGCTGAAAAATATATATTTTTGATTTATTTTTTAATATCTCTGAAACTATCGAAATATATTTATTCATATCTTAGGGTTATGTAAAGTGATCTGAAAGGAAGCCAAAAATGCAATAATATACAGGGTGTTCCATTTAAAAAAAATCATCCAGGTCTACACACTTTTTTGAGCCACCCTATAGAAGTTAAAATATTTTCCTGAAATACATCCTGGTACATAGTTTAGGTTTATAATTAAACAAAATTCTCAAGTTTTTTATTCTAGGAGTTACAGAGGCCCAACGCAATATTGCCGGACCCTGTATGTGACTCGTGTGCTTCTAAAACAGTTTATGACGATGTTTTGATGTGGAACGCTTTAGACAACTTATTTTTTTATCAAACCCAAGAGCTCAAGAGTATCTGTATTAGAGGTTTTAAACTTCGTCTACATATTTATGAACTTCAATTGCCTTTATTTTTAGTAGTTTAGTAGTAAACTATTTAAAATAAAGCTTATGGAAGGCCAAAATCATTTATTAGTGAACTATCTTTTCATTTTACTTCAAAACGAATTTTGGTTTGCAGGATTTCTAAAGCAGTTTAAATGCGCTAGAAATAGCTTAATGTATTTTTGGAACAATAGGTTACAAATAGTTCTCAAAGGACATTGGATTGGTTTGGAAATTAATCTTCTTCTACTATTATAGGTAATATTTGGAACCTTTAAAATTATACTTTAAACTTTTACTTTACATCATAGAAGAAGCGACATTATGTCAATTTCCACATCGGCGGTTACGAATCTTGCATCTAAAAAATTACAAAAATATAGTAATAACTAAACAAGCAACAATGCGCCATCGCTGGTGACCTAGACTTGCCCCGAACTCATGCCTCTCGTCCCGCCACTGGTTAAATGACAGGCAGATGTCCACCCAGCGGCACACCACCACCACAATGTCACCACTACCAGCAATATCAGCAGTCGCCCGCTTGCAACGCGTGCGTCCACCCGCCCTATCCCGCCAATTACGTGTTCGTCGAGTGCGCAGAGTGTCCGCACGCGTACGGCGCTGTTCGGCCAGTTTCGCCCGCGACACGAGTCTGCCCGATCTCGCCCGGGTCGAGTCGAGGCGGAATGGTGGGGATGGGCGTGAGGTCGTCGTCGCCTTCGCTGACGTCACTGGCGCACTGGAACTCGACAAAAGACCTCTGGATCGGCGAAGAGACGCGGAGGAAGATGCCGCCGCACGTGTACAAGTATTATTGGCAGAGGACGATGTGTTACAGGAGGCAGAGCATTACTAAGGTATATGAATTATTCTGAAAACATATTTAGGCTGTTTTATTACTTTTGGATCATTTTGTTTATAGTTTACAGGGTGTCAAAAAATAGTGTATTTAACTTCAGTGGGTGATTTTACAGATAAAAATAAAACAAAAAGTTTCTATAAACATATGCCCTAAAATGCTTTCCGAAGAAGTTACAGTCCTCGAAAGGGTAAATAAAAAGTATATTTTCTTTATTTTTAAAAACATTGGTAAACCGTTTTTCTTCAAATTTGGTTCCCTTACAAAAATTTTAATACTAAAGCGAATGGCGATATTGCATTGCATTTGCATCGATTTTAGTATTAGCGAAATTAGGAGATTAATTTATTTAAAATTTCTTTACATTTTATCATTTAGCTAAACGAAGAGTACCTTTTTTACGTAAATAGGGCATATCTTTTTATGTGTTTTTTTTTCAAATTACTGTATCTACAAGGATAGAAGAATAGAGAAGTACCATCAATAGTACTCTCTAACTTAATAGAAAGTACCCTTTCAGGGCTGTTATGGAATTTTACACTATCGCTGTTCGCTTTGGCATCAAAATGTGTGTAAGGGTTCCAAATTTCAAGAAAAACGGTTTACCAATAATCTCAAAAATAAACAAAATATGGTAATCGCAAAACAATTTCCAAACAAGCAGATTGTGATGGATTTATGAGATTAATATTAATTTAAAATTGACAAACAACATATTTATTATATCATTTTTAAAAGAGTTTTACGTTTTATTTTTAATTTAATAACTAATATTTTAATGATTCTTTGATTTATTTGTTTTATAACTTATTTTACTTATTACATATTGGCAAAAACTTTTCCATTATGAAGATTATTATAAGCGTTATTATGGGTTAATTATTTATTGATTTACATCTTACAACGCCATGAGTGGTAATTACAAGTAAGAAGGTGCTATTAATGCTCAAACTAATAATCAGAGAATTTAATAAAAACTAACTTTGAAAGTGGTATAATGTGCTTATTAATCAAACATACTTTTCCGACTGCAGTCAAGGGTAATAAAGGACCTTTATTGTCACTTCTCGTTCAAAATAGTTAAAAAAAACAGGGAAGCTACAAGCTCTTTGCTTCGACTGTTTAAATGCTTCGACACTCAATTTCAAGACTTTTTTATTTTCAACATTCAATTTCAAGAAATGCAACACAAAAACTCGAAAATTTAGTTCTTAAAAGAACTGTTTGTGCTTAAAAGTACAAAAAGACTATGAAAATAGACAAAAAAAAAACGATAATTACTCACAGAGTTTCAACAACAACACGATATTGTACAAAATAATGACTGACACTAGGATATTTGTCAAATAATAAAGGACAACATTTCTGAACACGGCGCTATATGACCGATATAGCGATAATAAAATTCGGTTTAAACTAATTTTTGCAGCTTTAATCTAAATAAAATATCTGTTACAATCATTTGCTCTATAAGTAGAATGAAGAGCTGCTCGGTATCTTAAATTATACAACAAATTTAAACATTTTTGCCAAAATTTCATCAGGTTTATAGACTAAAGTCTATATGAATCAATGTCCATATGATTGATGACGTGCATCGGGAAATGTTTTGTGATTACAATGTGTTATTTTTATTTACACTTGCGAGGGCTGTAACTTCTTCGAGAAGCATTTTAGGGCATACGTTTAGTTTGGAATTTTTTGTTTTATTTTTATCTGCAGAATCCCACACCGGAGTTAGATTTTTTGACACAAAAGAGAAGATACATTTTTGACACAAAAGAGAAGGTACATTTTTTGACACAAAACGTAAATTTTCAAGAAGATAAGGAAAGTCAATGAATTGACATAATTTGCAATTTTTTTAATCTATAGTTTGTTTCCTATAATTAGTCCCAATCCCTAATTCTAACACCCTCTAAGACCAGTATTGCCAACTATTTTAATTATTTTTTGCTCCGTTATTCCTATGTATATTATGCTATAAAATGTATTTTTTTAGAAACAAAATAGTGTAAAGAACGGGTAATCGTGTACTACAAAATTATGAAAAAAAAATTGCTTTTGAACAAAGTTTAGTAGTATTAAATTGTTGAAAAATAATATTATTTTTATTTAATAATACAATTTGATACAGTTTAGGTGAAATAATAATATTAATATTCTATAAATATATATACAGGGTGGCGCACCTCATTCCTCATTCTCCTCGGTTGATTATACAAAAACGGAAAGATGTAGAAACAAACTATTTTATAGGTATATGTGGAAAGGCAATGTACATAATTTAAAATTATTTTGAAATGTACAGGGTGTGTCAGAACTAAGATCCATACCAAAGTTATATTTTTTCTTATGGAACACACCCGATATTTTATTTAATTTTTGGATTCCTGGGCATAAAATAGAGCATTTATTATAAGGGTTTAATATGTTTAAATGCTTTGGTTTTAGAGATATTTAAATATGCCTGCTGTAATAAAAAAGCTTGTAAACACCCTGTACATTACATTTCAGAGTTAATTCTTGTGCTGACTTTCAAGCCAGAGAATTAAACTTAACTAAAATTTTTTATTGCTTTCTTAAATGTATACAGGGGAATCAAAAATTGCTGGTATATTTTAAATATTTATTTTACATAAAAACTTCTTTATTTCAAATACAATACTATGTATTTTTTTGAATAAGTCGAAGTAGATTTAAATGCTCTTTCAAACTATATTAGGGCTTCCTATACCTATCTGGCTTAGATTTTGAATAAAAAGCGTTTTTTCAATAAATTGTAATCATTGTCGCCATGGCAATTTTCTAGTGACACTAAGTAGCTATTTTCAAAATCAACATTAGTTTATGGACTTAATTTAAATTTATCACAGGTTATTTTTATTTAATTTACCTACAATAAGGTTAATAATAAGTATTTATTATTTTATCAAGAAAAATGAAGCAGTGTCTGCTGGCGGAAGGAATGGATATGTTACTAGTGACTTTATTTTATGAGAACGTTTGCTTGTTGGCCTGAAGGGTTTATCCTCAAAGATATCCTAATTGGAATTTTCTTGGCAAGCGTTCCTTTGAACAACTACTTTTCCTATTTCAATGAGAGTTGATAGTGTGCTATATGAAAATCCTATTAGGCAGAAACCTGTCGTAGGAAGTGAAGAAAATGAATTTGCCTGAAATATATTTACAAGTCATCCTAATATAAATCAAAGAACCACTTCTTTATTTTTATTGATAAAATAATAAATACTTATTAAACTACGAGTATTGTAGGTAAATTAAATAAAAGTGAACTGTTTAAATAAAGCCCATAAACTAATGTCGATTTTGAAAATAGCTACTAACTGTTACTAGCAAATTGCCATGGCGACACCAGCCATCTTGATTGTCAATTTATTGAAAATTGCTTTTTATTCAAAATCTGAGCCAGATAGGTATATGAAACCCTAATATAGTTTGAAAGAGCATTTAAATCTACTTCGACTTATTCAAAAAATACATAGTGTTGTATTTGAAATAACGAAGTTTTTATGTAAAATAAATATTTAAAATAGACCAGCAATTTTTGATACCCCTGTATACATTTAAGGAAGCAATATTTTTTTTAGTAATGCTTATTCCTCTGGCTTCAAAGTCAGCACAAGAATTAACTCTGAAAAGTAATATACAGGGTGTTTACAAACTTTTTTATTATAGCATGCATATTTAAATATCTTTAAATGTCTCAAAAACCACGGTCTTTAAACATTTTAAACCCTTATAATAAATGCCCTATTTTCTGCCAAAGAATCCAAAAATGAAATAAAATACCGGGTGTTCCATAAGAAAAAATCTAACTTTGGTATGGATCTTAGTTCTATTACACCCTGTGCATTTCAAAATAATATTAAATTATGCACATTGCTTCTCTACATATACCCATAAAAAATTGTTTCTACATGTTTCCGTTTTCGTATAATCAACCGAGGCGAATGAGGTGCGCCACCCTGTATATTCTATAAATATATATTTTGATATTCTGTAAATAACTACTAATAATTCTAACTAATTAAAGATACTCAATTCTAAATAGTTTTATTTTACCGATATGTTTTCAGTGACTAAATTTCCATATAATTTTAGTTAAAACTAAATCCTACAATATTTACATCTAATTACATATTCGGATATTTGCCACAAACTGTTTGACTGTGTATGTGTGCCAAATTTGAATAGCCACGACTGACCGAAAAATAATCAAGTTTCCAGGAAAACCCGAACTTTCTAAATTATTCCACTAGTTCGGGAGCTGAACCAACATGAAACTAATTCCGGCAAAAGTATAATATCACTTTTCTAACTAAAAACCGAATAAAACTCGTATTCAAATATCCTAGTAATTCCATAACTTTGACCCTTAAAACTAAAATCAACAGCGACCATAATTTTAATTTTACCGTTTATGTAAACCTGACAAAGTGGCTATTAAATTAAGAAAAAAATGTACCGGTTGTTATAGATAGATAAACCTCGTTATTTCAAGAATATGTAACATATAAGTTGAAATATTGTTAAACAGAAATTGTAGAAACAGTTGTAAGAAACAGAAATATACAAAATATTTTCTTAGAGATAATGAATAAAAATTAAAGAATACATATAGAATCGAAATTCTGAGTATTAACATATAAGTAAATATGTAGAACTGTAATAAAAAAAGATAGACATAAGATAGAATAGATATAAAAAACGTGTTTATCAAGGTACATATTCTAAATGATTTGACCATACTGAAAAAAAAATATTTAAATTATATGGCTCCGGTTTTACAAGAACTATTTTTTGAATTCTGATAACTGTTGAGCAATTTTTATTTGTTTTTTAAATTTATGTACAGAGTAATTATAATTTATACTTCTGCATGGGTATATTTTTTGAGGTTTAGCTAGATTAAATATTTAATCCAAAGAATATACCTAGCATTTAATCTACGACAATGTCTCATTATGACACATTTAACATTGTCATTTGGATGTCATTATGGCTTTCATAATAGCACTAGTGCTATTATGAATTCATAATAACGCAAATTTTAAAATAAGAAACAAGCAAAAAAAGATACCTAAATACGTTTATATATTGTAAACGTTACTTATAATATCAGTACAATTGGATAAATTAATTCCAGACGATGACAGGTGAGTTGAATTTGTAGAAAGTAAATTTATTTCCTGAGTGCTTGAACTTGTTGAAGACCCATCATTTCTTTTGAGTGCTTGAACTTGTTGAAGACCCATCATTGCCAGAAATGTTACCCAAAATATTACATGACACTTTTTTCTTACTTTCTTTGGAATTTTCTATATAGCTCTCTGCCACTGTGTTAGAGCGCCAACACCATGTTTTTTAACAGTTAATAAATCCACTCCTGAATCTGCAAGCAAGGACGCAGACGATCTACGGAAACAATGTCCAGTGAATTGTTGTGGATTTGGAAGACTTATGAACAATGCTATTTTATACGGCATTTTCCCTAAAGTATTAATGCCAACGAGTTGCTTAATACATTTTCCATTTCTGTACCCCACAAAAAATCGAGTATGCTATATATCTTCGAACGTATAGCTATATATCTTCGAACCATTTCCACCATATTTATTCCTTCAACATTCCCTTTCGTTAGAAAAAAATCTCCTGATATCTTTGTTTTCGTAAATGGAATAATGACATGAATGCATTGTACTTCATCTTTAACATTTTGCAGCTGCAGATTTGTCAACTCGATACGCCGGCAGGCTCCTGCAAGTCCCACTATCAATGGAACTTCAGGAAATAAGTTTTATCATCGGCTTCCAACAAAAAACGAGTTGTCTTCTTTTCTTAAAATTCTCGATTTTTTTGACCGAAATCCTTCCGATTTTCTTTTTAGAAATGCAATTAAATGGATGTACTTACTAATATCTGTATTTTTCTTCACTGATATAACTGAACGTAGCATGGTATAATATACCCAAAGTGATGAAGCCTTACTATGTTTTGAAAGATGTTCAAAATATGCCAGGAGAACCTTTTCGTCACTACTATTCTTGATTCCTTTCCCTTTACACCAATCTTCAAGTTTTACATAGGCTTGCTCGTACGTTTGTCTTAATTTTTTGGGAAGTAGGGAATCGACAACATTTTGCGCAATGCCTTCAATATCCGAAGGGACACTTTCAGAATCAGAATCACCCATATTAATATTATTTTTCTAAACTATACGAACAAAATATAGACACTGTGATCTTTACCGACTCGAGACGGGACATTGAAAAGTCTTCGAATTTTGAAGCAAAACCAAAATGACAAAAATGTCGCAGAAATGTATTGAATTTGTCGCATAAAACATGAATGTTCCTGTCTTGTCGTTGTTTTGTCTGCTTGGTCTGGACCCGGCATAACACCCTACACGGAAAATCATTGTTTCAATATTTATGACAGTACTAGTATTTATCTCTACTATTTATTTGTAATATTGTAAACTAGGAACAAGTACAAATTGTAGTGAAAATATATATCATATAAATATAAAAAATAACTATCGATTTGCTTTAGTTTGCTAGTGGTTGTTCCATAATCCAATAGAAGTTGTAGTAAGTTGAATTTAAGAAAATTGAGCTAATTTTCTACTTCAGTTTTTTCAGTTTATATTTTATTATAAACTTAGATTCTACGTAATATGCTATAATATGCGTATATGCTATATTTAAGACTGGTAGTTTTTGCAATATCTCAATTTATTTAAAAAATGTTCAAATTTATTACGAAAAAAAGTGGCGCTGTTATTTTTAAAGTTAGAGTACTTAAAGCTGGTAAATTTGGAGTGTTTTGCAGAAAGGAAGAAAAAGATAGATGCAAATATATATTTGATTGAGGTGCTAGAGGGTTCTACATAAATTTTAGAATCTCGTGTAAAATCCCTAATTTCTGGGGCTTACTCAACTGGGTCTCACAATGCAAATTCACCTCAAATAGTCATTTAGTTGGTCATTGGCAAGCACTCTTTCATTGTACACGAAAATAACAAAACAAACATTTACTGATCTGGATAAAATTGATAGTTAAACTCACCCGGGGGTACTCCGCCCCCTAGCCACTGACATCACTGACATTCTATTCAATATATTCCATTCCATATCTTCCATCGAATTCAAATATTATTCGGATTTATTGGTTAATAATCTTCAACAACTAGCTAGTGTTACCTGAAATAGTATAGGGGCTTCCTCCGGACGCAAATCTGCCGCTAAACAGATTCGCATCCCAATCGAATAGGCTAATTGGGGTACCGCACTACCTCAACGCCGCATCGTGTCAATCGAGAAGACAAGGAAGACCTCAAACTCTCAAGACCAACCTCGAAGGCAAGACGTCACAAGAGGTTTTCTTCTCAATGGTCAAAAGACCCGTTGCCTTACAGTCAACGACATGCAACCAGGGAGGAATGGTCAAAAGACCCGTTGCCTTGCTGTCAAACGATATGCAACCAGGGAGGTGACAAAACACAACACTACAGCCGGCCGGCCCGTCTACTACTGTCCCGCCGCCTGCAAGCTAAGCCTCTTCTTACATCACAATTTTACCTGATCACAAATATTTACATCGCTTGCCAATGGATCATACTATTTTCTCTAATCGACTTTCAAATAGAGTGTTTTAGCATTACTAGATAAATAAATATAGAGTTTCCGAAGGAATGCATATTCTTTATTAGAATAGTGAATAAATAAAAGCATTATTATAACAAACTTAATTAAAAATTTAAAAAAAATCTCAGTTTTTTAAAATGACAAATCTTTTATGTTCTCTTCTGATAATAATGTATATTCTATTTCTCTATTTCCATGTATTATCTATTTTATAATTGTTTTTTCATAAAAAATAACTACAAAGAAAGGCTGATCATCTACAACAAAATTATGAAAAATTAATTTATTGTTAATCTCTTTGAACAGAAGTTTAAAAGTTTGGTATATGTACTAATTTCATGTTAGAAAATAATATTATTTTCACTCCATCATCAAATTTTCACACACTATAGGTCAAATAATATTCTAAATTAAAGATACGGGTGTTTCAGAAAAGTGTGGCATATATAGCATGTTTTTTAATGCAATTTTGAGTGAAATTCTATAACTTTTTTCCTGTGTATTTTATACCCAAATCTACTATTTTTTGTAACATTTCGGTTTATTTAAAAAATGTTAAAATTCAGTACGATTTTTTTTTCAGTGGCGCTATTGTTTCTAAAGTTGGAGTACTAAAAACTACTTCATTATAATAGGTTAACATATGGATAACAAGGAAATAAAACTAATACTGGTTAAAATAACAGTTTTTTTTCTACTAAAACGATACAGTAGAAGAAAAATATCGTTCTTTCGCAAAACAAGAAAGTATATAAATTTGTTTCCCTCACAATTGGGACGACATCTCGTTTATATAAAGAAAATTCTTAGAGATGGGGGTTGGGGTTTCTTCTTATTTTAAAAACTGTAATCAGCAGTGTCTTTGTTTTGGGGACCATTGTTTCCCATGAAAGCGTTGTTATTGTCGACTTTTAAGATTTTTAATGCGCATCCCTTTTGTTTCTGAGATAATGCACGAATTTTTAATGTGAGCAATATAAAAAAGATAGTATCACTATTTTATCTTCCCTAAATAGACTAGGAAAAATTGGACTTTATAATTTGTATTTTCACTAGTAATTATTAACAGTCTTTAGTAACAGTATCATTTATTAAAAGTTGTCAGTGCAAGTCATTTTATTGTACATTGTCACTTCTATATTTTAAGCTACTCATCTTAAAATATCGTATAATAATAAAAATTGATGTCACACTAGCCTTTGAAATGACAATGAATACATATATTTCATACAATTAAACTTTTAGTTACGTTTAACAATTAAAAAAAAGTAGAAAAAAAACTCAAAGTCTCGGTCTCAACGTTTATATAATGTTAAACCGGCAAATATTTGTCAATAAAAAACAACAAACAAATGTTTTTTATTGACAAATATTTGCCGGTCATTTCAGCCTCATCTCAGGATTGTTTTAATATGTAAAATGTGAACGTGTATTTGGATTAATTTTAATTGTATTTGTAAGTTAGACGACCTTTTTATTATTTGTTATTTATTTAGGTTCTTTCTTGTTAGGTCTCATGATGCTCGTATGAGCGAAACACGTGTAACAGTTTAACATTATACAAATGTTGAGACCGAGACTTTGAGTCTTTTTTCTACATTTTTAATTTAAACCAGGTCTCTTTGAGAAGAATGGACGCCTTCTTTAAAAAACGTTTAACAATCATGGGTATATTTGGCGCCGGGCTGACTAACTGAAATTTAAATTTCCCGCTGGGAATTCAGGTGGTAGCTCTGCTGTTAAAAATGTCAAGTTGCCGCATTTATTTATTTCCTGACATTGTCATTCGTTTTGACACTTTAGTTTTGTATTACGAGTTTTTGGTTTAAGTAAATAGTGTTGTAATACTTAAAAATCTTTACTAGCAGACCTTGCAGTCTTTGAAAAATAGAAAATATGTAAAAGAGGGCAACGCTGTGCCGGTCAAGCTTAATCACGTGACTAAAAGTTTATTTGATATGAACTATATATTTGTCGGACCGATTTCTGTATGCCGTTGATTATAGAATGCCAAATGCTAAATGCCAAATTATATAAAAAATATCAATATTACATACTTAATCAATTCACCAGATTTGGTTAAAATTTACGAAAAAAAGATGTCAAGATAGCTGAAACCTATGTTAAATTAAAAGACAGTCTTTGATCAGACAAAGATTAAATTAAAAACAATCTATGTTATATTAAAATATTAAGGAGGTTATTGTTGATATAATGTCAGATTTGACATATGCTAGGGAGGTATGTTATGTTTTCTGCGTTATGTTTCTTTCTGAAAACTAAGTAATTACGCATTGGACCAGCGAATTTAAAGAAAATTGTCGACATTTACTAGTAATTAGTAACAGTTGCTAGTAACAGTAACATTTACTAAAAGTTGCCAGTGAAAGTCATTTTATTGTACATTGTCACTTCCATATTTTAATCTACTCATCTTAAAATAACAAGGAAACGATCTTCACTAAAATCTAAATACAGGGTGGCGCCTCTCATAGGCCGCGGAGGTTCTAAGGAGAACGACATCGACAGTTTGAATTGAAATGAAATTTTGTGAGCATATATAGGTTAATTCAGAGCACTTTCTAAAAATATAGAGTTCTACAGGGTGTCCCCAAAAAAGTTACATATCAAAGTTTTGTTTTTTGTAATGGAACACCCTATATATTAATTGATTTTCAGCTTCTGGGAGAAAAATAAAGGTGAGTTTTATAAGAGTATATGACTAAAATGTAAGGGTTTTGACATATTTTTTTTTAAAATTACAATAAAAGCTACCTAAATTGGTATTTACCCGGTATGGCCTAATATGTAGTTAAATTAACTATTGTACTTTAAATCAAATTAAAACTTGATCCAAAAAGTTATACAGGGTGAGACAAAATAAATATTGAACATTGGTCACTTTTAAAAGCATGTTACTCTTTTATTTTAAATGGAACACCCAGTATATTATCCCGATATTCAATGAAGAATTCATGTCTCGTCAAAATATTATTAAGGTTGCCTACCTTTCAAACAAAGATTTTCTTAGATATTTTTATTTACATGATTTGATCTGGGTAGATCTTTATTATTTGATAAAATCTAGGGTGGCTGTGATATGTCTGACGTTACTTCAACATAGCTGTCTAGTTAGTCCAACTTTAACAACTAGTTATCATTTTGTGTCAGTTAAAACAAACAAAAAATTCTCAGAAATTTGCCTTGCTTCTATTAGTTGGGGAATGCAGTGAGCAATCACCAATTAATAGGATGCTTAAACGCTCATGATTTTATCTAATATGGTTTTTTTATGAGGATATGTTGAAGACAGTGTTTAAAAAACTCGACCAACTATTGTCGACAACATGAGAGAAATTATTGTAGCTGCTTTTTGAGGTAGAACTCCACATATGCCTTTTTAAATGAAAAGATCCTTTTGAAAAGACAATGATTAACGGGGGAAAAAATAAAAAAAATCAGTTAACAGGAAAGGAAATTTTTGTCACGTAATTATAGGTTTATATCTAGTTTTAATTGTGTAATAATTAAAATATCTTCTAAATGTGTATCTTTTTATTACCGTTAAGTATTTTATCACAGCCACACTAGATTTTTTCAAATAATAAACATCTACTAACGCAAAATCATAAAAATTAAATTATTAAGGAAAATCTTTATCTGAGAGGTAGGCAACCTTAATAATATTTTGAAGATATATAAATTCCCCATGGAACACCGGAATAATACACTGGGTGTTCCATTTAAAATAAAGGAGTAACTTCCTTTTAAAAGTGACTAAAGTTCCATATTAATTTTGTCTCACCCTGTATAACTTTTCGGGTCAAATTTCAATTTGATTTAACATACAATGGATATTGTAATTAAATATTAGGCTATACATAGTTAACTAAAATTTAGGTAGTTGTTATCGAAATTTAAAATTTACTCTTCATTTTCACAAAATGTGAAATATGTCAAAATCGTTAGATTTTAGGTATATTATGCTTCTTTAATAAAACTCTTTTTTTTCCTAGAATCCGAAAATCAATTAATATATAGGGTGTTCCATTAGAAAAAACACAACTTTGATGTGTAACTTTTTTTGGGGACACCCTGTATAATTCTATATATTTATATAAAATGCTTTCAGTTAACCTATATATGCTGCGAAAATTTCATGTCGATATAAATTATCGTTCTCCTTGGAGCTTCCGCGGCGTATGAGAGGCGCCTCCCTGTATTTGCATTTATATACGTAACCTCAAAACGCATCAAGCAAGCCCAGTGAATGCAAGCGTTTACTAGTAAAAGTTCTTGTTTCAAAGTTAGTTATTGAAATTTTATTGATGCACTCAGAAAATGAGTGAGCTTTTACTAGTCTTGTTAACATTCACTGACTTACTGTATTTTTATTGTACCATATACAGGGTGTCCCAGAAATAAGTGCAAATATTTTAACTGGTAGTATAGTTCAGCCCCAGAAACACGCCTATGAGGTTTTTTTGCAAAAGAAAATGTTGAAAATTTAAAATTTTTCTTGACATTTTCCGGGAAATTTGAAAAAACTTTTTAGTGCCACTTGTTTATTCACCTGAGATTTCCCTACGGTGTATCTAAACCTTGCAGTGTTGCAACCTCCTATGTTATGGACATTCTACATAGTTCGGCGGAACATAGTTCTACATTTATAAATTCATAGACAAATTTCTACTCAAAAAATTAGGAATGGTAAATTTATTCTTTTATCAGTGCTCATTATTAATAATTATAGGAAAAAAACACATTAATTATATTTAGTACTTACCGGACTTAAAGGATACAAACAAAACAAAAATGAATTGATTATTCGTCGGGCTGTTTTCGATGTATTGAATTCTGAATTACGATAAACATTTTAGAAATTTCTTTTTTGTGACCTTATCAATAACCAATTCATTTGTGTTTTGTTTGTTTCCTTTCATGTTTTTCTGTTTTATTTTGAAAACTTAATGAGAATTTGATTTCTTCGAGTGTCTTGAATTTGAAATTGTTGAAACTACGGCAACCTCGCATGACGCAAGCTCGACACGGCGGCGCGACAAAGGAGCAGTTACCAGTGATGCGCGGGTGTCTTGGCCGACGCGACGGTTGGGCTGTTGATGGAATTGTCGAAATACATAGAAAAAATAGCGAAAAAACAAAATACGTATTTAAAATTGTTGAGTGAAACATGTATTTTCTTAGATTGAAAGTAGTTCGGAAAGTGGCGGTAAGAGACAATAATTCTCAACATTTATTCATTCACAAAGGTATTCAAAGTAATGTGTGCTTTTCAAGGTGTTTTGTAAATCAGTGGTTCAAATTGTGATGAGGCCTATATGAAAATAATGTGTTAAAAATGGGGACTGATATTTTAGTAGTTATTATAATAGCATGTACAAGTAAAGCAGCACAGTGAAGTGTATATCGAAAAAGAGAACTGTCACAGTTACATCGATCTGTCATAAGTATCTTTTTTAATGTTGGGTACGTTTTTAAATTTAACTTTTTTAACACAT
Source organism: Sitophilus oryzae (assembly GCF_002938485.1). Taxonomy (NCBI): domain Eukaryota; kingdom Metazoa; phylum Arthropoda; class Insecta; order Coleoptera; family Curculionidae; genus Sitophilus; species Sitophilus oryzae. The sequence continues at coordinate 516,011 of NW_022146024.1, read as the reverse complement.
TATTAAACATTTAACTTTTAATTTATTTTATGTAATAATATCACAATCTTAAAAATGCAATGCATCTCTTCAAACTCCTCAGGTGTTGTGATTTTATGACTTACTTTTAACATATACTTTCTTGTCCCTATGGCACACAGTGCGTCGAATTAACTGAAATCCGGGCTTGATCCGGGTAATTGGATGTAGTTGGCGATATCTGCCGGCGGTTCTCAAAATGTTGCGATTATTTTTTTAAATTTTCAAAGTTAAATAACTCGGTTATTTTCAATTTATTTTAAAAATGGTAAAGAGAAAATATGTTTATTTTGACCAGATCTACCACCCCTTAAAATATCTGCACTCATTTCTGGGATACGTTTTAAACACCTGTATAAATTTAAAAACAATAAAGAACCATTATGAAAAATGATGTAGCAGTATAGAAAACATATCTATCTCAATTAGAGGCGGTTTTATCTCTCCCAAACTTTCAACGTAACATAACCGAGATAACATCCCCCTACCCTTAAACTCGACATATCGCGGTGGAAACAAGATAAGGCGTCCCCTTCTGGCCTGGAGTTATACGACTCAACCCCTCAACCGGAATTATCTGTCATCCCTAATTATTTCAGCGTATATAGTGAAAAATATCAAGCGGTGGTGAGATATCTTAACTCTATCTCTGTATTTTCTACTCAGGGGAGTTTATCTATATTGACTGCATTATTACAATAGATAAGAGGGTATGTTTCTCTGTTCCAATCGAATTCATTATTTTTATCAAGTTTGTTATACAGGGTGGTCCGAACTGTATTCCAGAAACTTGGACAGCATATTCTGTAGGTAAAAATAAGTAAAAAAGTTCAAATAAATGTATGTTCTAAAACACTTAGTTTCGGAGATGCAGGGTTAGACCAGTCATCTAAGACATTTAAAAAGGCAAACATTGCAAACGGGACTGTATCTATCAATTTTTAATATATTGCTGGACCTATGAGACTAAGTTATGCCCAATTTTGCAACCCTCAAAACCCTGTGCTACTCCCGTGATACTCAAAAAACATCAAAATTTTGGTACTTATTTCAGTTTTTTTGAAAAAACTATGTTAAGAAAGCATTTTTCAAATGTTATTTAATACTTTTATAAAGTTAACTAAAATTCCTACAATTTAAGCCCAACCCGAATCCTCTAGGCTAATTCGTTGTCGAAATACAGCCAATCAAATATCGGCTATTTTTTTGAAAAACTAAAAATGTATGAGTACGGTCACATTCCAAAGCACGTATCGCCTAAACTAATGGCTCTAGAGAAAAGTCATGAGGAATAAAGTTGTAGAGAATTTATTCAGCTTTAATTTGATGTAAGAATAGGGCCGCTAGGTGTCGTATTTTCCTCAAAAACGAAAAGTGAAGACCTTGGCATCAGTCACCACCTCTGTGAAAGTGTTGAATAAGAAAGTTAATGTTGGTCCTCTCACCATATTCCAGAGGGTCTGCATCACCAAACAGTCCGATGAGCAATTGAAGCAGCATTTTGCTTATGAGCTAGCACCATATCCGTTGTCCTTGTTCACTGAAGAAGGAATGCGCAAGGGTACTAAATCTTCCTACTATTTTCAGCATTTACACCGCTCGCTAAAAACATTATCCCAGGAAACAAGGCGTTTTGGTAGTCTGGCATCGAAATTCTGAAAATTCTGGCAAGTCAAAATAAAGTGGTGAGAATGTCTACAAAAAAAATCCCTACTGGATATACCTCGCCACCATTTTCTTTGATCCAAACTCAACGCAGGAAGAAGTAGGAAATGCTGGCGAGAAGATTTTGTTGAATCAGGGGTTTGAGAAGATTTTGTTGTTTGGGATCAGGGCACGCTGAACAGCGTGGGGGTCGAGAAAAATCCATTCGACTGGAGATGGACCACCAGTCAACAGGGTCTTATGCCAATAACTGATGTGCGTGCAGAGCCCGCCCCTCAAAACCTGCTTAAGATGGTTGCAAGCAGATGCAATAAAGGCTGCTCCTATGCAGCCAACAGCAGTGCAAGTGCAGGATCCTTCCCTATAATATATTAATTAATTTTCGGATTCTCGGAGAAAAATAAAGGTGGTTATAAAATATAAGGTTTTTGACATATTTAACATTTTCTAGAAATAAAAAACAATTTTTAAATAACAAGAAAAGCTACCTAAATTGGAATTTATCCGACATAGCCTAATATGTAGTTAAATTAACTATTGTACTTTAAATCAAATTAAAACTTGATCCAAAAAGTTATACAGGGTGAGACAAAATTAATATTGAACATTGGTCACCTTTAAAAGCATGTTACTCTTTTATTTTAAATGGAACACCCAGCATATTATTCCGATATTCAATGGATAAATTATGTCTCTTCAAAATACTATTAAGGTTGCCTACCCCTCAAACAAAGATTTCCCTAGATATTTTCATTTACATGATTTCATCTGAGTAGATCTTTATTATTTGATAAAATCTAGAGTGGCTGTGATATGTCTGACGTTACTTCAACATAGCTGTCTTATTAGTCCAACTTTAACAACTAGTTATCATTTTGTGTCCATAGAATAGAATTCCATATATGCCTTTTAAAATGAAAAGAGCCTTTTGAAAAGACAATCATTTTATGCAGTTAACAGGAAAGGAAGCATTTCGAGCATTTGATTTCATCTAGCTAATTTTTGTCACATAATTGTAGGTTTATATCTAGTTTTAATTATGTAATAATTAAAATATGTTTTAAACGTGTATCTTTCTATTACCGTTGAGTATTTTACTCTACAATCTTTAATTTTTGTTAAATTAACAAAAGGTGTATCATAGCCACCACCCCCCCTCAGATTTTTTCAAATAACAAAGATCTACTGACGTACAATCATAAAAATGAAAATATCTAGGAAAATATTTGTCTGAGGGATAGGCAACCTTAATAATATTTTGAATATATATATATATATATTATATATAAATTCCCCATTGAACACCGGAAAAATATACTGGGTGTTCCATTTAAAATAAAGGAGTAACTTGCTTAAAAGTAACTAATGTCCCATATATTAATTTTGTCTCACCCTGTATATCTTTTCGGGTCAAATTTTAATTTAGTTTAATATACAATGGTCATTGTAATTAAATATCAGGCTATACAGGGTAAATTAAAATATAGGTAGCCCGTTATTGAAATCTAAAATTTACTCTTAATTTTCACAAAATGTGAAGTATGTCAAAATCCTTAGAGTTTAGGTATATGCTTCTTTAATAAAACTCACCTTTATTTTTTGCCTAGAATCCGAAATTCAATTAATATATAGGGTGTTCCATAACAAAAACACAATTTTGATGTGTAACTTTTTTTGGGGACACCCTGTATAACTCTATATATTTTTATAAAATGCTTTCAATTAATATACATATGCTCCCAAAATTTCATTTCGATATAAACTACCGTTCTCCTTGAGCCTCCGCGTCGTATGAGAGGCGCCACACTGTATATCGAAAATGTCTACTGTAATATCAGTCGAAAATATGTCACGGACATTACGATAAAATTTACTGTTTCAAACGTCATTACAGTATAATGATTTTAGAATTTTACGTGGAACATTTTCGTTAAAAGTCCTCAGTTTTCCAGATCGATAGAAACGATATTAAGAGAACTTAACGATTTGCCGGCTTAAAAAATAATTACTTTTCCACTTGGCGACGACGGAGGAAATGCATTTTCTTGTTTTCCCAGAAACGCTCCGACGCTTCGGTTGCCTCTTTTTTAGACCGCGTCGCTGCTGCCTCTGCGGGAATTTCATCGATTCCATAAAAACAAGACGAAGAAGTATCGGAAGAAAAGTAGAGAAAATCTGAGAAATACTTGGGGTTTTCAAGAGGGTGAAGTTAGGGAGAGTAGGGGGGAGGCAGAAAGAGATACAGTTGTAAACTTTAAATGCATCGATCCAGATTTATTTCTATAGTGGAGAGAAAATAGAATATATAAAATAGGATTTGTTAAACTTCTAAATTAACAGAATAAGTAGTAAGTAACATTTTAATCTGTTTCTTTGAAAATAATACTCTGACAGCTTAGGCGCTTTAAGCAGTATCCCCATGCAATCAGTGAGAAACAATGATGGAATGCCGAGAAGCACTGTCCTGGCTGCGTTAAGGCGGGGTTACTCTGTGTTGGGTGCCAGGCCAGAGCAATGTGGTGGGCAACCAAGAAACAGACAGACTCGGCACAAAGGAGGTTAGGGAAGAGGCCGTGGCAGATGACCTACCACTTGTGACTATCAACACTCTCAAGGAAGCTATAGAACTACCATAAAGGCCAAGCAGCAAGAGACGTGGCATACCTACTTTTTCTCCTGACCCTTCATTTTTGTACAGGGTGGTTGAAATTGGTTTGTTTTAACAGAGAAAACCTATTTCCTGACTAGATAGAGCAAAACCGACATAGATGTCATTGCTTGATTTCTGAGACACGTTTAATGGCGTAAACCGCCTGTTGATATTTTCACTGCCAACTTAGATACGGGGTCTTTTTGAATTTTTTACTATTTGGAAAATTGCCCATAACTGTTGTATTTCGCGGAATAATAAAATTCTGTAAAAACGTCTTTAAGGCACTTTTTTAAGCACAATCCAGTGGCGTAGTCAGTTTTTTTCTATACATGCTCTTTTTGTCAGAAATAATTTTTTAAATGGAAATCATAGTTGGCTATGAACTTAAAAAAATGCTGGCGTTTAACCCTTTCCAACGATATAAAGTTATGTGTATTTATTTCTAAGAATGAGAGAAATATTATGTTTTTTTATCTTTGTATCGAAGCGGGCCTTGATTTCGTGTTGACTTAGTTGCCTAATTATTTTTTATCACAATTTAATATTCTATATTATTATTTATCTGCATAATTAAAAACTTTGAAAAGGTAAATCAACATTCTACCGTATGATCGAGAAAAAACGGCGTCAAAGGCGGCTGGGGAATGACTATCGATGCTATTTTTGACGAGATAGAACTCTAGACGTCAGTTACTGAGAACTGACATAAAATTTGTCAAAAATTAATACCTTATATAGAAAAACCAGAAAAGAATAGAAAGTTTCCAGATACACATATCTATTTCCAAAATTGTTTTTTTCAAAAGGTTTCGATCTGCACCAGTTCTACTCAATAAAAAATCGATATTAAATCATCCTTAATGCAATTAAACGCCTTTAAAAATAAAGAAGAGCAAGACCAGTAAGACTCTAACCAAACTAAATCTCGTCGTCCGACAAGCCTCAACGACCGAGACATTTCGACAACATTTTTTTATTATTGGTATTGTTAAAATGTACGGATTAGCCTATTATTGTCACGTCACAATAGACCGTTCAGATTTTGTTAATACACATTGATTATAGCTGTAAATAAAAATGCGTGTTTAATACCAGTAAATAATCCGTTAGTTGATGGATTAAATATCGTGTTATCGACAAAATTAATTGTAGGCTTTTAAATTTTGCCTAATATGGTCATATTTTGCAATATTCAACTCATAATTGTTGATACTTCTGGTGGATGATGTTCAATTTATACATATATAAAATATAAACAAACCAAATTGAAGTACTAGAAGCAATAAGGTGAGATAGTTATTTTTACGAATCCCTTTATTATTACTTCTTTACTTATAGAGTATCTGTTTCTGTGTATGCCTAAGTTTCTGTTTTCCAAGAAGCATATTAATTAAATGAACAAAACTGTGTCCAAGAAATAATCTATTGCATAGAGAATTTAATGAAAACAAAATTGGTGATGCTGTGTTCAAGTAAAGTTCCATGCAGGAATCAATGGTTATTGCTAAAATATTTTATTGGTGTATTGTCAATTTTATTTACTTATATATTACGTTATTTAATCTCAATAATTTTAGGCTCCTAAGTCATTTATTTACATACTTAACTTTTAACGTAACTACTGGTAGATTGTAGGAAATAATATACACATTGGAACAATTTAAGTAAATAAATGAATTAATATAATACATACATCAAGAAGTAATGTATAATTTTACAAAAAGCTGTATTAATCACTTTCGAAAATCATAATTGTTTTTTTTAGTAAGTCGCAGACAAATATTTTAGGTTTGTTATTAAATTAAATGATAATGTAATAAGTACAGATTTAGACTCTTGAACCAGGCATAGTATATTAATTAGTAGGGTTCACAGTAAAACATATTTTGTAATACCATTCGAAAGAAAATAAATACCTATATTATACTGTTTATAAAGTGAGTTTCATTGTAACATAACTTAAGAAAACAATTAATATGCATATGTCAATCATAAGAAAAGAATCTATTAATTTAATGAACTATACCCATAGTACTCGGCAAACAGTAAACCAAACCAAAGAAACTAAGACTTACAGTGTTAGATCATGTAGTATATAAATATTTTAATTTTATCATTTAATAAATAAATACAATATAAAATTTAAAATGCCAATTTTTTATTTTAAAACAAGTGATTTATATATGTATAAACAATTTACAATTATTTATCATTTAATTTATTGGCCACAGCTTCCGGGATTATAAGGCTAATATTTTGCTGCCTATAGTGCCTATATCTCAAAAAAGAATAATTAAGATTAATTAATGATTAAGTATCCCTGTATTTTTAAATGTTGAATCTTATGGACTGAAAAAACTGCTGATGATATTTCTACTTTCACTGACCGAAGATGCAGAAACCTAGAAGAAAATTCATTAACAAATTTGGAACAAGCATTTTAAGGTTTTCCTTAAATCCTCTACACAATAGACTATTTCTTGGACATTGTTTTGTTCATTTAATTTAAGTAAAACAAGTAAATTAATAATACAGATTCGCAAAATATCCCACCTTACCGTTTCTAGTACTTCAAGTTAGTGTGTTTATATTTTATACATGTATAAAATTGAACATCATCCATCAAGGTATCAACAATTATGAGTTGAATATTTCCAAAAAACATGACCATATTAAGCAAAATTTAAAGGCCTACAATTAACCTTGTTGATAAACACGATACTTCTTCCATGTATAGTAATGAATACACATAAAAAAATTATGGGGATGAGCCACTTTTGAGACTTACACGGTATAGCTAAAGATAGAACCGAGTTAAATAACTGGTTTTACAGCTACAGTTTTGCTTTAATCTGAAGGGTCTAGTCTGTATTAGACAATTACAAAATAAGACAATCCATACATTTTAAAAAAAGTAGAATAATCTGATTTTTGTTAACTCTAAGAGTTATCTTAAATATCTGGAACTGGGACGGGCGATTGTTAGGTTAGAGCCTTTGATTTTTCTTCTTTTACTTTTTAAAGACGCATTTAGTATCAATTACGATTTACTGGATTTACCTAATATAGATTTCTTATTAAAACTGGTATAGTTCAAATTATCAGAAAAAATATTTTTGGATATAGATTTCTGTATTCTAAACTTACTATTGTCTTCTAGATTTTCTACATTTAATTCATATTTAATTAAAATTTAATTTTTTGAAGATCTTTAAAGTGAAAAGAAGAAGAATTTTAATTAACTAAAAAAATCAAAATAAAGTTAATTAACTTTGAGCAGAGTTCGACCTCGTCAAAAATAGCATCGATAGTCATTCCCCAGCCGCCTTTGACGCCGTTTTTTTTCGATCATACGGTATATTAGTATTACTAATTACAATTAAAACGCTAGGGTTACAACTGAACTATTAAATGGAGAATTTAGAGAGAATTGGGTTGGAACAAAGGGCCCATATCTTGGCCTCCTAGGTCCTGTGATTTAACTCTTTTCGATTTTTTTATGGGGGAAATTAAAAAACATATATAAGGGAAGAACCATTGGGAAGGAATTGCAGAAAGCTACTAGGCAGGCTTTTGGACTTATTAAACCAGTTCGCCCAATAAATCGTTGTAGCTCTGTGCGCAACAGATGTTTATTGTGTATTCAACAAGGAGGTGCTCAATTTGAACATTTTTGATTTTTTTAGAAAACTATATTAGTCACTCAAAAAATAGTTTTTTTTAGTTTTGTTATTTGTTTATTATATCGATTTCAGTTGTAATTACTAATACTAATAATTACTATTACTAATAATAATAGAATGTTTGATTGTGATAAAAAATAATTAGGCAAATAGGTCAACTCAAAATCAAAGCCCGCTCCGATATAAAGATAAAAACCCTATTATTTCTCTCATTCTTAGAAATAGATACCCATAACTTTATATCGTTGGAAAGGCTACAGTTGAGGGTTGGAACCTTTGGTGTTACACAGCAAAATAAAAACACTAAATCACCACAATACACCAAAACACTTTTACTTTTACACTGGACGCGCGTTTCGCTAACCATGTTAGCATCATCAGCAGATGATTATAAACTGATTTGGGTTACGCGATTTAAACAAACTAGGGCTCGTTTAAAAGACCTTTCCTTCCTTAATTATCCCCGGTATAAATTTTGTTTCCACAATTTTTTTTGTGGTAGCTAGAGGGCGCTGTTTGACATCATAACAGATATTGCGCTGTTGCGTAAAAAAGTTAAATAGGAGGCTAAATAAAAAAATACGTGTTATACCCCGGTGGCGTAGAATTACGGTTCTCGTCTACCAATCAAAGGTTGTGGGTTCGAATCCTACAGCCAGCAGCTCGTTCATCAGCCGACTATTTTTAATAAAATAAAAATAGTTTGGGTACTTAGGTCGACTCAGCCTTAAATGAGTAGGTACTCGGGATTCACAATCCTAAGGTAATAATAGGCACATTACCTTCCTTGTATATTATTATTATTAGTAAGAAAAATAGTAAAAATCTACAGTATTGTTTAAGACAAAGTTACTAAAGGAAAATAATTTGAGAGAAAAAACACTCCCTACAGTTCAAGATCAAAAAGTCAACGTTACAACTTTTCCTCTCGCGTCTCGTGTGTCACGGTCCTCAATTTTTAATCCCATCGTGAGTAAAGAAGTTCTACTTCAATAAACTAAAAGGAAGCATTTCAGCAATCAAACTTAAATCACTACTACTATTTACTGTTTCAACCATACCCACAAAAATAGTATCCAGTCTACCCTATACTACTAAATTTTAAACTACATTACCTAAAATCCGATTTTAACCTAAAATCTCACCGATTCAAAATAACACCGCAACAGTTTGTCACACTGGATCAACTAAGATTAGCTATTTATTTCTATAAGGAGTCTTCTCCCTATTAGAGTAGCGCTTCAGAATAACCTCCTAAGGGACGGCACAATCCAGAGTCAGGGAATGACATTGATTCCATACAACGGCCGATGACCGTGGTTTAAGATCCCGGATTAAGCTAGATGGGTCTCAAGGGTCAAACAGACATCTAAGGGTCTTAAGTGCGATGGGATGTAAAAAAGAGTAATAGAGCACCAAGCTCTAAGAGAAAGAAACTATAATTCATTGTTAGTTTTTGTCCTTAGTTATTTATAACAAAGATTTATTTATAAAGAACAGAGAAACTTCTTATAACAGAGTTCTTTACTACTAATAATCTAACTCTTTTAGTGTCTATTTGATTACAAGTCTGAATGATTTAAGTTGTGGATATTTTAAGATGTATGCACTTTCTTTTTTTTAAATGTTCTTCTTTCTGGCTCTTGCATATTTTAAATAGAACCATCAATATATCTTAGCCCACGGCCACACAGAAAGCGTTTTTTGCGTTTTTAGCGTGCAGCGTCTTTAGCGACTAAAACAAAATAACGGAATTATATAGGAGTGGCCACACCAAAGGCGTGTAGCGTTCGGCGTGTCTCGCAAAAAACGCAAATGAAAACAAATCAGTGTGTTTTTCTAAGATGAGACCCGTCATAGGCGGACGTTATATTTAATAATATAATAAAAATAAATTAAATAGTATGCATTTTTTTCATTTTAGGGTATTATCTAAAAATATTTTTATAAAGAACATCTACTGTTTAGGAAGATTCAATTAAATTCAAAAATTTGAAGGAAATGTTTGAAAAAGTGTAGTTTGAAATGTTGAAAAAGTAATAAATTAAAGAAATATTTTCTTACGCGTAAAAATAGTTTTTTTATGCGTAAAAAGTGTTTTTTTTTCTGCTTAAAAAAGTTTTTTTTAACAGAAACTAATAGTTTTTGACGCGTAAAAAATAGTTTTTTACGTGTAACAAGTAGTTTTTTACACGTAAAAATATTTTTTTGGGGTAAAAGAGTTTTTTGCTAGAAACAATAAGTTTTGGACGCGTAAAAATTAGTTTTTTACGTGTAACAAATAGATTTTTACACGTAAAAAATAGTTTTCTACCAGTAACAAATAGTTTTATACGCGTAAAAAATAGTTTTTTACGTGTAACAGTTTTATTCGCGTAAAATAATAAAAATAGTTTTTTACGTGTAACAGATGTTTTTTACACATAATAATTTGATTCACTTTTACAAAATTTGTATTAAAATATCAATATTTTTGATAAACTCGTGGACTGCTCACAAATACACGTCGCGTCACTACGTATTTTTAAGCCGTTAACACGTTTCGTTACAACGAGCTCGTGTGTCAAAGCCGTCTCACTAGCTCGTATGTCACGGTCTTGAATTTTTACCCCCAGCGCGCGTAAAGAAGTTACTCCAAAATGTTTCATAAATCATGTCCTAAAATTGCATTAGCAACAAGAAATATTTACTATTCTATTATATAATTATAATTATTTATTATATTATATTATAATTATAACAAGTACTAACCACAACACTACAACATAAAAAAACTATACACTTATAAACTAAAATTCCTAAAATAAATGGTAAATAATAATTATTATTTTTACACACACCACTGGCAGTAGCAGTAGATTGTGTTTGTCTCCGAATATATGCCCCGGCCCGTCCACAATTCAATCCCATCATCTTTTATCTTCGTCTCTTCAACGCTAACGGCGCCGATCTCGCCTATCTCTCTCTCACAGGATTGATTGTTGGACGGGCCGGGAATACACGAGCTTGCGACGTTACTAATTGACATCCTGATAGAAACTGCAGACCTGCCGCGTCTTTTGCGTGTTTTTAATGGACACAAATCGAAAAAAGCGCTTGAGACGCAAAAACGCTAAAAACGCTTTCTGTGTGGCCGTGGGTTATGCTCTTTGGATTCTACATAAAGTACTGAACATATTTTTTGTATAATTTTCTATACCTTAATTTAACCGTTTTTGAAATATCTTCAACTTTCAGTCAAAAATTATACAGGGTGCTACAAATTCGGGGTACGAGCATTGGTATCTCGGTAACCGTAATAGATACAAACATAGTTAAATAAGAGGAAAGTTGTGCTTTGGGATGTTCACCAAAATGCCATGAAAAATGTTTTAAAAATTTCAAGGATTACTAAGTTATTTGGAAAAATCTAATTTTTTTGAAAATAATTTTTGTTTTTTCCTGTCGTCACTTTTTAGAAAATCAAAAAACGAATTGCACGTTCTCATAGCCACTTTATTAGGACTATCTGGTAGTATTTTTGGATTTTTAATTTTCTGACAACTTAATTTTTTTAAATACGGACCTGAATTTTTTATTTCAGGTTTAGAAAGAATTCGGTCTTTTGGGTACAATGATATGCCACACTTAATATTTTTTGTGTTTCGGACATTTGAATACAATTTATTTAAACTAATTTCAGGTCCGGCTCTGTTTTTTAATATTTAATCTAATCATCGTCACAATATTGATAAGTTTTCAAACTTAACAATTATACATTAACAATGAAGTGGGTGTAAAACATTGAATACGCAAAATCAAATGCAATAAAATAATATAAAATAAATAATATAAATATAACATAATATAAACAATCAAATCATTTCCCCGAAAGATGGCCAGCGAGGTTTTTGATGGACTTGTCGCCAAGGAGGGTGGGAGACATTACATCACGTCATTTGTGAAAATCAATACATCTCAACATTTACAATAAAGAGTACAAAATGCATCAAGAAGAAAGTTCAAAGAGCTAAAAATAAAATTGAACGAAAAATAAATTTGTTCAATAGGGAGAGTGGTAGCCCTTTCGTATGTACAGCATTAGAAACTAGTTTGTGTAGAAGTTCATTTATTTACAATAACTACGATTAATATTATGCCATATTATTAGATCGCACACAGATTTCAAATTCACAATAAAACAGTTAAAAATAATATCTTTAAATTGCTGACCTGGATATTATTTATTTGAATCTTTCAGTTGGCTCGATTGTCCTTATTCAATGTTAATTAGCGCTGATCGATATTGCTGCGATGAATATAATCAGATTAAGTAATTTAAAAAACCAGAGTCGGACTTGAAATTATTTAAATAATATAATTAAATAGTTTTGTTGTTGTTAAAGTACCCAAAATACGAAAAAGTATAAAGTGTGGCATATCATTGTACTCAGGAGACCGAATCCTTTCAAAACCTTAAATAAAAAATGCTTGTCCATACTTATAAAAAATTAAGTTGACCTCTGTATCTCACAAATTATCAGCTAATTTGAAAATCTAAAAATACTATCAGATAGCCCTAATAAAGTGGCTGTAAGAATGTGCAATTAGTTTTTTGATTTTCTAAAAAGTAACGACAGGAAAAAATAAAATTGATTTTCAAAAAGGTCGTTTTTTTTCAAAAAAAACTCAGCAATCCTTGAAATTTTTAAAAAAAAATTGGTGACATTTTGGTGAACATCCCAAAGCGCAACTTTCTCCTAATTTAACCATGTTCGTATCTATTACGGTTACCGAGATACCAATACTCCGGTACAAATAAAAAAACACCCTGTATAGGGTGTAATAAATTTTATATAAGGCGTTTATAAAAATATGATAAAAATTGAAATGTCCACTGTTAAGTAGTTAGTTAAGTTTAAGAGTTATGAGTTTTACAATTCCATTTTATAACTTATACACTTTTATACACTATACAATAAAAGTGCCGATAGAGACACTGGTTAAATAAAATCCTGTCTTTATTTAGTCATTAAAGTAACTACAAAATTTTATTAAACAATGTACACATACGACCAAGTAGAAACATAAAACTGCACTTAGTCTGTTAGGACCTAACAAAAGCCATTTTTATGGAATAAAACGCAAACAAGCTTAAAACATTTCAAACATTGTAGGTACTGTACAAAAAATTCAGAGTTTCGAAATAGATTTCACGTTAAAAGTAATTATTAATAGAATACGGTTCTATTTTAATTAACATTCTTTTTTTTAAATACATTCAGATGCAAAAAAAACACAACGGAAAAATTTTTGGTTAAATTTAAAGTGCTATATTTTTGTTATTTTTAGCCCTATTTTCATGAATTTTTTAGCAAGCTGTATATAATTATAACACCTTTTATTCGTAAACTCAGTTTTTTAATAAACTCTAGTATTTGGCATATTATACAGGGTTAATCGAGGGGTTATTTTTTACCTTAACTATAAAACACACTGTGCAATAATTTCATGTGTAAATTTTTCTAAAATATAATTTTAAGGTTAGAACCATGTCTCCTGAGCATTTGGTTTTTTGGTTCATGTCCATAGTGGTGTATGTTAGCTTAAAATTATGCCAAAATATTTCACATCTGGCAACAAATGCATCCTTTTGGATTTAGATAGTACATGGATAGAGAAGTCTAAAAAGCTCGGGACACAAATTTTTCTGGCCCTCTAGCGGTCTTGATGATGTAATCAAAATGGCCGCCAAAATTTTTAGACACGCTTCTATATTTCCCGCTATAAGTCAGTTTTAGTTTTCGATATTAACAAATATTGTTAGTGATTATAAAAGAGGAGGAAACGCGCTTTTTAATGGTATGTTTCACAAAATTATTTACTTTTATAATAACAAAAATATTTGTTACTTAAAAAAAATGTTTTTTAATTTCATTTTTTCGTCAGATTTTTCTAAATAACTTGAAATTCGCAATATATAGCTAAAAATGTGTTCTATACTTTTTTCTTCGCAAAAAAATTACCTTTAAAACTTTATATATTTTTTCTATTTTATCATAAACAGTTGCTAAAAATCTGCCAAAACAATGTAGCGTTGCACAGCTAGTCGTTAGGGCAACAATGTAATTTATAGATTTCGTAAGATAATACAGCGGTTTTGTACCTGCTAAAAAGCAAAAACATTAATAATTAATTTTAGATGAATAAGTAAAAAAAGTATAGCTTTTTTCGGAAGACGAAACTTTGATTTCCGTTTTAAAATCGCACACATGAAGCACACTCAAGGTATAACTGTAAAGTAGCTTTCAAACATACAGTTATATATAGTTACAGAAGTCATATCCAGAGTAAAGGATTTGCACTACCCGTTCACTTATGATTACCGATCACTATCCGAGCACTGTCCTTCACATATACAAAGTTTTGGACAGCGTATTCCCATTTTAACACATTTACAAGATGTACATCGCTTGCGGCAAGTACAGGAGGTAAGTTCTACACAGTGTTTTGAAACTTCTGGAATTGTTATCCACACAGGTCGGTACGATCCTTCCGAAGTTAGTATCCATCCCCACTCGGTTGGTGAAGGTATCGGGTATTGTGCAACGAGACTGTTGCTCCAAATTCTAGCTTGGAATGTGTTTTTTTAATACTTATTTTTTCTGGCCCGTTTGATATGTCTATTACTATGATATCCATTATATGACGTACCATTGATGGCGTTGCAATTTCGTCATTAAGAAGTGGAAGCAACGACGCATTACACCTAATTTCTTTAATACCAGGATCATTGTGTGCATGAAAAGCAGCAAACGATATTGTAGGCATGTGCTCGTATGTACTATACTTGTTGTATGTATGCTCGTAGGCAAATACTTGTATGTCTGCAATATACACTCTCTGCAGGACAGAGTTAGGCCAATGACTTAAAACTTTCCTAGGGGTGAATGCAGGATCGTGGTCGGTGTACTGTGGATTGACAGTTGGCAAAGGTGGGTCACTTATTACTTTACCAGCAGTTGCAGGAAGAGTAGTGTAATATTCAGGTAGACCATTGAGAATTTGTTTGTTCCACTGTTGGATACGAATGCTGTCATCGTCAATCTCTATAGTTGCTTCACTGTGAGGATGCTCAATAATAGTAACACTTGAACCATGGAAAGAAGTATGTAATGCATGTAACGGCAGTAGAAGAAGACTGGTTGTGATCAATGTTATCTATTGCTGATGTCACAAACACAGTGGGACACGACTTAGGAGGGTAAACACCATCTTCCGTATATTTTTACAAATACATTA
This sequence comes from Sitophilus oryzae, assembly GCF_002938485.1. Classification (NCBI taxonomy): domain Eukaryota; kingdom Metazoa; phylum Arthropoda; class Insecta; order Coleoptera; family Curculionidae; genus Sitophilus; species Sitophilus oryzae. The sequence continues at coordinate 500,711 of NW_022146024.1, read as the reverse complement.
AAAATTCCAGCAATTATATTTGATAGTTAAATAGTCATTAGGTCGTTGTATTACTGTTCAGGATCTATATAAATTGTGTAACGACTAGATGTGTAACGCTACAGTATTTTGGCAAATTCTCAAAAACCGTTTGTGACAAAATAGAAGTCATATATACCGCTAGAAAGATAATTCTTTGACGAACAAAAAAGCATATGACACGTTTTTAGCTAAATGTAACTGATTTCTGAATGAAAACAAACTGAATGAAAGAAATTAAAATTAAAATATTTTTGGTTTTGTGAACCTAAACTATAAAACGAAATACACGAAATACACGTTAATATCGGAAAGGAAAATTGAGTTATAACGGGAAATTTAGAAGCGTGTCTCAAAATTTTGGCGGATATTTTGATTACGTCAGCAAGACCGCTAGAGGGCCAGAAAAATTTGTGTCCCGGGCTTTTTAGACTCGTCTACCTATGTGCTTTCTGAATCCAAAAGGGCGCATTGGTTGCCAGATGTGAAACTTTTTTCAGCCATCTCACCCCACTACCATACATGTCTTGGTTAATTTTTAAGAGCGAAATGAAAAAAAAACTACAAGAAAGCGTTCGACTCTGTACCACACTCATGGCTACTTAAAATTCTGGAGATCTACAAGATAAATACCTCAATAGTCAGAACTCTTCAATATTTATATTATTATTAACATCTCTTCTCGTTACTTCCTCAGGGGACAGTTATCAAACCAAACCATTAAAAGTCCGAAGAGGGATATTCCAAGGTGATAGCTTAAGTCCATTAATGTTTTGCATGGCCATAAACCCACCAAGTTTCATGCTTAAGTCTAGCAAATATGGCTATGCTGTGAAGAACAATCCTCAAGTAAATATTTCCCACTTGCTTTACATGGCTTAAAATGTTACGCGAGCAACCCAGAACAACTAAAATGGCAAATGGAACTTGTGGCATCCTTTAGCCAAGCTTGCCACCAACAAATTGCATTTTTTTTCAATTATGATTTCTTTTTTGAAGTTATTTTTCAACGTGACAAGCCGGCTTTGGTGATTATTGTGAACTATGTACTACTATGAACTGTTCAAGATGTTCGACGTTTGGTAAATGCTTGGCAGGAGGGTTAGAGATCGCGTAGCAGTACCAGCTTCATTAAATGAACTTTGTTTGGTCCTTAAAGAAGAATGGGAAAACATAATGCAATATGATATACGCAGGCTCGTTGACTGTATGAACGGACGTATACAGCTAGTTATAGCAGACCAGGGCGGCAATACAAAGTAATAGGGTATTCTAACATTTTTTTCTGTTTGTATACTTGAGTATTACAGATGTTTTCTTTAATATCGTTAGTACTGTTATCGTGATTAATGTTTTTAAAAATCCGTGGACTGTATCGTTAGTCTTTAACGTTTTTTTTTTAAATTTAACATAGAGTATCTGATGCAATGTAATATGACATTTCGACAATAGTCACCTAAACCATCTCTTCATACTAAAAAATTACATCAAAAAGTAATGTGTAAAATTTGGAAAATAAGTTTGTTATAATGCTTTTATTTATTCACTATTCTAATAAAGAATATGCATTCCTTCGGAAACTCTCTATTTATTTATCTAGTAATGCTAAAACACTCTATTTGAAAGTCGATTAGAGAAAATAGTATGATTCATTGGATGAATGAATGAAATGAATTCAGCGATGTAAATATTTTTGTGATCAAGTAAAATTGTGATGTAAGAGGAGGCTTAGCTTGCCGGCGGCGGGTCAGTAGTAGACGGGCCGGCCGGCTGTAGTGTTGTGTTTTGTCATAGAGCTGACATTTGGGGGTTGCGAGTCTTTTGACTATAAAAGTTGCATGTACTGTAAGGCAACGGGTCGTTTGACCATTGAGACGAAAACCTCTTGTGACGTCTTGCCTTCGAGGTTGGTCTTGAGAGTTTAAGGTCTCCCTTGTCTTCTCGATTGACACGATGCGGCGTTGGGGTAGTGAGGTACCCCAATTAGCCTATTCGATTGGGATGCGAATCTGTTTAGCGGCAGATTTAGTATAGGGGAAGCCCCTATACTATTTCAGGTGACACTAGCTAGTTGTTGAAGATTATTAACCAATAGATTCGAATAATATTTTAATTAGATGGAAAATATGAAATGGGATATATTAAATAAGAATGTCAGTGATGTCAGTGGCTAGGGGGCAGAGTACCCCCGGGTGAGTTTTACTATTTAACTATCAATTTTATCCAGATCAGTAAATGTTTGTTTTGTTATTTTCATGTACAATGAGAGAGTGCTTGCAAAATGACCAACTAAATGGATATTTGAGGTGAATTTGCATTGTGAGACTCGGTTGAGTAAGCCCCAGAAATAAGCGTCTTTACAAATGATAATTAAAAAAATTGCAAATTGATTGTTATCAGTTCATTTCGCTCTTAAAAATTAACCAAAGCATATATTGACATGAATCAAAAAACAAAATGCTCAGGAGTACTGGTTCTGACCGTACAATTATATTTTAGGAAAAATTACAGACAAAATTTTTGCGTAGGGTGTTTTAGAGTTAAGGTAAAAAACAACCCTTCGATTAACCCTGTATAATATGCCAAATACTAAAGTTTATAAAATGTTGAGATTACGAATTAAAGTATATACAGCTTACTAAAAAATTCATGAAAATAGGGCTAAAATAACAAAAATATAACAATTTAGATTTGACCAAAAATTTCTCCGTTGCGTTTTTCTTGCAGCTGAGTGTAGTTTAATGCTTTCAATTTTTCTTATTCTTAGATATAACTTATTATAGACCTATATTATTATTTTCAACTTTTAATTGCATTAATTATTTTTTATTTTAATTTCGATGAAAAAAAACATCACTAATGGACGTTGTTCCTTGTCAGTTCTTTTATTCTTGAGAAGCAAGTTGGAGGTTAATTGTTATAGACCTTTTCCTTGTCAACAAGGAGGAAAGTTTTTGGGAAAGTTTGTAACATTTTCTTCTTAAGTTGTTTGAGGACGGTGAAGGAGAAAATGTATTATTTGTTACGATGAGATTTTGTTCCGATTTTTTATTGTTTTTTTGTTATAACTGATATCGAAATATATTTTGAAGGATCCAGATTGGGGTAATATTGTTCTTATTTAAGCTAGAGTATATAGAAAAAGTGGGTCTCAAAATGAATTTAGCAAAAACTAAAGTAATGTACAACGAACTAGTGGAAAGAAAAGACGTTCTAATAAATAAGACAACACTGGATAGGAACACAATATAACATACGAACATCTTTCAAAACACAAAATACACTTAGATCCATTTTATCACATACTAAACCAATGAATACAAAACAACAAACAAAAAATGTAATATACAAAATACCATGTAAATGCGATAAATTTTACATTGATGAAACATTTACACCCTTAAATATTCGAATTAAAGAACATAAAGAGTATTTAAGAAAGGGAGATTTTTACACATCTAAGATTTGTCCGCATTCATGGGACACAGGGCACAGAATAAATTTTAATAACGCCAAAATTGTAATGAAAGAAGTGATAGCCTCTAAAATAAAAATTAAAGAGGCTTTTTTAATACAATCTAATAAAAATAAATGTATTGTTCATGCATCTGTAGATGTTAGTAATGTATGGCAATCGCTTCGTCGATTTTAAAGAACATAACACAAATAAACATAACATACGTAAAAATTAAAAATAATCATACAGAAAGTTAGGGGATTTTTGGTTTTACCTTATTAAGTAATTGTTATCAGGTATAGTCTATAAACTGAATAACTTTGAATTTTGACCGTTATTTTTTACCAACATTGCAAATATAAAATCCCTCTGTCAAAAAAGTTACTGATATTCTTTAAATTGAGTGCCTGAACGAATCAGATAGGTAACTCTTTTTTACTTTCCTGAAATAGAAAAGGAAAATAATAAAACAAGTGGCAGTTCTTCCTCTTCTTGCAAAAATCAACACGAAATGTCATGATTGTCAAAAGTAAAATGTCATCAGCTTCTAAATATCAGACCAGTGCCGTCTCTAATAGAACAGCCCCGGAGCGAGATTTATGACGTCACGCTAGTTAGATACTACGCATTAATAAATATGTTGTAGAATACATGGAAAACGTAATTATTCCTCGTATTTTTGGTTTGCATTTTAAAAATGATATAGTTTGAAAGTATACATCAAATATACATAATATGCAGTTAATAAATACAATATATCTTACAACCTATTTATAGTAATAAATACTTTGGCAAATAAACTATGAACCATACAAATGCAGCAAATGTTTTACAATATACAAATAATGAATAGGTACATAAGTTAATGGGTAAAATGTAAAATATATTTTAAATTTTGGGGTTTGAAAATCGATCTAATTTAACAAGAAACATTTAATATCTACTAATAGTGATGTATTAATATTTGCATTCACAAAATTTCTATGCATATTTTGCAAGTATCAATGTTCGAAAAATTATATTTGAAAATAATACAATATCATAGAAAAAAAGGCGTCAGCGATGGCTATGAAATAAAGATCGCTGTTATTTTATATGTAAAATTATTGTAAAATTTTTGATTTTCTTGGGATTTAAGTTCGGGAAAAGCGCTGATTAAGTTTTCATTTGGTTTTTCATTATTTTTATTTGGTTTAAAAAAGTGTTTCGGCTAAGATTATAGCCTTCATCAGTGTTGTGTCATATGAAAAAAATAGTGTCGAATATAATCCAGAAAATTACATATAAAATATTCACACCACGCGCCACATAATGTTTACTGCAATTAATAAACTAATATAAACTTGTCAAAAGATGACCACAAATTTTTTAAAATTATTATTCTTAACACTAAAACTATCTACATTGACTATGGAGTACGATTTCAGCCATAGTCAATGTAGACAGTTTTAATGTTTTAGTATTCTACAACATATTTATTAATCCGTAGTATCTAACTAGCGTGACGTCATAAATCTCGCTCCGTGGCTGTTCTATTAGAGACAGCATTGCGTCAGCATGGCCGCAAGTTGCTAATCTAATAAAATTAACTCTAGAAAAGCCCGCGGGAACTGTCAAATTCAAAGTTATTCGTTTAACAGACTACAGTAATTGTTAATTTTGAAGTTTAACTTGATATAATATCATTTTAATAGAACGTCAACGGTTTTTGTAGACATATCTGTTTTAAAAAACTAAAGTGTACTCGAATAGTTGAATTTAAATATTTAATTTTTTTTTATGTTAACCTAACTTCTGTCAAGTAGTTTCCGTTTGGATTAACTCAGAAGTGTTTACAAAAAATAACGATTTTAATTTGTAGATTTTCTTGCAGTGGCGAAATACCCATATAGGTTTTTTTGGAGATAAAATACTTATATTCATTTTTACTCCTCTTATATTTCTAGAAGAACAAAAAACAACGTTATTTTGTATAAAATAAAATATCTAATCATTTTATTTCTTGTTTCAGGTACGTAAGTCAACCAGTTCCTCAAAGCCAATCTATGCACTGATGCATGTAAGTCCAAAATACACTTACCTCTCACCCGCTTACTTTTCCATGCATAAAAGCCCAAACAAACATAGGAAAATAAATCGTGTTTGCGCCTAGGACCCGAAAGAAAGAGAGAATATGGAACGGCGGGGAATAAATTTTCCGTTTTGCTGTTTTCCGCCAATGTGGGGATTTCGCAGAAATCTCTCCAGCATCGAATTTGCATGTTCAAATATCGAATGGGTTCGCCGAACGCGTTACCACGGGGATATTGTTCGTTTTGGTGTAATTGAGGGAGTTTGGGGTTGAAAATTAGGCGCGGGGTTGGGAATATTAGCAACTGGGTCATGTCGGGACTAAGTAGCTTTAAATTGGAGTGGCTGCGCGGAAGTAATACTGGCAATTAAAATTATTAAGAAGTTTTTAACTTAAAGTAAATAAAGTATCAACTTAAACTAAATAGAAGATGTACGAGTACACTGAAAAAATTAATTTGTGATTTTACTAACAAAGTAAATTTACCATCCGTTCTTTAGTTTTTTTTAACTCGTTTGTAAAAATCGATGTATGGCTAATTTGTGTCATGTATGTAAATATGTTATTATAAAGGTCTGGCAATAGTGCGTCGGGCATCTGTAGCTCCTAAAATAAAAAAAAACTTAGTAATTTCGTTTAAGTGCAATCCTAAAGTATGTATTAGGATGTATTTCAGGAAAATAATTTAACCTCTACAGGGCGACTCAAAAAAGTGTGAGTGGATCAGGATGATTTTTTTTAAAACTTAACACCCTGTATATTATTACATTTTTGGCTTCCTTTCTGATCACTTTACATAATCTTAAGATATTTTTAAATAAGTTTTGATTTTTTAAAAAAATATATTTTTTTCAGTCTTAAAAAAAAGTCTTAAAAAAATATTAAAAATTCAAGAATTGTCCTGAAATCACAACTATATTAGATGTTTACTTTAGATGGTCTGTACTAACTTTGCTATATATATCGTAATCTTAAATCATACAGGGTGTTCAAAATTCTAGCCTCAACTTTCTAAAATATAAAATATTTTTCTTTGTTATTTTAAATGGGTGTTTATAATAAATATAAACACCCCGTATATTATTCTTTTAATAGATGGAGAATTAAAAAAAATTAACATTTTTTGTATTTAGAGTATTTCAAAAATTTTAACGGCTTTGCAAATACTCGTGGTTTTATTTCATATGGCTCTTTCAACAGTAAAATACAAGAGAAATATCAACAGTTCACAAAAAAAATCAACAGAAGAGAATGTTACAACTATGGAAAATGCTATATGAAATATAAAACCGCGAATATCGGCAAAACCGTTAGTAAGTACTCTAAATACAAAAAATGTTCATTTTTTATTTCTCCATTTACTAAAAAAAATATATTCATTATATTTCATTTAAAAACAAAAACGAAGAAAATTTATTTTATATTTTAGAAAGTTTGGCGTAGAATTTTGAACATTCTGTATGATTTAAAATTTCTATATTTATAGCAAACTTACTACAGGCCATCTAACATAAATACATAATATAGTTTTGATTTCAGGACAGTTTTCTTGTATTTTTAATATTCTTTTTAAGAAAGGCTGAAGAATATACAGGGTGGTCCGAATTGTATTCCGGAAACTTGGGCAGCATATTCTACAGATAAAAATAGGTAAAAAACTTTGTATAAATGTATGTCCTAAAATGCTTAATTTCAGAGATACAGGGTGTAGAAATTTCATTTTTATTTCGATTTTTTCCAAATAATTTCTGAAGTAACGTCAATATTTAGATGAAATTTGGTGCTTGGGAGTTTTTTGATATGAGAAATTTGATTTTGATGTCAATATCACTCCTACTGGTAGAGGGCGCCACCTACATGTGTTTTAACTGTTTTGAAGCGTAATAACTTTTTCTCCGTACCTGTATAAAACTACCGAGGGAAAAAATATACATCTCTGTGATTTTTTACGTAAAAAATATCTCTTTGTAAAAATTGCTACGAGCAACCGTTCTCAAGATATTTAGAATGGAAATAGTCAATACATGCCATTAATGACGAAAAATTAACACGTTGAGAGTAGATAGAGTCAACGCCACGAATGTTTGGGAGTGATTCATCGCTTGACGAAGTTAGAATCGACACGCGCGCTATCATTTTTACATTAAAAACGTAATTTTACCGCAGACGTAGGTTTTTAAAGGCCCGGTCTAATCATCTGCCTGCGCTCCTCCTACTTATTCTAAAATGTTAGCGTGATTGACAAAGACGATACTATCTCGCGTTTCTTTGATTGATTCGTTTTTGTGCGTCAGTCCATTGGTGTGCTTGCAGTGCGACCAATGGGGCATTCCATTTTATATTTATAACCAAATATATGTTTTGACAAGACTTTGACAGTTAAAACTACAAATTACAACAGATTATATATTGATTATTATATGACTTGAAAGACCACGGCACTGGAATTAAGTTTTATGTGACCTTGAACAGATTAGTTCACATGGTAGCGACCGATGTATCACTCCCAAACATTCGTGGCGTTTACTATAGTTATTTCACTGAAATAATAAATTTGGGAAATTTTTATTTTTTTAAAATTAATCATATTTTTCTGCAAAGAATGATGATAAAACAGTTTTTGTTGAACTTTTGGTACAAAAACATTACAAATTTATGATCTCAGTCTAATAACTATTTAGTCAACATGTTTAATTTATGCCAGTGATGACAGGTATTGATTATTTCGATTCCAAATATCTCGAAAACCATTACTCGTAGCGACTTTTACCAAGAGACCTTTTTTACGTAAAAAACATCGTAAATGTATATTTTTTTTATTCAGTAGTTTTATACAGGTACGGACAAAAAGTTATTACTCTTCAAACCAGTTAAAAATATGTAGGTGGCGCCCTCTACCAGTAGGAGTCATATTGACATCAAAATCAAATTTCTCATGTCAAAAAGCTCCCACACACCAATTTTCATCCAAGTACTGACGTTACTTCAAAAATTATTTGGAAAAAATCGAAATAAAAATGAAACTTCTACACCCTGTATCTCCGAAACTAAGCATTTTTGGACATACATTTATACGAACTTTTTTACTTATTTTTATCTGCAGAATATGCCGCCGAAGTTTCCGGAATACAGTTCGGACCACCCTGTATATTTTTATTTATTTATTAATATCTCTGAAACTATCAAAATATATCTACTCATATCTTAGAATTATGTAAAGTGATCCGAAAGGAAGCATTATTCCCGGATCCTGTATATATTTATATTCTCCAATATTCTTAGTGAATTTATTTAAAAAATGTGTATCTCACAGTAAATTTACTTATTCATTGTAAATTTATCTTTTAAAATCGCCAACTTCTTGTATTATTACTATAGAGCAACAACAAATTAAAACATTTTATTATAGTGAATTTACAATTACTTTTGTAAATTCACAAAGCGTTAGTATGCACTTTCGGCACTGGAATTAAGTTTTATTTTGTTTCTTAAATATACTTAGAACTTATTTTGTTTCCAAAAATATGTAGTAGTTTACGGAATATTGGGACACCCTGTCTATTAAAAATCAACGTCTACAGTTCATACCAAATAAATTTTAGTGACGTGATTAAGCTTAAAAGTTAAGACGGGCACCAGCGTTGCCCACTTATATATATATATATATATATATATATATATATATATATATATTTTTTTTTCTTTTAATAAAAATATTTTAGGAAACAAACATAAATTAATTATAAATATATAAACAGTTATTATTTACACCAACAAAACTCACCTTCTTAACAGCACTTAAGGGACATAAAGGGTCATTACTACCGCTTTCCCGTTCCAAAATATTCTAATAAAGTTGCGATGAGGTTTTTACGGCTATTAAGCTATCTTGTACACTTCGCACTAAAAGAGATTCTAAAAAGAACAGTGTTCAACTGCAAGGTCTGCTAGTAAACATTTTTAAGCTTAAAGTATCACAACATTATTTATTTAAACCAAAAACTCTTAACACAAAACTAAAGTGTCAAAACGAATGACAATGTCAAAAAAATAAATGCGACAACTTGAAATTTTTATAGCCGAGCTACCACCTGAATCTCAAGCGCCAAATTTAAATTCCAATTAGTCAGCGAGGCGCCAAATATGTCCATGGTTGGCAACAATGAATTTAAAAATCGCGTCCTCGATTACGTAACAAAAACTTTAATTGATATGAAATATAATGAAAAATCTTAACGAATTCTTTTTGAATTCAATGCACCAAATTTATATTTTTAATACCATTTTGCTCATATTAGCAGCAAGTTTGAATAAACATGTGCGTTCAAATATCGAATGAATTAGCGAACAATTTAATATTAAACGGAATGTTGTTCGTTTTAGTGTAAATTCAGCCCTTTAGGACCGAAAATCATGGAACGCGCCCGTAAAATTACTAACTGGGTCATGTCGCGACTAAGTAGCTCTAAATTGAAGTGGCTGCGGATGTAATACTGGCGATTAAAATTTATTAGGTGCTCTTGTTCTGGCCCAATTAATCAACGTTCCTTTTATTTTTCGTAGTTTCGTTCGAATGCGGTAAGTCGTTTTGAAGTCGTTCAAAACGAACCGATAACTTGCTGTCTTAATTGGCTTCAATCGGTGAGAAAATATATAGGGAACGCTTACGCCGGCCAATTTCCTGATTTAAAGCTCATAATGCCCGCAAGGTCTTCTTTGAAAGATAGGTAGTCTTTTAGACGTGAACGTTTTTGATAATTTCTTACAATATGGGTTGTAATAAAGGATTTGGCGTTTTAAATTCTACATTGTTATTTTAGTTTGAGCTGACTTGACTTCAAATATTAATAGCAATCATCATCTTCAGCGTATTCAACCATTTACAATTATGGTGTCCATATTTAGCCTCACATATTTAGATAATGTCTTTCTCTTTGATATTTTTATAGATGGGAAACGCCTGTAGGGCCGGAGTGGATTTTCCTCATGCGAGAGAGTCTACCCACTAAAAACCCATCTGTGCTCTAAGCTCGCCAATCTCGGTACTTATTATGGTCGCGTAACTTATCTATTCTTCTATGTTGATCTTGTCTGTACCCAAAGGTCTTTTTCATTCTTCTCCTTTTTCTGCATAATCCTTCTTCTTCTTCTTGTCGGTTAACTCTCGAAAGAGTATGGTAACATCATGTCTCAATTGCTCGGATCGTTGTTCTCCATCTCTCTATATCTTGAGCAGCTATAGAAGCCTCTTGCAGGACGTTACCAATAATTTCTTTGATTTGGTCCCCCAGCGCGTCGGAGATCTTCCTCTTGGTCGTTTGCCATTAATCTTCCCTTCGATTTTGATTTTTTCCAGTCCATCTGTTCTTCTCAAAATATGCTGCCCGAATACCTAAGGTATGACTGGTTTATTTTGGTTGAAAGTCTTGTGTTAACTTTCAACTGCCTTAGAATTGATACGTTGGTCTGATGTTCTGTGTATGAAATTCGCAGCATTCTTCTGTAGGCCCACATTTCGAAAGCATCTATTTTTTGTCTGTTTGCAGTTTTCAGAGTCCACGTCTCTGATGCATAAGTAGCAACAGGAAAGATCAATGTGTTTACTAATTTTAATTTGTTGTGCTGGGATATCGCAGAGTCTTTCCATATTCGTGTTAGTTTTATAGTCATAATCCTTAACACCCCGCAAATCGCATCGATATTTTTGTTCGATAATGTCAGAAGGTTTCCGACGTTTTCTCTAGTGATCTTCGTACCATATACTGTTTCTGCGTTTTCCCGTATATCGTCGTGCGCGTGACACCCAAATAGTGTATGGTTGGCTGAGTCTGACGCCTCGCAATACCAGCATGTAGGAGAGTCCGCCTTTCGGATCCTGTGCAGATACTCGTCAAAGAATCCATGACCAGTCATAGCTTGCGTGATGTAGTAGTCCGTATTTGCCTGGTCGCATTTTATCCAATCTTTGATATTAGGTATGAAAGTCTTTGTCCACCTGCTATATGCTTCCCATCGTGTCTGCCATGGCTCTAGTGCAATGCTCCTGGCCTCATTCCGGAAGGAGTTTCCGTTTTTATATATTTGGTTTCTTTCCTCGATACCTCGATCAGTAGGCTGATTGGATGCCGATGCAACCCTGAGTGCTAACTTCCTCTTTATCCTTTCTAGCATGTTCTCATGATATTTGAAGCGCGTGGATCTGTCCTAGATTGGCGATGCGTAGAGTATGGTCGAATGAACTACCGAAGCCAGAAGTCTTCTTTTTTCCGCTCGAGGTCCTCCGATATTGAGAGTGATTCTCGATCCTTGATCTCTTAACGCGTGAAGTCATTCGTATGCCCGAGTCGATCCAAACCTCCATGTATTTAACCTTCTTTTGAGGTCTTATAACTAAATTATCCAGCTTTATGCTTAGATCCTTTGCCCTGCGTTGTCCGACGAGAACAACCAGCTCAGTTTTTTTCTGGGGCCACTTTGACGCCCATGGTTTTCAACTTATTTTTAATCGCTAGCGCAACCGGCTGAGTCTTTTCTTGAAGGATCGTGGAGGTGGAAGCAGTTATTAAGAGTGCTAGGTCGTCCGCATATGCTAAGATCGTTGTTACGGTTCAAAATTTCACCGTAACTTATTTTACTTATTTTGCTTATTTTTAGGAGTAAAAACTAAAACTTACTTGAATAACTTGAATAATAACGTTTAATTAGCTTACTTCTTAACTGTACATATAACTTCTAATAATATCTTATCTATTAAATCTCTTCACCACAACAATTTCTTGGGATGGAGTTGCCTCCGATAACTGTAATATTAAACCTCATTAATAAAATATCAATTTGTCTGTTTAAAACCTACCTTTCTTTCTACAGTGGTTACTAATTCTTTATTTAGACTTATGCTTGTGTTAGGATATTTTCTTGGCATATTTCTTCGGAGGATTCTTGAACATAGACTTGATGTGATTATCTTTTGTCTGTTTCAACGCAACAAGTGGGAATGTTGGGTCTACAATATACATATGGGTTAAGGATTTTATTATGTATTTTTCCTGTGTGTAATCAATTGGTTTTACCTGATTATAGTTGATTTTTCCCTAAATTTCATCTTGTTTGTATTACGATTTACAGACTGACGTTTCAATTGTTGTCAGCTGATCGTGTGACACCGTCGCTGAAGTTTGACAGATGGATCTTGTAAATTAGGTTTTCGATCGTTTTAAACGTTTTTATATATGATCGGAAAATGTATTAATAATTTTCCGAAGATATTATGTTCGTATAGGGATTATTATAATTTTATTATGATGTATTAAAATGTTTCACTCAATCCGTATGCATTAAATAAAATTTTATGTCAAATTTTATTTTGGGTCTTTTGTTTTACTGGTTGCCTGTGTTAAATTTTATGTTTTGTGTTTCTGACTTGGAATCGAGCATGTTCTGAAACTCGTCCTTCTTCTATTTCCAACCGCCGTGGTAAACGCAGCATTTCTGATCCTGACTGACTGATAAAAACTCCATTGAAGTTTTTGGCCTTGCCTTGCCGTTCCGAATTGGGATTGTTTCTTTGGAGTTGTCTGGAATTCTATTGTGGGTCGAGAAGACTGGTTGTGCAGTTTTGGCACTAGTTGTGGGCGATTTTGGCCTCTGTGTGGTTCAGAATTCCAGAGAAGCCTTGTAGAGGGATATATTTGTCAGTTGGTGAGAGACATGTACCGGGTGGGTCAAATTCGACGCTTTTAAATGGAAACACCCTTTTCTATAGGAGATAGACAAAAACTAATATCGGTGTCTGGAGCTCAATTTTTGTCAAAAACATGATGGTGAAAACCGCACATCAATATATGTTACCGTTTCGGAGTTACGGGGTGTTTTTCAAAAATGTGCATTTTTAACAAATCACTGTAACTTTTTTGCTATGGAAAATTTTGTATTTTTGTGAAAACATTTCCAAAGCACCTTTTTACGTAGAATTTAATGGTTTAAGTATAATTTTTTTAAAATTAATAATTTAAGAATTATCAACAGAAAATTTGCTTTTTTATATGGGACACCCTGTATATTTTTAATTTATTGAAAATAATTTAAAATTACCTTTCCAAAAATATAACACACTTGATATTTTGCTCGATTCCTTTTCGAGATATAGAGTATATAAAAATTCGCCTGCTTTAAATAAGTAGGCTTTGAACGGCACCGGCTGTAATGCAAAAAAAATCTAGCTGTGAGTATCAATTAACACGAAAATAATACTTGCTATGAGAGATGCCGAATTTTATAACAATTTAAAATATATTTGACCAACATCAACACATTTAAACTATATCTAATAACAATAAAAATAAATAGCAAACCAAGACACGAGATTTTGCTACAGGTGTTCGACATATCGGCCGTCTTCCGTTATGGACAGACGGGGCAGTTTTTGAAAATTTCTCGGGGAACTCATTAACTCAGTAGGGGTGAAAGATACCCTCTTATAACTACTAAGTATTTCTAATTCTTGTCTCGATTATACGGAAGAATAAGGAACCTTTATTCTTCCGCAAATATATCCATAGGATTAGATCCATGAGCACTAAGTCAGGCGGCCTCGACGGCCAACGGCTGGGATCTTGGTTAGCTATTAAATTATTCTTGAAATTGGCTGCAAAAATTTGCTAGCAGAGGCGGTGCGTCGTCTTGCTGGAAAAATGTATTTTCGAGTTCCATTAAGGGCAGATCATCAATAAGGGGTCTAAAGCCTACTAGTTAAAAGTGACGAACTTTTAATAATTCTGTATTTCGAAGGGGATTATAACAAAATGTCAAGTGTGCTATATTTTTGGAAAGGTAATTTTAAATTCTTTTCAATTAATAAAAAATATAGAGGGTGTCCCAAATAAAAAATAAATTTTTCTGTTCATAACTCTTAAATTATTAATTCTAAAAAAATTATACTTAAACCATTAAATTCTACGTAAAAAGATGCTTTGGAAATGTTTTCATAGAAATACAAAATTTTCCATAACAAAAAAGTTACAGTGATTTGTTAAAAATGCACATTTTTGAAAAACACCCCGTAACTCCGAAACGGTAACAGATATTGATGTGCGGTTTTCACCATCATGTTTTTGATGAAAATTGAGCTCCAGACACCGATATTAGTTTTCGTCTATCTCCTATAGAAAAGGGTGTTTCCATTTAAAAGCGTCGAATTTGACCCACCCTGTACAGCTGTGTAATGTTCTTTTGTACAACTATTTATTTTAGGGGACAGGATTTTACAACACGGACTGTGTGTGATGGTCGTACTAGATGAGTACGAGGACTTTTAAAGAACCCTTTTCCATGGAGTAACGTGTGGCGACGCCATTTTGTTTTGGAACGTCCACATGGTGGAAAGGTATTTTATTATGTCCAAATCAGAACATGTCACTAAAATAGATCATATTTTAGGTTTCTTCTTCTTATTTCTTCTTTCTTGTTCCTTGGCTATTACTCCTTAGTGATGACTACGGTTTAGCTTAAGATTTTTATCAATTTTTTTATACTGGATTTGGTACTGCAACTAATGTCATTGTGACGTGAATGCCACTGTGACGAGGAATGCCACTGTGACACTGAAGACCGGCAATCTGGATTTTCTCATGGACTGACTGGAACGATCACTGGATGACAGATAAGACTTTAATCATCTCTTATTTTATTGCGTTTATGATTGATTAAAATTTATTACATTAAATATACGATCGTATGTGAACTTGGTATACCAGGGGATTTTTACATTTAAATTTCATTTTATTCTTTATAGACTTAATCATAATCACAAATACGCATCAGGGTTGTTCACAGATTAGTCGCAACAATATTTTGTGATACTATTCATGATTTAATTTATTTTACGGATAGTTCATTTTTACTAGTATATATATATTTCATTGTTTCGTATTTAAATATTTGCTACATTTTATGATAGATCTTGGCAATTTGTTTAAATTTTAAATTTAATATTTATTAAACGAATCCAGTACATTTTGGAATTTTCAATCAGTACACTTTTTCCATACACCTCCCTTTTGATATCTCTTGTTCTGTGCATATATATTTTACTTAATTATTTACTGAGCTAGCTGGAACCTATTTGTAACGGAACCTGGTGAATCTGAGTTCCCATTATAAACTTTTTCACCCAAGGTGGCGTTATATCGTGTTTCCCAAGCTTGTATCGGTTCTAAGTATCTGATCGTAAAATATATTCCAGAGATGCCTCTAGAGTCTAGAGGAATGTCTATAGATGCTTCTCTAGACATTCTTTAATTTGACCAACTTTGAATTGATGTTACTGAGTTGATTGCTGCTTGACTATCAGGTTCTTACCCTATATCGGAAATAAGAAATAACCTGAGTGGCTAATTCTTATAGATATGGCTAATTCTTATATATATATTCTTCCGATAGTCACTATCTAAGATAAGTTGTATGCATCTTTCGATAGCGTAGATTTCTGCAATATTTTCAATTACAATTGTTTTATTCCGCAAATTGACAAAACTAACTTAAACATTTTTTATATATTTTAAATATAAAATACCTGACGAGAAAACAACTATTTCAGGACCAATAAATATAAATCGTTCACAATCAAATTACAAGGGGGGACCTTTCAAACGCGAATACTAAATGAAGTAAATTAAAGAGCCGTCTTCCTAAAAGTAAAAGTCCCTAGAGAATGGGCATGGCCCCAAAGGTAAAACAGAAAATGGATAACCAAGGGATGGAAGGAAGAGAATATTGAGGGTTGAGTCGAGACTGTAACTTTTTTTCTTAATTAAAAAAGGGCAAGGTTAAAAAGGTTGGGTCGACGAATTCATTAATTTAGTTGTAAGTTAATAAAGTAAATTTTTTATTAAGAAAAAATTGCGGTCTGGGTTTTGGAAGGGTTTTGCCGTGGCTGAGGTTATGTATGTATATGATATATCATTTTTAATCAAGATAAATGTAAATTTTTGTACTTTTAATATATCGTGTGCATTTCAAAAGCATACCTAGTAGCTCACCCTTATACCTTTTTTTATTTTTTCAACTTAATCTAACCTAACTTAAAAAACGAGTGTTGGTATGTTAGTAAATATCAGAATTAATTGACATATTCAATTAATTTCGGTCACTTCCTGTTTTACCGAATATTACTAAAACTTTTGATTTTTAAGTTGAACCCTTGATTTTTTAAATTTATTTGATAGACAATGACATATATCAACTTTTGACATTTTCGCTTAAAAAAATAGCAATTTAAATTTCAATCTTTCACTTTCACTTTTCAATTCACTTTTTTATTATCGACATTTTGAGGAAAATGAATTCTTAAGAGTATATTTCACTAGTCGAAAAAATTAGCAAGATAAGCGTTTGGCATTTAACGTTTTATGTAAAACTGTCTAGGTATTATTACACAAATGAAGAAGGAAATTAAAGATAAAGGATTTTACTATATCCGTATTGTAGCACATTTTTAGACAACTTCTTTATTTTTAAGATTTTGATGGTCAAACATCAACAAAATATTCCTTATGTTTGGACTAAATTTCTTCGAAAATAAAGACATAATTTAAAATTCCGTTACAATACGGAAATAGATTGAAATTTTGTGATTACAGTGATATATAATTTATATGGTTTTGTAACAAACTGCTCGCAAATTATGGCAACTGCTGAAGCTCTGCAATCTGCAAACCTTAATCAAGTCTTAATCAAAGCAGGTGTGTTTGGATTAAAAATTAGTGGTTTTATCGCAACCATGGCAATCTAGATTGTTAAAATGCAGTTTTTTAAACGAGTATGTCAAAAGTTGACACATGATATGTAATTCTATTCAGAATGTCATTTTCTAGCGAGTGTCTATCGAGTAAAGGACGTCAGTCAACCCTGATTTATGTCATATAAATGCATACCAAATATCGTTTTTTATCTCAAAAAATAAAAAAAGTTATAGAGGGTGAGCTACTTTTGAAAATCACCCGGTAGTGAGGGTAGTTAAATGTTTTATTTATATATTATTCGTTAAATAAGTTTAGATTTATTTTTACTAATTTTTCTGTATTGAGATTAATTTATTAGGTATTCGAAATTTTATTGGCATTTCGACTTTGGGTATTCAAAGTATTTAAAACATCTAAAGTAAATAATAAAACTTATTTTTGACTCTCCACATAAGCCAACAAAGATCTCTAAAAAAAGAACAGCGGAAAATGAAAAAGAAACTAAGTTTAATAAAATTGCTAAAACTATTAGAAAAAATAATTTAAACCATATACCTACACTAGAAACCAGTTAACTTTTTTTCATTCAGTGTATAAAATATTTCTATTTTCTACCATATTTCCTGTAGTCTAGACGTCTCATTTTCATATAACGATCAAAACAATCTCAGAAATCGGGTTGTCGCGCCATGTTTTGGATAATAAAGATTTTTAGAGGTTTCTCCAGACAGGAAATCATTCCGAAGGGGAAGATTTGACATATATCCTTATCGCATATTTATGTCTGTTTTATTTTCTTCAAAGAGAAGTTATATATTCGTTTGACGTGGTTTTCGTCTAAATATACAAAGTACTTTGAGATGCAGATATAAGCGACCAAGTTAAGGTCTTGTCTCTTAGAATTTTTGAGATATATAGAGATTGATTTTTTAGTAGCAGGGCTTTAACATCTATAGAAAAAAATATTTTAAGGATAATATGTTATATTAATATACAACAAAAGTGGTTCATACTGATAATATTACTGCCCTTTAATGACCAGTGTCGGAGTTACAGGGTTTCGTCACCGTAAAATTTATAAAACAATTGCTTTGTTCTTGTCTAAATTTAAAATTCACAGTTTTGTTCAAAAGTTAATGGGAATGTGATGACAAAGTGACCGACTTCGTTTTGATATGACACTTTCTTGTTCAAATAAGTTGAAAGAAGTTTTGTATAAAGTATTTAAACCTTCTTGTTTTCTTTAAAAAATATATTTTTATTGAACTTAAAATTATTACAAAAGCTATGTAGTCCTTGTTTATTTTTATATGAAACAAAAATGCTCATATTAGAAGAAATATATTTTATACGTCTTTATTTGTTAATTTAGGAAAGTGTTAGGCATTGTGTAACCTTAATACAATTTAAACGTTGCCACAACCGAGGTCTGTTTACCAAGAAACTTACACAAGAAAGGGTTATAAGTGTGTAATTATTGTTCGCTCGCTGCAAGAGATGTAATAAGAGTTGTCGACCCTACGTTTTATGTTATTTCTCAGAAATTCGTGTAATTTGTGAGATTGTGGGTTTTGTTTCTTTTGAAAAGTTTGCTTAATTCAATAAACGTCTTTGAAAAACAGATTAATTTTACAATTAATTTTTTCAAAATTATTTCATTAATTTTTGTGGAGAATTTACTTCACAGCTGCTTTAAAAATTAAAAATTTTCATTTTTATACAGTATGTCCCCGGATTTTTTTGACAAGAGGAAACACTTTTTTATTATTGACATTTTGAGAAAAATGCATTCTCCATAAAAATGTTTGCTTGTTCTAAAATGGTTAATCCCATTTATACTTTTCCAAATTTCCATACCGTCTTAGAGAAAATTAAGAAAAACATGAAAATATGGTTGAATATTTTTATGTTTTTCTTAGTCCTATAAATCAAAAGGCGTTTCTGTGGTTGTATCATTTCGATTTTGTTCTTTGATAGATATATATTATTAAATTTGATTAATGTCATATTCTTTGTTGTTGTTAAAGTATCATATATTCCGTTTTATAATTAATATTTTTTTCCGTTTATAACTATTATCACCCTTGCTGTACCATTGAACTAAATAAATTGTGTACTTCTTTAACGTTTTAAAACAGCAAACAATATTACGTTAATAAAATTATATGAATATCAATCTGTCAAAGAATGAAAGCGAATTTATAGATACGACCATAGAAACGAGTTTTGATTTTTAGGGCTTTTTCTTAGGAAAAATTCAACCATATTTTCATGTATTTTTTCGGTATGGAAATTTGGAAAAATATAAACTGGATTAACGATTTTAGAATAAGCAACATTTTTATGAAGAATGCATTTTTTTGAAAATGTCAATAATAGAAAAGTTTTGCCTCTTATAAATACAATCGGAGGACATACTGTATATTTAATACAAATCAGAGATCTGCGATAGGTTTCTATCTACTCGAATTTATTGTGTGATATTAGATAATAGATCATATTCAGTGATTTTGATTATATCCCATTCCAAAACATTCCTAGAATGTTCTAGATGTGCGATGTGCTAAAATTGGTTTCGATTGACTTTTGACATTTTGGTGATTTTTAATTCAATTTATAGGATTTACTGTTTTCATAGGCTAGTCAAATTTAAAAAGAAGTAAAAAAATGAAGGCACTTGTTACTTTAATGATATTTGAAACAAACTATTTCCATAATTTAGCAGTACATGATGTAGAGTTTGTTTTTAAACATTGGTTTACATGGTGCATATGCAAAAAACGTTGGTTTATATGGTGCATAGACATTGGTTTACATGTGCAGATGGTTTATTTGTTGAACGAGATGTTTTATAATATAAGTTTAAATCTATCTTTAAATAAGAGGGTACAAGGAATTTATATGAAAATACTTGTTATGAAAAGTTTTTTCGCCACTAGAAGAAAATCTACAAAATATTTTTTTTTTGTAAATACCACTGCGTTGATTCAACGTGGATCGATTTGTTAGTGGCATATTACTGATTAATCAATTTTTTCGGACAAAACATGCTTAACGTTTTAGGGGGTATATCTCCTTCCGTCGTCAGAAGCAAAAACCAAGTACAAAACAAAACTGTTTAAAATGTCTAAATACAACTGTTCAAGAACACTTTAGTTTTTTAGTAGATACGTTTATTATAAACCGTTAACGTTCTGTTAAATGACATATATAAATGATATCAAACTTCAAATTAACAATTATTACCTGATATCAATTACTTACTCAATAATTATGGTTATTTTTAGTTTGATTTAATTTTTAACTAATGTTATGTATATTTATTTTATGTTTATCAAAATCAAAGAAGCCATATCCATATATTACCTCTACAAATTCCTGAGCAACACATTTATATTAGATTGCATTAAAACCTCTGTTCTTTTTTTTAAAGGATACTTTTTCAACGCAATACTTGCGTTGGTAAACTCTACTCTGTGCTCTGTGTGCCATGAATGCCGACATTATTGTTATATTATTTTCCTATCTTTTTTATTTTTTCTGAATCGGCCTTTTAAGGCATTTACAATTATCTTGAAATTTGTTTCTTGGAAGAATATATTTTCATAATTTTGTTTTGTATGATATATAGGTCTTCACATGAGTAGAACTTTTTGTATAAATGACAGAATATATTTCATTCCTTTATTTAACTAAAATTATATTTAACTTTTAGCTCTTTACCGTACCTATACGTTTCCGCACCTTATCAAAATTGCCCTTCGCGTTAGTAGGTCACGCATACACGTGTCCTAGGCCTCGCGACACACTTTCCTCTTGCACCAGTTGGCAACAGCGCGATCTTGCGCATTAACTCTCCCGATTTTCATCTTATTCGCGCCGATTGCAGCATCACCAGCAGCACAATTCGGCCTTACTAGTCTTCCGCCACACCGCGCCGGGCGTATATCGCTGTGCCCGCTCGTCTCGCACATCGATATCGATAATTTCGCGCGTAAAGTATCGATACGTCGTCGCTTTTTGGTCGGGTTGGCCTTGGAATCGACGACGCGACCGACGTTTCTAGTTCAAGGTGGTGTGTGAGGCGGACAGAGTGCGATATAGATTGAAGGATATGTGGTAGAGATGGGGATATGATAGATGGGAAAAATGTGTCGGTAAAAGAAGGCACGTTAAGTTAGGGAGTTTTTTGGGTGTTTTGCGACAGGTGGAGGATATTTTTTAATTTTTTTATTGGATTAGTTTTAAACTGTTTTTCTTGGGACTTGATATTAATTTTTCCTAACAAATATTTTTATGAATATGGCGTATATACGTGGTTTTAAATAAGCTGAAATATTTTTATTCACGTTTAGATAATTTTTAAAATAGTGACTATTAACGAAAGTTCGTTTATTTGGAATTTAAATTACATATTTTCACAATTTTACTGTATGATATATCTATTTTTAAGCATTGTGTTACATATTAATTAGAAATAGAATTGAGCTAAAATGCTATTTATACAGGGTGTCCCAGAAATAAGTGCAAATATTTTGGGACAGGGGAGGTAGATCTCGATAAAAAAAACATATTTTCTCTTTATCGTTTTTCAAATAAGTCCAAAATAACGGAGTTATTTTACTTTGAAAATTTCCAAAAAAAAAATATTTTTTGCTAAAATTTTGAGAACCACTGGATCTTGTCTGGATTTTCTTTCCTCTATTATTTCTGCCATATTATCAAGAAATTATGTTTTTTAACTAAAAATTAAAAAAAAATCCAAAAAATTTTTCAAAAAATTTCGAATTTTCAAATTTTTTTTTTCGCGAAAAAAACCTCATAGACGTGTTTTTGGGGTTGAACTATACTACCAGTTAAAATATTTGCACTTATTTCTGGGACACCCTGTATATGACTATTTTAAAATAGGGGTGATATAAGAACGTTACGGTTTTTTTGGAACTAAAATTTCCTTTTCAAATAAATTTTCAAATAAAATTTTATCAAAATTTTGATGTGATTCACACGATTTTTTAAGCAATGTTTTATGTCTGAATTGTAATTGAATTAATCTGAAATGGTATTTATACAGGGTTAGTCTTGAATAAGTACAAATATTTTAGGTTTTTTAGCAAAAGAATTTTGAAAATTTCGATTTTTTTTAAATTTTGGAATTTTTCTTAATTTTTAGTTAAAAAACATAATTTATAATATGGCAACATATGTAGGTAGTAGATTAAATTTACAAGAAAGAAAACCCAGAAAAGATCCAACGGTTCTCAAAATTTAAGCGAAAAATCTTTTTTATTTTCAAAGTAAAATATCTCTGTTATTTTGGACTTATTTGAAAAACGTTGAAGAGAAAATATGTTTCTTTTACCGAGATATACCAGCCCTGTAAATATTTGCACTTATTTAAGACTCACCCTGTATATGACTTAAGTATCTTTTAAAATAGCCTGTGTTCAACACAGGAGACACATTCTTGGGTTTATTATTTAAACGTATCTTTCACACGGTTTTAATTAAAGTATTGTAATTTGTTATATTAGCGCTGAAGTTTTGAAATGACAAAGATAAATAAGTGTTTATTACCGTTATATTTGGACTAAAATTTGTCATTCGCAATAAATATTTTCATAATTTTGGGTAACCAGTCCGCTACGAAGTTAGACGATGCGAGTGGATGGATGTGTGATCATCTGAAAACTATCGGGCCATTCTTTGAGGCCAAGAGTGTAAAATCTCTTGACACCTTGCTCATTCACTCCGGTACGAGACCGCACGACATCGAATATCTCATGAGTAAGACTCCATAGAGTAAGAGTCGTAGACACTTGCCAAGTTGGTAGGCCATTGACAATGGTATGACCGAGGACCACAGTTCAATATTCGCGTAAACAAAGGACACGTTATCTTAAAATACTTTAAATTTTCTATTCTCATAATTTTACTGTATACGATAAACACATTTTTGAAATATAATTTTAGAAAGATGAGACTTGAAATATCTGATTATAAACTTTTAAAACTTGCTTATAAAACATTTTTTATCATAATTCTGTCGTGTATAGCAATTTGACAATATTTATGCGTATACATTTTAGTCGATATTTCAACTTTACAGCTTCTAACTTAATAGTGACACACCGAAAATTGCTTTTTGTAAAATACGTTTCAAGATTCGAATAAAATATCTAGTTGCCCATAAATTTTCGAAATTGTTTCAGACAAACGCTTTACGGAAGCGAGGTAAATCGTATAAAAGATTTTAATTAACTTTCCGAAATGGGATAATCGTAAACATGTTGAACGTTCCTAGCGATCAAATTTTAAGATTAGATTAAATTACGTAATTGTAATTCTGGATATAAAAGAATCGTAACAGTTATTTTTATATAGGCATTAACATGTTTTAAATTTTTTTGTTCTGATCTTAAGTATGATTTTTAGTATTTTGGACTTATAAAACAAAAATTCAATAATAAAACTGGACGGATATTTTATCCAATTTTATACAAGCACTGGCAGAATCCCAATACTCTTAGAATATTTTTGGTAAATCAAAAAGGTCTGGCTTTTCAAATAGCAGTCGGGTTTGTGGTTTGATATTGAAAAAAACCTTGCTTTGAATCCTGCTTTTTTATCGATTTGTTGATTTCCTTTTTTTAGAGCTTTATAGTTGAACTGCAGTAGGTACTTTTCTATTTTTTATTTTACTAATGTAAATTGGCGTTTGAAATATTTAATTAAAGCTGCTTGATAAGTAAAAACAATCCTCGGATTGTCTCCTCAACGAACACCTCATCAGATTGGAGCTAGGAAATAACGGCAAATGCCGATTCTGTGAGGACAATGGGGAAATACCAGAATATCTCATCACTGAGTGCGCGGAGACGACAACCATTCGTGTCATAAATTTTGGTACGATTGATATCGGAGGTGTAGAACTAGCCTCCGCGAAGCCGTCTCAGATACTGGCTTTTGTCAAAGAGCTGCCCTGCGACTGTTATAACTCAAGAGAGGGAAACACACAACAGATCTGTAAGGTTGCGATGATTAACACCTCGCCCGAACATGCTATATTCTACAGCTGCTTCGGAATAGTTCTATTATAAGGTGTTCTATTTAATATTGTCGCGACCTAGTTTGGAGGTTTGACTAGGGTCGCTTAAGTCCAGGTTCTGTCTTTAGATTAAAACCACTTATAAAAAAGTTTTGTTCTTCTTATTTGAGATCTAGTCAATCTGTTAGTTATATGGTTGCCTGTGTAGTAGTTCTTGGGAGATGGACTGCCAACTTTCTTTTTTTCCCATCTTTTTGGAGGTCTTCCCGGCTCTGTTACCCATGGGTTTCCCTTCAAGAGCTATGCGTGGTGGCCTGTTGTCTTTCATACGTTTTACGTGTGCGAACCATTGTCTTTTTCTTTGCCTACCCATCTCACTACGTCCTGTTCTACATTGTTGTCTGATATTTGTGTTTCTAATTCTGTCTCTTCTAGTCTTCCCCATTATGGTTCTTTGGTTGTGATTTCTATGCGATATGTTATTATTAGTCTGATGCAGGTCTTATAAATTTTAATTTTGCTGTCTGTTCGCATGAAGGGGTATGTCCACACTGTTTGCCTCAGACATTTTGACATGGTAGTTGCTCTGTTTATTTGACTCCTCGTATCCTAGGTATACAAACTGTGATACTTGCTCAATAATTTTGTTTCCTACTACCAGTTTGCATCTTACCGGCTCTTTAGAGAAAGTTAAATATTTAGTTTTTTCTGTAGACATAATCATATTTAATTCTCGACTTACTTGATAGAATTTATGAAGCTGTTTCTGCATATCGTCCTCTGTCTCCGCGATAATGGCTGCATCATCAGGGCAACACACCATGCTAACTCTATTGTGTCCCATTCGATAACCGATATTCATCGAGATCGCCTTTTCTATGATGTCCCTAGCAGATTGAATAAGAAGGGACTAAGGTTATCTCCTTGTCTAATGCCGCCTGGTGTTGGTTTGTCTCGTGTTAATGGTTATGTTATCGTGGTATTGATTATAGTGATGTGTCGGTATTTGAGTAACGCGATTTTGGAGCGGTATTTTTTTGTAACGTCGTGTCGCGCTCCACAACGATCAGAAACCTGTTACTGAAGAATGACGATCATAATTACGACAAAATTATAAATTATTTATAATTTACAAATAAATTATTTATAATCGCTCTTGAAGTTAGCTTGAACCGTAGTAACCGCATAGCGACGTGTTTAGCTCCAGCCGTCGCGATTTCGTCGGTCGCCAACAGTAGTATCTGGCACAGGTATGTACGTAGCGTCGCGCGTGTTCGCTCCAGCCGTCGCGCTCCTACAGCCGTAGTTCCGCCTAACCGCAGAAGTAACTGGCTATCGACGCTCGACCTCGGAGGCGACGTACTTCGTTCCAGCAGTCGCTGGAGCGCTTCTAGGGTTTTGGTCTTGCCTGTCGCGATTTGGTCGGTTACTATTGGCGTTGGTGCTCCCGTTGCTACGTTACTTTCGAAATAACTATTTTTGGTATGTACTAGGCATTGTGGAAAATAGCGTTGTTTGAAAGATGAAACGCAAAAGCAAATAAAATAAAATAAAAATATTTTATTTGCTTTTATACATTTATATAAGGTTTATTGTTTATATCTATTTTTAAGGTTAGGTTAGACCAATAAACAATTATTTTGACAGTGTTGGTCTTTGTTCTTGATTTTAACATTAAATATATTATAATGCGTATGTATCATAATAAATATGAGCCGTTGATTTTATTTAAACGAAAATTGATGGAAAATAACAAGGAATGTCGTTTTTCTAAAAATGAGATAGGTGCGCTATACACAATTATAAACTCGATATTTGGAAAATGAATGGCGGATAAAAGTTACATTAATCTACAAATAAGTTAGATATATTTTTAGCGAGGACCGCGACACTTTGGAAGTCGGAACCTCCGTTACAAAATCGCGGTATTTTGTCGCGGTATTTTTCTGGAACGGTCGCTATTGTAACGCGACTCATGTGGAACCGGTATTCCCATCACTAGTTGGTTATGTTATCGTGTTAAAATAATTAAATAATTTTATTTGAATCGCTAAAAGCACTTGGAAGAAAATTATAATAAATCGAAAAAAAAAATTAAACTTGAACACATTGTCACTACGAAACAAAGCAGAATCGGGCGGTTGGTATAAAATATAAATATTTTACTCAAAGTATTTCCTCACGAGAAATGGCACATGTTTTTGAAAAAACCTGTATACAATATCTAATATTAATTTCTTATTATTTCTTTTTTTATCCTCGTAAGCTTTTCGATTTATTTTGCCCCCATCTAAAAATATCATCGTAAGCGTTATAACACGCTTTTTTTATCCTGTATCTTTCGTTAAGCGCTTGGGGATGTCGAGGGTGATAGGATGGGAAATAAAACGACATCCGACGGAGTCGCCCACGCAAAAAAAAATGAAAACCGAAACAGGGATGAATGAACGTCTGTTCCCGCCTTTTATTCTTTCCTGTTTGTAATCAGGGATGTGACAATCAATTTTCTTTAAAAAGGTTTAAAAACTTAATTTTATTTTGTTATGTTATCACAAACTACGTAATTATTATATAGTCAAAGTTGTCAATATGTAATAAATATCACTAGTCTGCATGAAAATCGTTCTCCTGAATATGAACTTTGTCTGAAAACATAAGCTTTTTATAAACTAAATTTTCTGCACATTTATAGCTGCGTCAAGAAATTTATATAAAACCGTATACTATTCTAGCTTTATAATTTTATAATGTTTTTTTTTTAATTTTGATGAAAAAACGATAATTCTATTACCCGGTCAGATAGATGTGGCCATTAAACCAAAATACTACCACATCTATATCTCTGACTAATACTAATCAACAATTTGTTTTGTGTAGGCTGTGGTCTGTTTTTGTTTAAATGTTGTTCATTATTCATGTTGGGGATTTACTTTTAAAATAATGTTCATCGTTAGGCAACCCAGAATTTCTTTTGCATTATCAAAATTATCACTCTAAATTTTACATAACCAAATTGTCGCTCTAAATCACTGTCTTTTTTAGACAGACACTTGTCTTATCATTATTCGAATTCTCAAAATGTTTCATCTTGAAATAAAATTTTAATCAATCACAATTGTTTATCTCCATCATTTACTGGATTAATAATACAGAAATTACAGTTCAATTACAAACAATTCATTATTTATAGTGATTTACAGTAATTTTATTAAATAATACGAATATTCTCGTTGATTATTGGTTTGAAATAAATATGACAGTGTCATCCAATGAAAATATGCATGAAAATTTACTTCCTAGCACACAAGGTTGGTACAATATCAGGTTTATTATAGGGCGTATGGCACAGATCGTTGCCCGGTGTTGCCACAAGCTTATTTTTCATCGGGGTAGATTATTACGAGATAGTGGCGTTAAATTCTTCTACAAAGGGGTAGATCTACCCTGAATTTGGTAACTGTGACAACACTGCCTCTATCACTTTTTCTCTCGTTAGATCGCGCATGGCTCGCACGTCATTCAAGGTCGAGTGTCACGGCCTTGGATTTTTACTCCCACTGCGCGTAAAGACGTTCTACTTCAAAAGTTTAGAAAATGTTAATTTTATTTTCTTACGTTATTACAAAAAACGTAATTATTAGGAACTTAAAGGTGTCAATATGTAATTAATATCAGTGGTCTGCATAAAAATCGTCCCTGACACAATTCTTGCCCATTCTTATGTAAAATGATCTCCTGAATACAAATATGAACTTCGTTTTCCTCCATCACCGCCCTTTTTGGGTATCCCCTACCGTTTTTTACTGCTTTTCGATAGTTTGGTCGGATGAAAAGGTTATATAAAAGTATATAGAAACTATAACTAAAGTATTTGGATAGATTGTAGTGTAATATTATTACCCCCGGTCAGAAAAATGTCGTCCACGATCATTTAGTCATCATGAAAAATTCAAATAAATACTTACGTTAAATAAGTTAAAAAAAATAAGTTTGTAAGGATTGCTGTATGTTTTTATGCTCAGTGTTTTTTTTTGTTAAATTTTCATTGCAGAAATATTATAATGTCTTAATCTATAAGTGGTTTTTGAAATATGATCTTTTATAGACTAAATTTTCTGCACATTTATGGCTATCAAAAATTACAAAAAAACTTCAAATTCTTTATATCGTTAATTGTATTATTTGCAAAACTAAACATAGTATAATAATGATATTCATTGATATACTGGGTGTTCCAGGCTGAGCGTGCATTAGAAGTTTCTAGAGAACCACAATATCTAGATCGGAGATTTTTTGCACAACATTGGTTTTACCACGAGATCTATCGATTAAAAATATTTTCAATATGGCACTTCCGGAAATACCGGAAGTTGACAGCAACTTTCTTATTTTAAATTCTATGAATAAGAATATATATGAATCACAAACTTGTGTTAGGAAAGATACCAATAGGTGCGCCGCTATCCAAAAAAAGACCATCGATAAAAACTGAAAAATTCAATATAGAATCCCTCAATCACGAAAGCACTAAACAACTTTATTCAAACAGATGCCAAACACATGTCACTCTTAACCCCATAGTACAGTTTGATACTCCTAAGACAGCTTGGAACAAACTGAAAGAAAACATCTGCAAAGGTGCTAAAGAAGCTTTAGGAACACGTACTGTATCACACAAGAGAAGACCGAACATTAAACCTTGGTTTACATTAGAAGTCAAGAACATTACAAGGGAAAAGAAGGAAAAATACTTACAGTACAAGAAATCTCCAACACCGGAGAACCGAAATATCTATACCGAAATAAGGAACAGGACTAATAATAGAGTACGAGAAATTAAAGAAGAATATTGGCAGCGATTTAATAGCGAAATGGAGGCGGATATGTACGGAGCACAAAAACGTATTTGGAAGATGTTGAGGGGTTTGAAACGAGAAACAAATGAAACAATACAACTGCAGAAGATACGTGGGAAAAATGTTTCAGAGACTAAAAACACGCAGAAACAGATGAACCAATGGAAGCACAAGAGACAAGCCAAGGAGATAATATAGAAGATCATGCGCAAATCACTTACAAGCAAGTAGAAGAGACAATAAGGAAACTTAAAAATAGAAAATCTTCTAATCACGATAAAATACCAAACGAGCTAATAAAAAACGCAGGAACGGCTATCATAGAGGAATACACAAAACTGTT
Organism: Sitophilus oryzae; assembly: GCF_002938485.1. NCBI lineage: Eukaryota > Metazoa > Arthropoda > Insecta > Coleoptera > Curculionidae > Sitophilus > Sitophilus oryzae. The sequence continues at coordinate 471,180 of NW_022146024.1, read as the reverse complement.
TAACATTATATTACAACATAAGAAAATACCAGAAGAATGGAAACAAAGTATAACAATACCCATTTTTAAAAAGGGAGATAAAACAGACCCAGCAAACTATAGAGGAATAACATTACTGAGCACCTCGCTAAAACTTCTGACTAAGATCATTGCGGACAAAATCTCCTCAATAGTGCCAATAAGCGAGGAACAACAAGGATTCCGAAGAAACCGATCAACTACCGATGCACTATTCATACTCAGGCAACTAGTTGAAAAATCCTTAGAATATAACTCTCCAGCCTATCTATGTTTTATAGATTTAACAAAGGCCTTTGATAGAGTCCAACTAAAAGACATCATCACCATCTTGGAAAGCAGTAATGTCTCGAAAGAACTCACAGAACTTATCAAGGACTTAAACACAAACACAACAACCCAAATAAGAACAAACTTTACCTTAACGCAGCATCTTCGAACTACAACTGGTATTCGCCAAGGCGACAGTCTCAGCCCTCTGTTATTCACACAATCATGGATCAAGTAATAAAAACCGTCAAGAATACTGGATTAGGATATCGAATGGGAATGCATAAAGTAAACATATTATGCTATGCCGATGACGCAGTACTTATTGCAGAGTCAGAGGACGACCTCCAAAGAATGCTACAAGCTTTTAACAGACAGGCAGAAAAACTTAACATGCAAATTTCCACAAATAAGACCAAATGCATGACCATTACAAAGGAGCCTCTACGGTGCAAATTGGTAATAAAAAACAAAACTATTGATCAGATAATGTCATTCGAATACCTCGGATGCAAAATTACAAGCTCAGGATTCCTGGAAGAAGAAGTAAGGAAACAAGCCAATAAAGCTGCCGCAATATCAGGACATCTTAAATATCCCATATGGAAAAACAAACATTTGAGTACAGAATGTAAGTCAAGAATATACAAAACCTGCATACGACCAGTGATGACATATGGTGCGGAAACCAGAGCTGAAACATCAGTAACAAAGAGAATCCTACGAACTACTGAAATGAAGACCTTAAGAATGATAACTGGATACACATTGAGGGACAGACAGAGAAATGTAGACATAAGAGAAAAGTGCCAAACAAACGACGTTGTCAGATGGATAAGGCAGAGAAGAAGAGAATGGAACCAGCATGTCAATAGAATGGGCCCCGACAGAATGGCCATAATAATTCGCAACAACGTACCCCATGGCAGAAGACCTACTGGACGACCACCTAAACGTTGGCAAGACAGCTGGCAGTCAACCTCGCAAGAGTTGCTTAGACGAGGAGGAAACCGGAACTAAACAGGCGATACGCCTTCTAAAAGAAGAAGAAGAAGAAGAAGAAATTCTATGAATATTGATGCTAAACACAACCAAAACAAAGTTATCTAACATTAACCGTTTTTAAGAAAAAAGTTATTTAAAATTTTTGGACGAAAAAAACTACCTGTCAAGAAAATTTGTATAGCCTAAAAGTCAAATTTAGTGATTACCACGGCCACGGTGACATAAAGAGAAGACATGTGGCTATCTATTTCAAAAATTAACTTGTTCAAATGTCATATAATAATGGCGGTAGCTATCATGGAATTGAGTGTTTAAAAAATTATCATAAATCATTTTTTTCAAATGGAAATCCAGTTTTTTTATTCCACTAATGAAACGGTTTTTCAATTTGTTCCTTTTTAACTGTACATGTTCCTATACCTAAAATAAATCGTTTTTAAGTTATTTAAAAGTGAGTTAGAAAACGTATATTTTTCTTGATTTTATCTAGCTTCCTTTGACATTAAGTGTCAAACGGTCAGACAATTTATTTCCATCTGTCAGAAAACGAATTATTTGAATGTCCTATAGTACAAATACTGCCTGCCTTAAGAGTTTAAAAAGTGTATTTATAAAAATATATCTCGTATTTTCGCTCTTTAGTGATATCTAATAGCTAATATTATTAATATTCCATATGATCGAAAAAAAAACAGCGCAAAGTTGGCTCGAAAATGATGCTGCTTTTTGAACAAAGCGTCAAAATATGACATGGCCAGATCTAGTGATTTACATCACTTGACGTTTAAAGTCATAGGCTACTGGTTAAAATCAAGAAAAATATACGCTTTAAAACTAAATCTTAAATAACTCAAAAACGATTTATTTTAGGTATAGGAACATGTATAGTTAAAAAGAAACGAATTGAAAAGCCTTTTCACTAGTGAAATAAAAAAAGTGGGTTTCCATTTGAAAAAAAAACGATTTATGATAATTTTTTAATCGCTCAATTACTATGACAGCTGTGGTCATTATTATATGACATTCGAACAATTTAATATTTGAAAAAGATAGCCACATGTTTCCTCTCTATGGCACAGTGGCTGTGGTTGCTGTCAACATCCGGTATTTCCGGAAGTGCGGCCATATTGAAAATATGTTTAATTGATAGATCTCGTTGTGAAACTATGATGTGCAAAAAATCTCCGAGCTAGATGTTGTAGTTCTATAGAAACTTCTAATGCACGCTCAGCCTGGGACACCCTGTATACAGGGTGAATAAACAAACAAGTTTTATATTTTTCTCCCTATTTAAAATGAAGTACCTTGTATTTTGTAATATAAACGATCGTAGTTGTTAACTGTACGTTTTAATAAATAACTATCTAAAAGCGACGCTGAAACAGTAATTTTCTATTTTGTAATAATTATTTTCAGCTGCGTCCTCATAATAAATCATATTTTTAATTTGCTAATAACTCATGGTGAAGTTAACTAAGTCATCTTACACATCTTGCAATTAATTTCCAATTAAGAGTTTTTTTTTCGCGAAAAAAAAATTGAAAATTTTAAATTTTTTTAATAATTTTATGGAATTTTTTTTTTAGTTTTTAGTTCAAAAATATAATTTGTTGATAATATGGCAACATAGTAAACTGACTGAACGTTTTCGTATGGCAAATGAAACACGTATTTCAGACAAAATTCTCACTCATTACGCTTTGGAGTTAAATGGAGGTTAAAATTAGTAGTAGTACATTTTTATTTATTACCGTAGTAAATTACCAATTTACTACATACCCAAACCTGGCTAAACGTTTTCGTATCGCGACCGAACGACACATTTTCGACAAAAGCCTCTCCTCTCCATTGAGTGCTGTGGTTCTCACTCGTTAGGAGCGCGTCATGTCATTCTACGACAAGTCGATGACGTTCGAGAGGCGTCGGTAATGGTTTTCCGATGAAGTATCTTGTGGAGAACAGGGTAGGGGGAGGTGTTGTGGCGGAGGACAAAGAGTAGGGGATGGAGGAGCAAAGTTTTCGAACGGAAATGAAGCGCTGAAAAAACGTGCAAGTGAAGAAGAGACATGGAAATAAATGGTCTCGTTGAGTGGGTGGGTTCTAGTGGCTGATTCTGTGTGTAGATATTTAACAGAGATGATGAAATATGAATAAAGAAACGTTTTCGCTTTTATATCTTTGAACAAACTGAAAAAAAATCTGACAAACACATCTGAAGTAGTAAAAGGCATCCTAAGTAGCATAGGAAGGAGAAAAAAAACATTGACTACGAAAAATTAACCACTATTTGGTTGAATTTTACTTATATTTAACTTAATAAATTTCTTGTAGGGAATAATGTGCGAGAAATCTAAAAATGAGGTCGTAAACTAGTTAATAATAACCTAAAATTATGCCTTTGAAAAGTAGCAACGTTGGAATTAGCTGGCGTTGTTAAAATCTAGTTACTGATAACCTATTGAGGGCATTAAGACTACAGGGACTTAAAGTAGGTCAAATGTTACTTTAATATAACCTCAAATTTGTCTCGGGGGTTTGGTTTTCAAATTAGGTTAAAATTTAGTTGTTAATAACTTTAAATGGGACCTTATTTGGAGGAGTTCAAATTAAGTTGAAAATTTAATTTATTTCGACCTCATAAGTCTTAATATGCTTCAAAGAGTTCACAGTCATAAGTCTCATTATGCTTCAAAGGTAAAAGTAACTTAGTTTTTTGACTTGGAAGAAAGTCAGACATACGACAGGTTAAAAATTACCTTTTTTAGTTTCCTCGGGGTGATTTCCGTTTAAAATAGTTTTCGAGGGATTATTATGTCATAGCATATTACCTTGTTCCCACTGGTGGGGAACGAAAGAATATTCAATGCGTTTCATTTTTATTACCGATACAATCTAAACGTATCCATTATGTGCAATAAAAACAAAAAGTCCTCTATAATAACACTCACAATCCCAAAACACAAAACTTTTACAAATAATAAGCAAAGAAAACTAATTTGGTTTTCTAGTTAGTTAGTGTTCTAGTTTAGGCCAGTTCGGTAGTTGCATCGACGAGCAAAAGGATAAAAATTTGACATGTCACGTGACTCCCAATAAATATTCTCATTTTAGAACACATGATTACACTGTGAAAAGTTAATCGGATTGCTCGAAGATGTAATTACCGCACTTAGCATTAAATATCATTGTCAACTGTCACTCAAAGAAAATAAAAGTTTTCTGTTTTACCGGCGATACCATTTTTTAACTTGCACCTCGAAGGAAAAATACCTTAAGCAAGAAATCTTGACCTTTGAGGTTAATAATTTAAAGAAATCTTAACCTCATAAAAAGAAAGCGGACTTTAAGGTTTTAAAATGATGATAAACCTAACTTCATAGTCGAATGGTTAAAAACACCATTAGCGGCCATTTTATTATCCAATTTGTTTTCAAAAAATATTTTTTTGTGATATTGTTCTAAACTATTGAGAAAAATAAACAGACGTTTATGAATAATACTACCTACCACAAGTTAAATTAACTAATTAAGAACTTTAAAACTGTACCAAGGAAGTTAGCTGAAAAAAAGTTAGGTTAGAACCTTGAAAGTAACGATTTATTCTAAAATTAATTGTTGAAAATACATAAAATTTTAATGGCGCATAATTTTTTAGGGCCTATCATATTTCCATCTCACAGAAAAATTTTCTCCGCAGACATAATTATCTTGGGAATCCAGTAATCCACTTCTTACCAATAACTTAATTACATTTACTAGGAAGTGCATAATATGTAGGTATTTCATCCATATTGGATTAATGTTCAAACGGCCATGCCAGTTATTACTACACTTGTTTGCCTTCCTGGTTCATTATTGGAAAATTCATTTACATACACATATTAAAAAGAAAAATACTTTACCTTATTCTTTCTCTTTCTTTCCGATGTTAAAATGTAGGTAGTATAAACTCGGACTATTTTTAGTAAAATTTACCTCTATTTTACCATGTTATGACCTCACGTCGGTTATTTTTGACTTCATAGCCCATATTTCATACAAGATATTATAACCTGTTAACCTGTTTTTAACTTCCAAATTACTTTAGTTTTATTCCCCACCTTGGGAATTTTAACGTCAATTCTTGGAAATTTCGACCAATTTCCAGTTGGTTAATAATAGTCCAGGTGGTTAATTTAACGTAATTTTAACTTCAAATGTTTGTTGGGATGTGGTTAAATTAAATCGATGTTGTCACTTTTAACAATAGAAAAGCAATTATCAATAAATTGAATATATTTTTAGTTCATTTCAGCATGGTTAATTATATAGCGGATGGTGCATCGTCGTTAAAAACAGAGTAAATTCCGTACAAATTTTGAACTGTCCAAATATTGGCTTCCCTGTTCATTTTACAGCGAATTCGTAAATATCTGCGTTTGCTGAATACACATGCCAAATTTGAACAATTTTGAACTCGCCGATTTAAACTAATTTAAGAAAAACTTCATCTATTTTTAAATTAAAACTGAACAGGACAGTGCAAAACCAGGCAAATGGCAACATACCTTAAGTTGTCAATCTATGATTTTATTATTGTCAAACGTAATTTTTTGTGCTATCTACACTACTACGTTATAGCACCTAGAGTTAGTGTCCCTGAAATGTATTTTTGTAATTTAAAACTTCTTCGAATGAGGCAGAAGCCTAACGTATAGAAAATACAATTTGACATTCACAAAATCACAGGTTGACAACTTAAGGTATGTTGGCATTTGCCTGGTTTTGCATTGTTATCTGTTCAGTTTTAATTTAAATAGATTTTACTAGATGCAGTTTTTCTTAAATTACTTAAAATCGGTTTGTTTAAAATTATTCAAATGTTCAAATTATTATTCCCAAATGGTCTCATTCCGTATACAGGGTGGTCCGAATTGTATTCCGGAAACTTTGGCAGTATATTCTGCAGATAAAAATAAGCAAAAAAGTTCGTATAAATGTATGTCCTAAAATATTTAGTTTCGGAGAGACAGGGTGTAGAAGTTTCATTTTTATTTCGATTTTTTCCAAATAATTTATGAAGTAGCATCAATATTTGGATGAAAATTGGTATCTGGGAGTCTTTTGACATGAGAAATTTGATTTTGATATCAATATGACTCCTACTTGTAGAGGGCGCCACCTACATATTTTTTAACTGGTTTGAAGACTAATAACTTTTCTTCCGTACCTGTATAAAACTACTGAGTAAAAAATAAACATTTACGACGTTTTTTACGTAAAAAAGGTCTCTTGGTAAAAATCAGTACGAACAACCGTTCTCAAGATATTTAGTATGAAAATATTCAATACATGTCATTATTGACAAAAAATAACCATGTTGAGTAGATAGTTATTTGACTGACATGATAAATTTGGGAACTTTTTATATTTTTAAATTAATCATAAATCTTTCTTCGAAAAAATAATGTTAAAACAGTTTCTAAACAAATTGAACTTTTGAGACAAAAACATCAAATTTATGATTTCAGTCTAATAACTATTTAGTCAACACGATGACATGTATTGATAATTTAGATTTTAAATATCTCGAGAACCATTACTCGTAACTATTTTTATCAAGAGAACTTTTTATACATAAAAAACGTCGTAAATGTTTATTTTTTTACTCAGTCGTTTTATACAGGAACGGACGAAAAGTTACTAGTTTTCAAACCAGTTAAAAAATATGTAGGTGGCGCCCTCTACAAGTAAGAGTCATATTGACATCAAAATCAAATTTCTCACGTCAAAAAACTTCCAGACATCAATTTTCGTCCAAATATTGACGTTACTTCAGAAATTATTTTGAAAAAATTGAAATAAAAATAAAACTTCTACACCCTGTATCTCCGAAACTAAGCATTTTAGGACATACGTTTATACGAACTTTTTTACTTATTTTTATCTGTAGAATATGTTGCCAAAGTTTCCGAAATACAGTTCGGACCACCCTGTGTATTTCTGACGCATTTTTTCTGTAGTTTAAAAATACGAGACACATGCGATGAATTTCCCCAGACAATTAACCCATATCTAATTCTCGACTGAACAAAAGCATGGTAAGCTGTTAAAGCAGTCTCTCGGTCTACATTACTCGATATAATTTTATAACAGAGCAAACTAAATTTTGCAAAAATCTATACTGTTTAGGCTACTCATCACTCTACTATGTCTTTAAAAAATCAATTTCTTTTTTGGCTAGCTCTCAACTATTAGTCGCCATATAATAGAACTATTCCAATGTATCTCTCTACCTTTCAATTTCCCCGTACTATTGTCGCCTTTTTGATCCCATCGAAAACGTTTTGGCCTAAATACGATCCCTTTCTTTGTCCGGTTTTATTGGAAACCTATATCGGACGGGAAAAGGTTTCATTCCTAGATTCGTTTCTTATCTCTTCTCGGGAAAATCTCCGAATGGTTACGATTGAATGCACGTGTCCGTCCATTTTTCTCCCATATATTTAAGGAGAATTCGTGGTATAAAATAAGGAAAGGTTTCTCTTGAAATGTCTACTATATTTTATTAAATGAAAATATTCAAATTTTTGAGTGATATTGGAAGATTTGTTTCACTGAAAGTTTTAATTTAATAAAATAAAAAATGTCAAGTTTTAACTATGGTCTAGTGAATTAATTACTGCATACCTTATAAGTGAAGAATTTATGCATAATACAGGGTATTCCGAATTGTATTCGGGAAACTTCTAACAGTATATTCTGCAGATAAAAATAAGTAAAATATTCTTCTTAAGGTGCCGTGCAGATTCCTGGTTCATCTTTTTCTTCCTCATCAGATGGTTCTGTTAACTGCCGCGATTTGGAGTGCTTGGAAGTCCTGTATGCCTGTCTAATGACGAATATTTCTCAGCCAGGATAGCTTCCTTCGTCCTATTCCCCTTTTGCCCCCCTCTATTTTACCCTGGAGAATTAGACGCTGAAAGTGATGTTGCGTTCTCCACGTAGTATGTGTCCCAAATAGGCTATTTTCCTCTTCTTGATGATTTCGAAGAGTTCACGTTGTTCCAGACCAGCTCTTCTGAGAACGTCTTCATTCCTCACACGGTCGACCCAGGGCACTCTTAGCATTCGTCGTAGGGTCCACATTTCGAAGGCTTCAATTCGGTTTATTGTTGCTACCTTCAGTGTCCATGCTTCCACACCATATAACAAAACGGACCAGACATAGCACTTCACCATTCTGTATCTAAGGCCGAAGTTCAAATTCCTATTTGTGAGAAATCTTCGCAGTCTCAGAAAAGTAATCTTGCTTGTTCGATCCTGCATTTGATCTCCTGATCCGGATCCCATGTTTCGTTAACCATGCATCCCAAATATTTAAATTGTGTGACCTGCTTGATGACCTCTCCATTTAAGTAAATTCTGGTGTTCGGAATATTGTTTCTGCTAACAGCCATAAATTTAGTTTTTGTAGTATTTATGTTTAAACCCAGTCTTTGACTTTCACTGTTAACCTTATTTAGAAGGATTTGGAGATCATTTGCATTATCTGCCAATATCACTGTGTCATCCGCATATCGGATATTATTAATTGGAATACCATTTATTTTCAAACCAATGGGGCTATCGGAGATTGACTCAGTGAATGCTCTTTCCACATATAAATTGAACAACATTTGAGACAGAATACACCCTTGCCTTACCCCCTTTTTTATTTCAAAATCTTCTGTTACTCCCACGCTATCTATACGAATTTCAGCTTTTTGGTTCCAATACAAATTACTGATGAGCCTTATATCTTTTCCATCAAGTCCCAAGTCTCTGAGGTATGATATAAGGAGGTTATGTTTAACGTTATCGAACGCCTTTTCATAGTCTATAAAGCACATGAAGACATCTTTTCTCTGATCTTGGCAATTCTGTACTAAAGTTTGAAGACTCAATATGGCTTCTCTAGTACCAAAGCCGTTCTTAAATCCAAATTGACTTTCTCCACTTACTTCCTCACATTTTTTGTAGAGTCTTGTATGCAGTACCCGTAAAAATTGCTTAAGAAAGTGGCTCATTAGACTAATAAGACGATACTCTTTACACGAAGTTGCGTTACTTGACTTGGGCAGCGTGATAAACGTAGAACAAAGCCAGTCTTCAGGGATGTGACCGGTGTCATAGATGTTATTGAAAAGCTGTACTATAGTTTTTAAGTTTTGTTCATTAATTAAGTGGAACTTTTCCGAATACAAGTAAAATATAATAGCTCTAAAAGCCTAAAAGGCTCATGACTTGCTTTAGGTTATATTTTTCCTTTGTTCCAGAAGTCCTCTTCAACATCCTTTATCCGTCTGGTTCTCGGTCTACCCCTCCTTCTCTTTCCACCTATTTTACGTTTCAATATTATACTGGAAACTCTTGCTTCAGACATTCTTTTAATGTGTCCCAGCCATCTCAGTCTTTGTGCTCTTGTTATTCCCGTTATACGCGATGCCGATGAAGATATAGTTGTTTTAATTCTTCATTTGTTCTTCTGGTCCATATGTTGTCTATATTCTTTCCTCCAAAAATCTTCCTAAGTATTTTTGTTTCTCAAATCTTTAGCCTCGAACTTTCCGTTGCATTGAACGTCCACGTTTCACATTCATACGTACATACATTGTTTGGTACATTCTGACTTTTAAACTTCTAGATATGTTCTAACTCTTAATAGTTTTCTTTAGTGCGCTAACCCATCTATTTCCTGCCATTATTTTTGCCACAATTTCCTGAGTTACATTTGGTTCTTAAAAATACGGTTCCTAGATATATGAATGTATCTACTTCCTCAAACTTGTATCGTTTCTCTCTCTCAGAATCTATTTATAGACATCTTCCCTTCTCAAAATCCTTATTAGACTATTCCATAAAGTTAGTTTTCTTCTCATTAAACACTAAGCCTACTTTCTGCGCTTGATCTTCTAGTTTTTTGGTCACCGATATCAGCTCTTTCCGATCTCTTGCTAAGATTATTAAATCATCTGCAAAGCTAAGCATTGGTGTCTTTTTGTATACAGAAGGCCCTATCTGTTGATTCCCGTTGATTATAACTTTTTTTAATATTACACTAAACAGTACTGCAGATAAAAAGAAATAAGTAGTTCTTATAAATTTACGTCCTAAAATGCTTCGTTTGAGAGATAGAGGGTGTAGAAATTTCATTTTTATTTTGAATTTTTCCAAATAATTTCTGAACATGAGAAATTTGATTTCGGTATCAATATGACTCTTACTTGTAGGGTGCGCCACCTACATATTTTCAACTTGTTTGAAGAGTAATAACTTTTCGTCCATACCTGTATAAAACTACTGAATGAAAAAATATTATATTCCGTCGTATTTTGCGTAAAAAGTCTCTCTTGGTAAAAATCGCTACAAGGAATGGTACTCGAGATATTTGGAATAGAAATAATCAATACATGTGACAAAAATTGAACCTGTTTACTATATACGCATAGTTATTAGACTGAAACCATAAATTTGGATTGTTTTTGTGCCAAATGTTTAACAGAAAATGTTTCATCATATTTTCCTCTAGAAAAATTATGGTAAAATTAAAAAAATTCAGACAAATAACTATCTAGTCAACATTATGTTTATTTTTTTTGTCAATAATGACATGTAGTGATCATATACATTTACAAATATCTTGAAAACGGTTTGACATTTAAACAGCTGATCTGTTTAAATGTAGGTCAAACGTTGTATAATTATAATAGCTATAATTGTTCGTTATTTAGTTTCATTATTTCAGTTTACTAAACTGTAAAAAAGTATTTAAAATATAGTAGACGTTGCACTATACTTAATAGTAATCTACAATGATTAAAAAATCGAAAAAACTGAATAAAATTAATTTAAGTATTTTTTTGTAGAAATGTAAAAATGTGAACTTGTAACTTTTAAAAATACAGAATGTGGATATAGTAAGAGGTGGCAGCATTGCATTCTCTCGAAGCACTATAAACAAAAATTCGTAAATTGAATAAGCGGCACTCAAAAGTTTTTCAATATTTTCCGGAAAATGTCAAGAAAAATATAAAATATTCAACATTTTTTTGCTATACTACCTTAAAATACTTGCACTTGTATAGAAACCCCTGTATAGAAAACCAGCTTTAGATGTTTTATTTTATTCTATCAAACCGAATAACCTGACATTACGATTGTCACTTTTTATGCTCGGAATTTTATTCTTTTTCTGCATAATTCGCGAGAACACGATTCGCATCCTTTTACGGAAAGTGTATTATGTCGACGACAGGCTGACGAGCAACAGGATGGCACGTTCCTGTATGCGGAAGCGCGATATAAATCGAATTGTGACTCGGAATTTGCAGAGACGAGTTAGCTCTACGCTATCTATTTAAGTAAGAGAAGAAATTCGCTTGAAAGAAGGATATTTCGCGGAAATTCAAACGTTAAAGTACAAGTTCTTTTGTCTATTAAGGTGAAACGTTCGAGATAAAGCAACAAGTAACGAAACTTTTGAAATAACAACTTTCGTGATTTTATACAGGGGGTCTCTCAGGGACATATATCAAATTTATTAAAATGTAGAGATAAAGTATGTTAAGCAATCGTTCAATGTATCAGAAATAATGTAAGCCGTTTAATGCCGATTAAAAGTTGTCTCTTGCTATTTTGTCGATTTCGGCCTTCTTGATGAGATAAACGCAGTTTTATTAATTAAAAGCAACCTTTAAAAAAAATTAATAATTAACTTGCGAACGTTTAAATAAGTACTCAGATTCCTAATCAAAAAATATGAAAAAAAGTTCCTATAAACATGGGTATGGAAGATTTTAAAATTACAGGATGTATGAAACTTTTTAAAATTATGTCTTTTGTAATTATCATAAATTCCAGTATTTTTTTATTTGAATTTGCTGTAGGTTGAATGAACAGTAATAATAACTAATAGTAATAATATTTAATAATAAATTAGATAAAATAGATAATTTGTTAATTTTAATTTTATTAATTGTGATTAATAAAATTGCGTTTATCTCATCAGGGAAATCGAAATCGATAAAATAAAAGATACAACTTTTAATTGGCATTAAACGGCCTTTACAATATTGTTATGAAAAGAAAGAAAGTCAGTCGCGCACATGTTTTTTTAAATATTCCAGTGATAACCTATATGCACGTCCCTGATTAATCTGTGGGCACTTTTTTAGCAGTAAAATATGTCGCATTTATAGTAACTTTTACCCACAAAATTTCATTCGAATCGCTAAAAATCTTGGAAGAAAATTATAATAAATAGAAAAAACATTAAGATTTTAACACCCTGTAGCTACGAAACAAAGCTGAATCGGACCTATGTTGATATGAAAAATAAATCTTATTTTGACGTGAAGAATCTCCCCACGCGAGATGGTACATGTTTTTTGAAACGCCCTGTCGTTATTAGACTGAAACCATAAATTTGGAATGTTTTTGTGTCAAATGTTTAACAGAAAATGTTTTGTTTTTAAATTTATCATAATTTTTCTAGAAAAAAATTATGATAAATTTACATATCTAATTGTATTCTACTACTACACACACACAACACACTATTATCACAGATAAAAAAAGTAAGAATAAAAACATCTCGGCCAGATTAAAAAGGTTTCCAGTAGCAGCTCCCCGAGTGTAAATATTGTTATCGACACTGTTGTTACCCATAAGGCACCACGGACACTATGCCGTTCTCGCGTCGGGACAAGTCACAAAATAGGAATGATTTCCAAACACTGTATCGCTGATTTAGAAACTTAAAGGGAATTAACAAGAATGAGTGGGAAGAGGCCGCTCACAATAGAACGGAATGGAGAAGGATTGTAAAGTCAGTTAACAGCGACAACCAAAAAGTAAAGAGGCAACAAAGCAATGAGATTTTTGAATGTCTGGAGTGCGGTAGACAGATAACATCACGTATCGGGCTTTTCAGTCACAGAAAAGCTCATGAAAGAAAACGCCTTGCGTGCCCATCTTCTGATGCGTGTCAAATACTCGTCAGCGAGTAATGGCAATAAAGGGAAATTAAAATAATTTTGGTTGCACATCATAATACGACCACCAGCAAACTCCATAAGACGACGCATGGTGTCATTGATGACCTGCACCGAAAGTAGTTTTAATTTCCCTTTATGTATGTATGTATCGCTGATTCCGAACTGTTGAAAAACTGCTATAATTGTTCGTTATTTAGTTTTATTATTTCAGTTTACTAAACTGTAAAAAAGATATTTAAAATATAGTAGACGTTGTACTATACTTAATAGTAATCTACAATTATTAAAAAATCTGCAGATAAAATTAATTTAACTATTTTTTTATTAGAAATATAAAAATGTGAACTTATAACTTATAAACATACAGAATCTGGATAAAGTAAGAGGTGGGAGCATTGCATTCTCTCGAAGCACTATAAACAAATTTCCGTAAATTGAATAAGCGGCACTCAAAATGTTTTCATTATTTTCCGGAAAATGTCAAGAAAAATATAAAATTTACATTTTTTTACTATACTACCAGTTAAAATACTTGCACTTATATCTAGAACACCCTGTATAGAAAGATGTTGCTTCAGATGTTTTATTTTATTCTATCAAACCGAATAACCTGACATTACGATTGGCACTTTTTATGCTCGAAATTTTATTCTTTTTCTGCATAATTCGCGAGAACACGATTCGCATCCTTTTACGGAAAGTGTATTATGTCGACGACAGGCTGACGAGCAACAGGATGGCACGTTCCTGTATGCGGAAGCGCGATATAAATCGAATTGTGGCTCGGAATTTGCAAGAGACGAGTTAGCTCTACGCTATCTATTTAAGTAAGAGAAGAAATTCGCTTGAAAGAAGGATATTTCGCGGAAATTCAGACGTTAAAGTACAAGTTCTTTTGTCTATTAAGGTGAAACGTTCGAGATAAAGCAACAAGTAAAGAAACTTTTGAAATAACAACTTTCGTGATTTTATACAGGGGGTCTCTCAGGGACATATATCAAATTTATTAAAATGTAGAGATAAAGTATGTTAAGCAATCGTTCAATGTATCAGAAATAATGTAAGCCGTTTAATGCCGATTAAAAGTTGTCTCTTGTTATTTTGTCGATTTCGGCCTTCTTGATGAGATAAACGCAGTTTTATTAATTAAAAGCAACCTTTAAAAATATTTAATAATTAACTTGCGAAAGTTTAAATAAGTACTCAGATTCCTAATCAAAAAATATGAAAAAAAGTTCCTATAAACATGGGTATGGAAGATTTTAAAATTACAGGATGTCTTTTGTAATTATCATAAATTCCAGTATTTTTTTATTTGAATTTGCTGTAGGTTGAATGAACAGTAATAATAACTAATAGTAATAATATTTAATAATAAATTAGATAAAATAGATAATTTGTTAATTTTAATTTTATTAATTGTGATTAATAAAATTGCGTTTATCTCATCAGGGAGATCGAAATCGACAAAATAAAAGATACAACTTTTAATTGGCATTAAACGGCCTTTACAATATTGTTATGAAAAGAAAGAAAGTCAGTCGCGCACATGTTTTTTTAAATATTCCAGTGATAACCTATATGCACGTCCCTGATTAATCTGTGGGCACTTTTTTAGCAGTAAAATATGCCCCATTTATAGTAACTTTTACCCACAAAATTTCATTCGAATCGCTAAAAGGACTTGGAAGAAAATTATAATATATAGAAAAAACATTAAGACTTTAACACCATGTAGCTCCGAAACAAAGCTGAATCGGACCTATGTTGATATGAAAAATAAATCTTATTTTGACGTGAAGAATCTCCCCACGCAAGACGGCACATGTTTTTTGAAACACCCTGTAGTTATTATACTGAAACCATAAATTTGGAATGTTTTTGTGTCAAATGTTTAACAGAAAATGTTTTATTTTTAAATTTATAATAATTTTTCTAAAAAAAATTATGATAAATTTACATATCTAATTGTATTCTACTACTACACACACACAACACACTATTATCACAGATAAAAAAAAAGTAAGAATAAAAACATCACGGCCAGATTAAAAAGGTTTCCAGTAGCAGCTCCCCGAGTGTAAATATTGTTATCGACACTGGAGTTACCCATAAGGCACCACGGACACTATGCCGTTCTCGCGTCGCCGTCGGGACAAGTCACAAAATAGGAATGATTTCCAAACACTGTATCGCTGATTTAGAAACCTAAAGGGAATTAACAAGAATGAGTGGGAAGAGGGCCGCTCACAATAGAACGGAATGGAGAAGGATTGTAAAGTCAGTTAACAGCGACAACCAAAAAGTAAAGAGGCAACAAAGCAATGAGATTTTTGAATGTCTGGAGTGCGGTAGACAGATAACATCACGTATCGGGCTTTTCAGTCACAGAAAAGCTCATGAAAGAAAACGCCTTGCGTGCCCATCTTCTGATGCGTGTCAAATACTCGTCAGCGAGTAATGGCAGTAAAGGGAGATTAAAATAATAATTTTGGTTGCACATCATAATACGACCACCAGCAAACTCCATAAGACGACGCATGGTGTCAATGATGACGTGCGCCGGAAGTAGTTTTAATTTCCCTTTATGTATGTATGTATCGCTGATTCCGAACTGTTGAAAAACTGCTATAATTGTTTGTTATTTAGTTTTATTATTTCAGTTTACTAAACTGTAAAAAAATATTTAAAATATAGTAGACGTTGTACTATACTTAATAGTAATCTACAATGATTAAAAAATCTGCAGTGAATAAAATTAATTTAACTATTTTTTTATTAGAAATATAAAAATGTGAACTTATAACTTAACATACAGAATCTGGGTAAAGTAAGAGGTGGCAGCATTGCATTCTCTCGAAGCACTATAATGAAATTTCCGTAAATTGAACAAGCGGCACTCAAAAGTTTTTCAATATTTTCCGGAAAATGTCAAGAAAAATATAAAATATTCAACATTTTTTTGCTATACTTACGACCTTAAAATACTTGCACTTGTATAGAAACACCCTGTATAGAAAACCAGCTTTAGATGTTTTATTTTATTCTATCAAACCGAATAACCTGACATTACGGTTGTCACTTTTTTTGCTCCGAATTTTATTCTTTTTCTGCATAATTCGCGAGAACACGATTCGCATCCTTTTACGGAAAGTGTATTATGTCGACGACAGGCTGACGAGCAACAGGATGGCACGTTCCTGTATGCGGAAGCGCGATATAAATCGAATTGTGGCTCGGAATTTGCAGAGACGAGTTAGCTCTGCGCTATCTATTTAAGTAAGAGAAGAAGTTCGCTTGAAAGAAGGATATTTCGCGGAAATTCAGACGTTAAAGTAAGCGTTTTTTGTCTATTAAGGTGAAAACGTACGAGATAAAGCAACAAGTAACGAAACTTTTCAAATAACAACTTTTGCGATTTTATACAAGGTGTCTCTCATGGAGGCATATAAAATGTATTATAATGTAGAGATAAAGTATGTCCAGCAATCGTTCAATGTTACGTTATTATTTGTGAAACATGCTTTTAGGGTATGTTTGAGATCAATTCATATTATTTAAAAGAATAATTACATTCCTAAATTATTGAGGGAATTCCGTTTTATTCATTTCTGATTTTGTTTCAATAACAGTTTCCATCTAAATCGTAAAAATAAAAATTACATTTATGGAAAGCATTAAGAGCTATACCATATGCTCTTTATTGCTCTGTAAGTTCAGAATTCCAAAAAATCAATAATTGCTTGTACTTATATTGCCTGATATGTCCAATATTATTGTATGGCTCCGACTCCTGGACTATGAGACAAATGAATAACACAGAGCGTCCCTCTACTTTACGTATATCACGTATACTTAAACATTTCGGTCACGTTATGAGAAGGAATACTGATGGCATGGAAAGACTCATTATACAGGTTAAAGTTCCAGGAAAAAGACCAAGAGGCCGCTCGCGTTCCTGATGGATTGGCCAGCTATCAAAGATCACAAAAAGCCCCCTTGAACACGCTAGTACATAAAGTACAAAACAGGGAACTATAGAGACAAATTTTGAGGATTTATGGAGACAACATTGTAAGAATAATGATAGAGAAAGAGAGACAAGAAATTGAGCAATGTAAAAAAGCTTTATTACATTTTCTGCTGTGATCGAATATACATATACACTTTAGGACTCTAGCTCTGCCGCTCTGCCAACTCGTTGATGTTTACCCTTCTGTTGTTGCAGTATTTGTATATATTAGAAATAAAGGCCGAAAGTTCAAAAAACACCTATAACTTTATTTTAAAATAAGAATAGAGAAAATTATACACATAACACTTTGATTTAAAACCACTATTAATTTACGTTTCTTTCTCGAGAAAAAATAATTTATCAGCTTAACAATGATTTCTTGTCAATTTTCGCTAAATATACGAGGAATTCTTGTAATAAAGAAAATTGAATTATATTGCTGAATACATTAGGCAAAGAAAATAACATCTTCCTACTGAGTGCCAGTCTATCAATAATTGAAGGTAAAGAAAAAGCAGACGATCTAGCTAGAATTTAGCCGAAACCGTTCTGCTTCTCAAGTGGAAACCATCTTAAAGCAGAACTTAAAAACCTGGAAGACACCATCAGTAACCCGGAATGAAAATCTTCCAACGGTCTAAGACACTCAAAGAAATTTCTCAGGACTTGAGAACTTGACAGAAAAATTAAGGATTTTCCTTGATTTAAGTAAGAACAATCCTCGGATTGTTACGGGGTTTTTAATAGGATGTCTTCTCAATGGCTGTCTTCTCAATGAAAACCTCAGTGTATTGAAGCTGGGAAACAACGGCTAATGCAGGTTTTGTGGGGAAAATGGCGAAACATCAGAACATCCCATCAATGAGTGCGCTGAGACGACAACCCTTCATGCCATAAACTTTGGTACGACTGATATCGGAAATGGAGAACTAACTTCTGTGAAACCGTCTCAGATACTGGCTTTTGTCAAATCCCTGAAACTGTATGATGGGTTATAACCTAAGAAAGGGGGACAAAATAGATCTATAAGGTCGTCGTGGATAACTTTACCCCTCCCGTACAATCTAAAATCTTATTAAATGAAATTTAACTGATGGTTATAGTTTTTTTCTAGTTTTTTAGTTTGCTTGGTGTGGTTTGCTTAGTGGGCTTAAATTGGACGTTTTGGCCGCTTTAGGCCATTAAAATAGGAAATAGTTTTGTAATAATTTAAAATATCTATTATTTGATCTTTTATCAAATTTCCTGTATGCTACACAATGTCCCGTGGCAAAAAAAACACTGCGCTATTTTTTAAAGCATCTTATTAGTCTGAATGTTTGGTTTGACCTATTTTCGACAAGATTCCGCATCAGGCGACAAACATCCTATTACGTGGAACCTTTATCCGGACCAGCCAGGCAAACTAATGCCAAATTGCATGGAAAACAAGATTTCCGCTGCCAAAACAATCTTACTTCCTTTTATTCTTCTACTGTTCGATTTTTATTAACCTCGTCGGACGATTTTAACGAGAATTTTATAGAAATAGATTCGACGGATATGTTATCTTGTCTTCTTGAGAATTAATAATAATAAAGTCATTTCGTATCAAACAAAGACCTACTTGGAAATCTAATTTCTTACTGTACTGTTGATGCTGGAAGGCAGTTATACATTAGCGTAGCAGTTTACACTAGTAAACACTGGTGTATACGGTTATGAGTTTGTTTAGGGCTATGTTGATAATTTTTCCTTTTTTGTAAATATTTTTTTTATTTTTTTTTTATTAAAATTATGGTACTTATTCTATGTACTATTTAATTATTATATTACCCTTTAACTTATGGGTTAAATGTAAGAATTATTTTATTATAAACGTGGTTAAATAAAGACGATTTATTATTATTATTACTAGTATTAGTATTAGTATTGTCAGAAAGTGACACAACTATATTCGTGTTTCGGCAACCGTACTCGAGTCCAGGGAGAACTGACAGTTTCTAATTTTTTTATTACGCTGCTACCCATGTTGTATTGTAGATTTACGTTTGATATAAGGACTGGATTTTTCTTTGATAATCGTGTTTTTATACCGGGTGCGTCTCAAAAGTGGCTTACCCCTATAACTTTTTATTTGTTCAGATAAAAAACGAGATTTGGTATGTTAGTATGTGTGACATAAATTAGGGTTGATTGACGTATTCAATTGTTTTCGGTCACTTCCTGTTTCACCGGAAGTGACTATAACTTTTGATTTTTAAATGGCAGCCTCGGTATTTTTTTACTTTATTCGGTAGGAAATGATATTTTGACTAGAATGACGTATCACATGTCAATTTTTGACATTTCCGGTAGAATTTTAAATTTTAATTCAGAATGCCATGACCATAAATGTAACGACAATTTTACTCGAAATATCAAGTGTGTGGGACCAAATTAGTTATAAAAAATATAATATTATATACAGAGAAGACCAGGCTGCTAGTAACATAGCAAGTTGCCGGACGAATTTACGTTTACCCGTTTTGCGTCCGTACTCGAGATTCACTGCCGGCTAGTCGGCTGGTCAGAGTGGTCAGGCAGTCGGCAGTTGCAGTTCTGCTTGGACGGGTCGGTCGTGACAGACTAGGAATACGACGCGAGGAGTGCCGAGTATTTATTATTTTCATTTTAAGTGTTTACCTTCACTTAAGGTAACATTTAAAATGAAAATACTTAAATATTTATTATTTGAGTGTGTTTACAAGCCAAAACTAAAAATAAATAAATTCTCTAAACCCAAAAAAAAACTAAAATATTACTCTAAATATGAAAAAGTTATAACAAGTGTTCAAAAAGACCATCTGCTTGTGCTAGACAGAAGCCTTGGCGGTCATAAAATCCCCGTCTGACATTGGCTAACATATTAGGGCTAATAGTTTGGAAAGCCTCTCGTATTTTTACTTGAAGCTCATCCAGATTATTAGCCCTATTATAACCATACACTTTGGATTTTACATAACCCCACAAAAATAAGTCATTGGGAGAAAGATCTGGTGATCTAGCGGGCCACAAAATAGTTACATATCCACTAATTAAACGAGTTTGGAAAAAGTATTGTTCAAATATTCTTGAACAATACGGGCATTGTGGACAGGACAACCACCTCAACCGCAATTTGATTACTTGAAAACGTGGGATTTTGATCCACGGTAGCACAAATGAACACTTGCTTTAACTCCTGTTCTTCATTAATCAACACATCAGGCTTTTTGTGTTTTTGTGGGAACACGCACCCATGTGTTTCAAAATTATTAATAACTCTTGATACAGTAAGTAAAGATGGAATTGGCCTGTTTACAAAAGTTTGTGGAAAAATTGTTTGTATATTCCGATAAGACCTATTTTGGAAATACCATTTTACAATTTGAATTTTCTCACGAACTTCGTATACATCCATTATTTTACTTAAAAAATCAATTTTACACGAGAACTGTCGCGAGAATCTATGTATTCGTTTTGGCTATTAAAACACGAATAAATACAAATTCTGAAACATTCTTATCACATATCAACCTATTTTTATTTTATCGCATTTTTTCGTCTGCTTTTTATCCGCCGGACCGGTATACGCTAATTCGTCCGGTTCTGCCTATGTTACTACTACGGTGATCCGGTCTGTATATACAGAGTGTCCCAGAAATAAGTGCAAGTATTTTAACTAGTATAGTTCAACCCCCCAGAAACACGTCTATCAGTTTTTTTTTGCGAAAAAAAAATTTGAAAATTGGAAATTTTATAAAAAAAATTGGAATTTTTTTTAGTTTTTAGTTAAAAAACATAATTTCTTGATAATATGGCAACATAGATAATAGATTAAATTTACAAAAAAGAAAATCCAGAAAAGATCCAGTGGTTCTCAAAATTTGAGCATTTTTTTTTGGAAATTTTCAAAGTAAAATAACTCCGTTCCCTTAAAATACTTGCACTTATTTCTGGGACACCCTGTATAATAGTTTAAATATTTTTTTCCATATATGTTAATGAGCCACCCTCGTTCCATTTGAAAAAAAAATAGAAGTGATTAAAAATACGATACGCGGGCATCTTTTAACCGGTTAGGTTAAAAATCAAAATTTATATTCATTTCCGGTGAAACAGGAAGCGACCGAAAACAATTATTGAATGCGTCAATCAATCCTAATTTGTGTCATATACTATCGTTTTTTTTATCTGAAAAAATTAAAAAGTTATAGGGGTGAGCCACTTTTGAGACAAACACGGTATGTGCCGAAAATTGTCATAGTATTAGATTTTAACGATACACGGTCTTCAAATCACATTTACCGTTCTTTTTTTTTGTTTTCCTGGCGTTTTTGTATTTGTTTTAGTTCAAAAAATTTTGAAAAATATTTTAACTTTTAAGAAAAATATTTTAACTTACACAGTTTAAGGAAAAGAGTAGTTGCACTCTCGCAAATATTTTCTGCCAGTTTTTGCAAGCTGGCAGGTTGCAAAGCGTTTCAGTTGAATTCGGTCCGTCGAGCTGTGAGGTTCGAGCACAGGGACGGATTGACAAAAAATGAGTGCCTTACTGTGCGCTGCTATTAATTGTGGAAATAATTCAAAAAATTGTTCTTTGAGTCTCTTTAGATTTCCATCGGATGTAAATCGGCAAGCTGATAGTAGTTATCAATTAACATTTAATTATATTTGTTTATTTTAGAAGCTGAGATATTATGTAATTAATTAAATGTTATTATTTTTTAGCATGTGTGCAGATTTTAAAATAGTTTTTAGATATACAGGTTGTCTCAAATATGCGCATGAAAATATTTTTTTGGTCAGGGGATTTTCCATAAAATTTTCATTCCAATAATAATTTACGAGGTAATTTATATAAATTGGTTTTTGAAACAATTTTAGAGTAAATATTTTGTACATCTAAAGTCTCCGCAAATTATTCATATTTTTAATTGAAAGAATTTTATAATATCATAATCTCTTATAAATTTAGTGGACTGTATTTTTTTATGTTTTTTTTTATTTATTTTTTATTATAAGTGGTCGTAATATAACAATATTCAAAATATTATAGACAAAATATTGAGTTTATATTTGAGGGAAGAAAAGTGCTACACCTAACTTTAAACCACCGTAAATATACAGGGTGGCTCATTAGTGCAAGGAAGTCCAATATCGTCGTCGTTGTCGAAGATGTGAAAAAAGTTTTATTCATATGTTTCAAGGTTTATAAAGGGGTGTATTCTAAAATATTTTGTTATATACAGGGTGTCACAAAAAAAAGTTATGGTAAAGTTAGTTTGATTTTTTTTATTATTTTACATCATTCTATATACATTATTCTATATTGGGTATTTTTTATGGCGTCACCAAAATCGTAATATTTAAAATGGTATATCTCAACTTTTTTAAATGCGACATTCTGTATATTATTTTTCTGTCAGATGCAGAATTAAAAATTGAACATTTTTTTATTAATTTAAAGTGTTTCTAAATTTTTACCGCTGTCGCAGATATTCGCAGTATTATATTACATATGGCTCTTTCAACAGTAATTTTTTTTCAAAGCCACCTAATATGATCTTTGTCTATCTTGTCTTGTCAAAAAATGTTCACCTTTTAATTCTACATCTGAAAGAAAAATAATATACAAGGTGTTGCATTTAAAAAAAAATGAGATACAACATTAATATATATAATAAAAATAAATAATAATAAAAATAAAAATGATAAAGTAAATTTTTCTACACGGATTTATTCCGATATCCTTCATGTTTAAGAAAACATATCAAAGTATTAATAAAGTTATATTCACTCTAGTTTTTTACCACTTTTCGTATATAATGTTTTTAACCAAAGTTTTAGTAAATAAGAAATAGATTGGCAACACCGCAGTGTGCTTTAAATAAAGACAGTGTACTATAGCATAATTTTATGCCGAATCCAGTTATCGGCAGAAAATTAAACTTGCTTTAAATAAAAAAAGTCCTAGAAAATCTCTGAAATAGATAATAATATAAAAATATGTCATTATATATTTTTTCCGCATTTCTTCCCATTAGAAGATTTTCAGATACAGAAGAATTGTTACCTACACGAAATGTGAAAATATTCTGTTTTCAAGTAAGTTTTTACTCGATGATAATTTTTTTTTATTTTATTTTATTGTGAACTCATATTTTCCTAAATACATATCTGTGAAACTATGGCGAGTGCCACGTCTATACTTTGCCTAGTTAATAGACCACGACTATACAGCTACGTCGTCGGCTACGGACGCGGGAATAAGGTCATATAAAGTGGCAGAAAAAGAACAAAGGATTTGACAAGGAGTAAAACTACTAGTTTCCTTATACTATGGTATAATGTAGTAAATCAGTTTAAAATTAAAATATAAAATATTAATTTTTTGAATATAATTAAAAAAAACATTTATTCATATCGCGTCTAAATATTTTAGAATTATTATTGAAAAATCTTTTACTGTTTATAACAATTTTAGAGAAATTCTGGCCTTTATATCTGTAAAACCTGACGCCGCAGTTATGCCGCATTACGTTACACATATTATTCCTCTAAATCAAATAATTCATTCTAATAACGGTGTGAATTTTATTTTATGAATATTTATTGCATTCATCTATCATTCTTAAACAATTCTGCGTTTATTCCGACCATTAAAATTTCTAAAACATCACATTTTTAATCAGATATTTTTCTATAAAATGTAAAATAATTAATTTTTAGTAAAAACAAATGCCGTGGGAAGCCGTACAAAACTTGAAGGCTCACTTTTCCTCACATTTTACATTTTCTTTTCGGTAATACATCATTTTCGCTTGATCTTTGACAGTTGAAAGGCTTTGCCGACAAAAAGCCACATCTTTTTTGTGCTAGAAATTTCTTACAGGCTTGCCCTCGTCACAAAAAACTCGATCAGTCAATTTGTTCCTTATCGTTCTATTAGAATCTTTTGAAAGGCGAAACCTGATAAAGTTTTATGGGTGCTTTAGATTGAGTTGATACGTTTTTTTGATCGATAAAGAATTTTAGGAGTTTATACATAGAAAGAACTTCAGTTTGTAACTTAAACAGTATATCTATACTAATATATAAAATCCTTATGGTGCGTCCAGACCTGAGGAGTCGAGTGCGAGACGAGAGCAAGACAAGAGCGAGACAAGAGCGAGGCAAGAGCAAGACGAGTGCGAGACGAGAACAACATTTTCTATCCATTTTTTGACTCAAGCCTGCCGCGAGACAAGCGAGTTGGATCATAGTGAAAGGTGACCGGTTTGTATAAACATGTCCAATGAAAAGCTGCAGCAAATAATAACGCATAAGTAATAAATTTATGTATCTGTGACTGACATACTGATTAATCACGATCCTGCTCAAACCACTCAACGTAAGACGCTCAATTTTGGCATACAGATTGATTCTAGGGTGTAGAGGTTCGATAAGAAGGGATTTTTCGAAATTCCAGTTCTAAGAGGGTGAAACCACCCCTCAATATTACAATACTTTTTATTTAAAAAACGGCCAAGTTTCCGAAAAAACGCTTAAACACGTGTATTTTATTTTGTTTTTTACATATTTTAAGATTTTTTAAAAATGTATACAGGGTGTTTCGAAAAATCTGGTCATTGATTAATCACGATCCTGCTTAAAGCATTTGACGTACAAAGCTGATTTTTGGAAAACAGATTGACTTTAAGGTGTAGAGGGGATTCAATAAGGAGGGATTTTTTGAAACTCGAATTCTAAAGGGCTGAAACTATCCCTCAAATATTAAAATATTTTTTATTTAAAAGTTTTTCGGAAAAACTCTTAAACACGTATATTTTATTTTGCTGTTTTACATATTTTAAAATTTTTTATAAATTTGTACAGGGTGTTTCATAAAATATGACCATTGAGTAATCACGATTCTGCTTATACTGCTTGACGTTAAAAGCTGATTTTCGGCAAACGGATTGACTGTGGGGTGTAGAGGTTCGATAAGGAGGGGTTTCTCGAATCTCAAATTCCAAGAGGGTGAAAACACCCCTCAAATATTACAATATTTGTTATTTAAAAAACGGTTAGTCTTTCGGGAAAACGCTTGGACAAGCATAATTTATTTGTTTTTTTACATATTTTGATTTTTTTTAAAAATCATACAGGGTGTTCCAAAAAGTTTGGTAATTTCTTAACCACGATTCTGCTTGACGTAAAAAGCTTATTTTTGGGAAACGGATTTTTCGAAAGTCAAATTCCAACGAGATGAAACTACCCCTCAAATATTACCAAGTTATATAATAAAATCGCCATATTGTTTTTTCTCATGCTGACATAAATGTGAGAAAATTTTATCCAGTTTGTAATGGAAATTTTTGCTTTGCTTTATCATCACCATTACAAATGATTAATTCGACGCGAATGAAGTCGCTGGTACACGCTAGTAATTGTTATAAGTGTGTGGAACGCTTTTTTTATTTAAAAACTGAAAATTTTATATTTTGACATATTTTGACACATTTAGATTCTACAATAATTTTACAAAAGTAATATCGAAGAATAGAAAAATCATTATTGATAATAATGGTGTTATAGTAAGTAGTAGTTATTAAAAGTCTTGGGAAATAAATACTTTTTTTGACAGGATCTCCCTTCTCCTCCTAGGTACCCTCTCTGTTGAGGTTGGCGATTAATATGGCATATGACTCTGTCCAGAGTTTGATGGATAAGGGTTTTTCCGTCGGTGTGGGTCCAATCTCTTATATTACGTAGCCATGACTTCTTTCCCTCCCCTATGCTGCGTTTTCCATCAATTTTTCCTTCTATTATCAGCTGTATCTGTCTTTTTTATTTTAATTGTGCCTGTTAGGTGTGCACGAGTTTTCATTTTGTTTAAAACTTCACAGTTTGTTGTTCTGGAGGTCCAACTTATCCTGAGCATCCGACGGTACATCCACATTTCCAAAGCATTAAGTCTTTTGATATCTTTTTGCTTTAGCGTCCATGTTTCGCATCCATATTGAATCAGGGGCTATATATAATATTTTAATGTTCTTAGGCTCGTGGGTATAGCTATTTTCGGATGGCACAACTTCGGCATGTTGAGAAAACCAGCCCTAGCTATTTCAATCCCTCTTCTGATTTCCTTATAGTGGTCAAGTTGGCTGTTTAATTCCCTGCCCAAGTAAATATATTTCTCTATGGTTTCCAGTTGGACGCATGGTTTATCATTATGTCTTTGTTTTTATTGTCTTGTGGATGTCTGTTGAAAATCATAGTTTTTGTCTTCATGGTTGTTGATTTCTAGACTCATCCTGATGCTTTCTTCTGTCAGTTTGTCCATTAGAGTTTGCATCTGGTCTTCGGATTCTGCAAATACCACGGTGTCATCTGCGTATCTTATATTGTTTGAAATTGAAAAGGAAGAATGAAATTGAGAAAATGAAAATTTTCCTGAAACTCACCATATGCTCTTTAATGCCGAAGAGGGGTACCATCCCATTCCTTCGAACTCTGTATCACATAACTTATAAAGTGGTATCATAGATAAATATTAATTGCGAGTTTCCATTCTGTGGAAAACCTGACCATCAAGGATTTTTTAATTTTATTGTAGCTTGTCAAATCACGGTCAGCGTATCTTTTATACAGGGTGGTCCGAACTGTATTCCAGAAACTTCGGCAGCATATTATGCAGATAAAAATAAGTAAAAAAGTTCGTATAAATGTATGTCCTAAAATGTTTAGTTTCGGAGATACAGGGTGTAGAAGTTTCATTTTTATTTCGATTTTTTCCAAATAATTTCTGAAGTAACCTCAATATTTGGATGAAAATTGGTATCTGGAAGTTTTTTGACATGAGAAATTTGATTTTGGTGTCAATATGACTCCTACTAGTAGAGGGCGCCACCTACATATTTTATAACTGGTTTGAAGAGTAATAACTTTTTGTTGTTACCTGTATAAAACTACTGAGTAAAAAAATATACATTTACGACGTTTTTTACGTGAAAAAGGTCTCTTGGTAAGAATCGCTACGAATAATGGTTTTTGAGATATTTGGAATCGAAATTATCAATACCTGTCATCATTGATATAAATTAAACATTTTGACTAAATAGTTATTAGACTAAAATCATAAATTTGAAATGTTTTGTGTCAAAAGTTCAACAGAAACTGAAAACTTTAAAAAAATAAAAATTTCTCAAATTTATTATTTCAGTGAAATACCTATCTACTCAACGTGTTTATTTTTCGTCAATAATTACATGTATTGTTCATTTCCATTCTAAATATCTTAAGAACGGTTGGTCGTAGCGATTTTTACAAAGAGATATTTTTTACGTAAAGTTACAGAGATGTATATTTTTTCGCTCGGTAGTTTTATACAGGTACAGACAAAAAGTTATTACGCTGTAAAATAGATAAAACACATATTGGTGGCGCCCTCTACTAGTAGGAGTCATATTGACACCAAAATCAAATTTCCCATGTCAAAAAACTTCCAGACTCCAATTTTCATCCAAATATTGACGTTACTTCAGAAATTATTTAGAAAAAATCGCAATAAAAATAAATTCTACACCCTGTATCTTTTACACTATCTTTTACACTTTTTTACTTATTGTAGTGTAACAACTCAAATTCGTCAACAAAGTTGAAGAGGTAATATTTTGGCCAACTGTATAACAAACAATTTAAATGAAAGAAAGGAACCTACGTTGTGTTAAATATTTTTTTATTGTGATTACCTCGGATGCGCCTCGACAAAGCAATATTTTGGGAAATTTGAGGAGAATAGGTTATGTAAATAAAACGCTAAATTTGTAAATAGCCCTACTTATTTATTAAATGAAATGAAAGGAGTGCCGTACTCTGCCTGGAATTCACATGTAAAAGAGCACGGCAGAGAAAACCATAATCACTATTCCAGAGAATCTAACTATGCTGTCGTGAACTTAATAATAAAAGAGAAATAATAATATAGAAACTGTCCTCATACCTAGGTTTATAGTTTAATACATTCAAAACATGCCACATTTATATCGTTCAAAACTGAAGAGTTTTTTGTCAGTTTAACGGGTCCCCACCCGTAGGTACGAAGTCCCTTGTTGCGGAATCGACGCTAAAGTTGAAGGTTTGGTGCCAATATCTTATAATTTAATAAATTGTAAGTTATTCTATGAATTATTTTATTTATTGTTTTTGTTTGCCCTTTTGCGAGCTAAGATATTCGCCCATGCACGGTCGAAAATTGTTAGTACACTCAACAAGGCCCTTATTCTCACAAACCACAAACATCGGCATGAAGGAACAGTAACCGATTTTATTTAGATTACTTTTAAACTGAAATTATTTACAGCATAAATTATTATTTACACCATTAAATGCATACACATGTTATATATTGTCTTTGTCAGATCAAATGAATAAGGAAAAGCTTTAGAACAGAAATACAACAAGAAAAAATAATATGATTTAGTTAACATTAGTTAAATAATGAGAAAACTTTTACTTTACCTTTAATAACATTCTCTGTCACAAAACTCAAGAACCAAAAAAATATCAATGCGTCTCGAATGGTAGTCTAGAAGCTATTATATAACAACTATCATCTCCGCTCGTCGCCTGATTTCCCTCTCCCTAGTTTGTGAATAATATTTTAGAGTGATTCAAAAAAAAATGTTTTGAATTTAAATAAATATGTCTATTTTTAAATAGGCGGTTCGTCTCATTATTTTTATCTGCAGAATATGCTGCCGAAGTTTCCGGAATACAGTTCGGACCACCCTGTATATGTCTTTTTTAGTTTCATTTTTTTTTCACAATACTCGATTTTTTTATATTTGAACTAATTTTGGATACTCACGTTGGATAGTGTCTCCTAAAATATCAGTAAATACATATCAATAATCTGTTAAATTCCAATTTTGCTAAAGAACGACCAAGACAAAGACTAGAAGTGCGTAGAAGAAAACTACATTTAAATCAAAAAACCAACACGAAAGTTTTTCCAAAACCTTTTTTACTTGACTGGAAAGCAGACTCTAACAGGTTTTATTGTTGTGCTGTCGACAGATTTGTTTCCTTTTCTAGAAATCTTTCGACGCCTTTTCGAGAATAGGAAATGGAAAAGGCCGAAAATTTGAATTTCAAATATAGTTTTAGGTGAAAAAACAAGAGTAGGGTTGGCACATATTTTTAAAATTATAATTAACTTTGCCGTTCCTTATTGTTTTTCTTATTAATCTTATCAAATAACGAAAATATAGGCTAAAATATCAGGGAGTGTACAGGGTGAGTCGAGATCTGAGTCAACGATCAAAATAACCGTGTTTTTTATTTTGAAAATGTCCAAATAAAAAACTATTTTTGGATCTTTTCTGGGTTTCCTTTCTTGTATCTACTCTCTATGTTGCCATATTTTCAAGAAATTGTGTTTTTTAACTAAAAACTAAAAAAATATCCAAAAAGTTTTTCAAAAAAATTCAAATTTTCGATTTTTTTTTTCACGAAAAAAAAACTCATTATCGTGTTTCTGGTCGAAATATACTACCCCTAAAAATATTTGCACTTTTTAAGATACCCTGTATACTGGGTATACAGGGTCGTCCCAATTGTATTCGGGAAACTTCGGCAGGCTATTCTGCAGATGAAAATAAGTAAAAAAGTTCGTTTAAATGTATGCTCTAAAATGTTTAGTTTTGGAGATACAGGGTGTAGAAGTTTCATTTTTATTTCGATTTTTTTCAGATAATTTCTGAACTAACGAACGTCGAGATTTGGATAAAAATTGGTGTGGGGGTTTTTTATCACGAGAAATTTGATTCCAATGTTAATATGACTTCTACTTTTAGAAGGCGCAACCTACCTGTTTTTTAACTTTTTTGAAGTGTAATAACTTTTCTTCCGTACCTGTATAAAACTACTGTGTAGATTTGTACGCAAAAAAGGTCTCTTAATAAAAATCGCTACGAGTAATGGTTCTTGAGATATTTGGAATCGAAATTATCAATGGTGATTTAGTGTTTTTATTTTACCTATCATCATTGACATAAATTAAACATATTGATTAAATAGTTATTAGACTGAAATAATAAATTGAAATGTTTTTGTGCCAAAAGTTCAGCAGAAACTGTTTGATTGAAATTTTTTCGATGAAAAAATATGTATAATGTGTAAAAATGTAATTTTTTCGAAGAAAAATTTATAATTAATTAATAATTTATAATTATTTATGATAATGAAAAAAATAAAAAAGCTCTCAGATTTATCACGTCAGTCAAGTAACTATCTAGTCAACATTTTATGATATTGTTTATCAATAATGACATGTATTTTTATAGTTAACTTTTTCTTGCTATTTGGTATCTTTAATAATACAATTATTATTATCAATCAATTAATTATTCATAATACATAAATTGTATTATTAAAAATAGACCAAACACCATGAAAAAGTTAACCATAAATATACAAAAGAGGGCCTAACCTAACCTAACCTAACCAAAGAGGTCAACAAAAAATAAATCATAATGACATATTATATTGACTATTTCCATTCTAAATATCTTGGGGACGGTTGCTCGTAGCGATTTTTACCAAGAGACATTTTTTACATAGAAAATGACGGAGATCTATATTTTTTCACTTAGTAGTTTTATACAGGTACGGACGAAAAGTTATTACTCTTCAAAACAGTTAAAACACATGTAGGTGGTGCCCCATACAAGTGGGTGTCATATTGATATCGCAATCAATTTCTCATTTCAAAAACCACCAAAACACCAATTTTTAACCAAATATCAACTATAGTTCAGAAATTATTTGCAAAAACCCGAAATAAAAACGAAATACAATTACAAATCTACATATATAAAATGCTAATGTTTATCTGTGTCGTCTCTACTGAAGTAACGACTTGCTCTAGAAAGTTGGTTTTTTTACTAAAAGATAGCTAATTGGCTCTTCTAAAAACTGTCGTCGCCGGATTTTTTGTTTTTCATTTAATTAAACACAAAATAAAAAGTATATTTTTCCTGATGTTGTGGCGGATGCGCCAGGCTTCAACTAGTTTTATTATAATAATATGTTACACAAAAACTGTAGCTTGTCACATTAAATTTCTGTTTTAGTGCGAGTTCTATTGTTTTTTTGCGATTATTTGAAAAGCGGAAGTGTTAAAAATATAATCTAGTTCCACATTAAAAATATGTAGTTCATTTTAAATATATATGTATTTTCTCGCTGTGATTTTGAACAATAACTCAGATAATATAATTTCGGATATATATAGGTACATTATTTCTCTCGTATCATCAGTTTATTACGCAGATCTGTCACTGTCAGGTTATATATTATATTTCACATAGTAGTATCAATCTGATTTGAATAATGATGTTCGTTTACGACAAACGAATAACGATTTAGAGTTGATAGCTTCGGAAATTAAGTGTGGGCACATTTTATCAAGGACTGCTTCAAAATTTTGAGATATGATGACGATTTTTAAAGGTTTTAATGAAATGTATTCAATTCTATTTATTGCTTGAATGTGTTTATCATCAATACAGGCTTGAATGTGTTCATCCATAGATTTAACACACCGAAAAAATAATTTGTGAATTTAATAACAATATTGTGGGTTATTTCTTGCCACAGATGATTGGTAGTAAATTTACCATCCATTCTTTAGTTTTACAACTCGATTGTAAAAACGCTGTATGGCTAATTTGTGGCATGTATGCAAATCTATACTAATATATAAAATCCTTAAGTGACTGACATACTGATTAATCACGATCCTGCTCAAACCACTCAACGTAAGAAGCTCAATTTAGGCATACAGGTTGATTCTAGGGTGTGGAGGTTCGATAAGAAGGGATTTTTCGAAATTCCAGTTCCAAGGAGGTGAAACCACCCCTCAAATATTACAATATTTTTTATTTAAAAAACGGTCAAGTTTCCGAAAAACGCTTAAACGCGTATATTTTATTTTGTTTTTTACATATTTTAAGATTTTTTAAAAATGTATACAGGGTGTTTCGAAAGATCTGGTCATTGATTAATTACGATTCTGCTTAAAGCGCTTTACGTAAAAAACTGATTTTTGGAAAACAGATCGACTTTAGGGTGTAGAGGTTCGATAAGAAGGGATTTTTCGAAACTCGAATTCTAAGAGGGTGAAACTATCCCTCAAATATTAAAATATTTTTTATTTAAAAACCGGTTAGTTTTTCGGAAAAACTCTTAAACGCGTATATTTTATTTTGTTGTTTTACATATTTTTGGTGGCCGGCCGTAGCTACAGCGTTAGTGTGTCGATCTGCGGAGCGGAAGGTACTGGGTTCGATCCCAAGCCAGTACGGTCGCTTTATTTATTTAAATAAAAATATTTATTTATCTAAATAGAGCGACCAACGAGCCGCCACCTCAAGGAAGGCACTGGCAAACCACCTTGAGTATATTTGCCTTGTACAGCCTCTCAAATATGCCGTTCGGATTCGGCAATAAAGTGTAGGTCCCGTGTACTTGTGAAACACTGATGACACACATCACAAGTACATGCGAGAGGTAGCCGACGCTCTATATAGAGTGTGGCACTGTAAGAAGAAGAAGGGTTTTTATAAATGTATACAGGGTGTTTCATAAAATATGACCAGAGTAATGACGCTTCTGCTTAAACTGCTTGACGTTTAAAGCTGATTTTTGGTAAACGGATTGACTGTAGTGTGTAGAGGTTCGATAAGGAGGGGTTTCTCGAATCTCAAATTCCAAGAGGGTGAAAACGCCCCTCAAATATTACAATATTTGTTATTTAAAAGACTGTTAGTCTTTCGGGAAAACGCTTGGACAAGCATAATTTATTTGTAATTTTTTTAAAAAATCATACAGGGTGTTCCAAAAAGTTGAGTAATTTTTTAACCACGATTCTGCTTAAACTGCTTGACGTAAAAAGCTTATTTTTGGCAAACGGATTTTTCGAAAGTCAAATTCCAACGAGATGAAACTACCCCTCAGATATTACCAAGTCATATAATAATATCGCCATATTGTTTTTTCTCATGCTGACATAAATGTGAGAAAATTTTATCCAGTTTGTATGTTAATGGAAATTCTTGCTTTGCTTTATCATCACCATTACAAATGATTAATTCGACGCGAACAAAGTCACTGGTACACGCTAGTATGATATAATATATCTTTACATTCACCAGTATTCTTTGTGAATTCATTTCAAAAATGTGTATCTCATAGTAAATTTACTTATTCATTGTAAATGTATATCTTAAAATCGCCAACTTCTTATACTATTACTATAGAGTAACAACAAATTAAAACATTTTATTATAGGAAATTTACAATTACTTTTGTAAATTCACAAAGAGTTAGTAGATATTAATAAATTTAATAAAACACGTGTTTATAATTATTATATTTATTGTGAAGGTTAATAAAAAGTCACAAAACAGAACTTACGTATCTAAGATACTCTGCATCTCTTCTTGTCTAGAAGAACCTAACTGGAATTCTGCGCCTAACTAAAATAGGAACTACCATTAGATACAAAATAAAAAAAAATGCAACAAAAAAAGGTATTCAATTAAAACAGTCTACTTACTAACAGTAACTTAGAGACTATGACATTTTAAAATCGCAATCGCAACCTGCGATTGGCTCTCATAGGAAACTGCGACTGCGTTTTTTTCTATTTGCCAGTTTCAGTTTAGGTAACCAATATTCCTATAGTTGCGATTTGCGATTTCTTCTACTTGCGAGTTTCAATTTAGGCAACCAATATTACTATAGTTGTAATTTGCGATTTTGCTGCGATTTGCCATTTCTTCTAGTTGCGAGTTTCAATTCACGCAACCAATATTACTATAGTTGCGTTTTGCGATTTTGCTGCGACTGTGATTTTTTAACCTAGGACCGTGATAACCTTTTTAGAATTAGAATTAGAATTAGAATTAGTGGGAGGGGGGTTAATCACTGCGACCCTACAGATCTATTGTGTCCCCCTTTCTTGAGTTATAACTCATCATACAGTCCCAGGGCTTTGACAAAAGCCAGTATCAGGGACGGTTTTATAGAGGGTAGTTCTCCATCTCCAATATCAGTCGTACCAAAATTCATGGCACGGATGGTTGTCGTCTCGGCGCACTCAGTGATGAGGTGTACTGGTGTTTCCCCATCTTCCCCACAGAATCTGCATTCGCCGTTTCTTCTTAGTTTCAATCTACTGAGGTGTTCATTGAGGAGACAGTGTCCTGTTAAAAACCCCGTGACAATCCGAAGATTGTTCTTACTTAAAACCAGGAAGATCTGTGATTTTTCTTGATCATAAGCCCTTAGAAACTTCTTCGAGTGTCTTAGACCGTTGCAAGATTCCCATTCCAGGTTGCCGATGGAATCTTCCAAGTTCTTGAGTTCCGTTTTGAGTTGGTTACCACTTGGAAAGCAGAACAGTTCTGGTCCAGTTAGTGGAGTGTTCGCTCCTTTTCTAGCTAGATTCTTTGCTTTTTCATTGCCTTCTATCCCGTGATAACCCTCTATCTGCGAGTTGAAATTTTTGGGAGTTGCAATTTGCGATTTTTTTGCGAATGTAATTTTGTAGTCCATTGATGCATTTTATAGTATTGCGATTGATTTTTTTCTCGATTTTATTTATTTATTATAGAGAAGGTATTATTTTTCTAGGGCCAAGATTATAATATACTGGGTGTTTCTCAAGAGCGTTTCGCCTCTATAACCTTTTTATTTTTTTCTGATAAAAAATAGGATTTGGTTCCTATGTGAGCATATGAAATAAATTAGGTTTGATTGACGTATTCAATTCGTTTTGATCACTTCCTGTTTCACCGGAAATGACCACAACTTTTGATTTTTAAATGACACCCTCGCTATTTTTTACTTTATTCGATAGAAAATAGACACTAGCACGATATTTAAATATTAAAATGGTAACCGCAGGTTACGATCGTAGCGATTGAAAAATCGATTGAAGAATCGCAGTTTTGCTCATCTCTACTATCGAGAATCGGTACTTCAACGTAGCTGGGCCTTTGCTCTATTTTTGTCTGACTTGTATCTTGGGTATCTTCATTTTGGACATATCTGAGAGAAATATATATTTTGTCTTTTATGTAAAATTTTAATTTATATAATTTGATAAAATACTTCCAATGTTACTTAAAAAAATAAATGTATTTACATATATCCAATTACAAATTTAAAGCCAGTTTTAACTGATACCGTATTTAAATCTCTGTAAAAAGGATTTATTTATCTCGCCTCTTTCGTAATCAACATCCTTGTAACCGCTCAAAGCCAGCGTTGATTAGCTTTTAATTAGTCTGTCCATTTAAATGAAGCCGAGGAATAACAGGTGGCCCTGTCGAAGCCGTCGAAATACCCTTCGAAACGTTGAATAATCATTAGCAATTCATTTTGGACGCGGTGGAGGTAAAAACAAAGTTGAAATTCGATATTTTACAAATCTATACGAACTTACACAGATTTATTTTTATGAACCATATCCATATTTTTGTTGATACGTAATAGACATATACAGGGTACGTTGGATTTGGTGAATGCAGAACCAGTGATGGATTTTTTTAAAATTTAGAGTCTTACATAAAGGTCCCTTTACTGAAGTGAAACTTCTTTACGCGCGTTGGGAGTAAAAATTCAAGGCCGTGAAGTTGAAGTGACACACGTTTCACTTCAAATATGCGCACATAGTGCACACACTGTTCTTTAAGTAGCAGAATTTTTGTTATTTGAAATGGAACACTTGGCATACGAGTATTATTAGATTTTTGGAAACTATTTTCATATCTCATAATAGCTTTTGAGATAAAAAATAAAAAATGTATAAAATTGTAAGGTCATGAATTCACGACCGAAATATATTGAATTCCGTCTATTTAAAGTTAAAGAAAGTCTGTAGTGCGACCTGGTTACCCAACAATTGTTTGTTTAATATTTCATTAATTATTGCAACAACAAAAGCATAGCATACCATCTTTTGTAACTAGGTTGTAAGTCGATATATCAACCGTTTGGATAACATACAGGGAAATAAAAATATTTACAGGGTGTTCCTTAATGAGATGCCAATATTTAAGGGGATGATTCTTGAGCCCATTTTAAGAGAAAATCTTAATATGAACGTATGTCCCAAACATCTTAATTTCTGAGATACATTTTGTATATAGGATATAATCATTTTTAGATTACTTTAATTACTAAATACCTCCACCTCGCAAACACCCAAGTCAATTATGACACCGTCTAATAAAACCACAAACTATCTACTAATCAATACCCCCAAAAACCCACCTACCAAAACCCTTTGGTAGTAACCATCCAACACCAGCCTGGATCCCTACAACGATCCAGAGCGATGGCCTCCCCTGCGCCTCCACCTCCAGGGAGGTCCCATGCATCCCTCCTCGCTACCGTCGGCCCATTGGTGCGAACAGCGACCGGGGAGGTCGTCGGATCCAGTTACGCCCGTGGGGGGGCCTTTCCACGGGGGCGCTTGTCCGGTGCACAGTCCCTTCAGGTACAGGGCCTCGATGGTGAACGGGGTGTCGGATTTTCATGTGCACAGATCGCATCAGGTAAGAGTAAAATGGTGTTATTTAATGTTAATAAAAGTGTCTTAAAGATATATTGACATACCGGGTGTATCTCAAAATTAGCTTACCTCTATATATTTTTTTTAATTTTTTCAGATAGATAAACAAGATTTATTAGAATTGATTGATGTATTCAATTGTTTTTGGTCACTTCATGTGTCTCCGGAAATGACTACAACTTTTGATTTTTAAATGACACCCTCGGTATATTTTTCCTTTATTCGATAGAAAATGACACTGAGACAAATCACACAAAATGAAACTCCTGCATTAAAATGACACGAATAGAGTGACATACCATATGTCAATTTTTTCGCTTACATAAAAATCGTATGTTAAATTTCAATTTAGAGTGCCATGGCTGTGTTAAAAACACTAATTTTTAACCAATCTTTCAAATGGAATACGGGTGGCTCGTTAGCAAATTTGGAAAAAGCATTTTTTACGAATAATTTGGTACCACATACTTGGTATTCCGAGTCAAATTGTCGTTATGAACCGCATGTTATAATTTCGAATAAACCATATGCGAAAATGTCAAAAGTTGACATATGATATGTCATTCTGTTCAGAGTATCATTTTCTATCGAATGAAGTATACGTCAATCAATCCTAATTTATGTCATATACTAACATACCAAATCCCTTTTCTATATCTGAAGAGATAAAAAAGATATAGGGGTGAGGCACTTTGAGACGCGCCTGGTATAGTTTTACAGATACATAGACAGAGTCCGCATGATATGGGAATTTTTTAATTTATATCTATGTGAAATTTGACTTCACCGGTAGAAGTTTTTGTTTTGAATTGTTGCACTCGAGTTGACATATGCAAAGAAATAATTGCCTAATGAATGAGATTTTGAGTGTGATTCAACAACAAAGTTCTCTTTTTAATTTTACTTCTATGCCATTTTTTAGTTAGGGTATTTGGTATTTTAAACATAAACAGCTGTTTCCCATGATATAAGCAAAAATAACTCATGGTAGCCCCTTTGTCACTTATATTTTATCTTAATAATACTTACATGAATATTATATATTTAGGTGATTATTTTGAATTTTGACAAATTCATTCAAGCGATCCAATTCATTCAAAATTGGATCGCGTGATGCAAACTATGAATAACTCC
This sequence comes from Sitophilus oryzae, assembly GCF_002938485.1. Classification (NCBI taxonomy): domain Eukaryota; kingdom Metazoa; phylum Arthropoda; class Insecta; order Coleoptera; family Curculionidae; genus Sitophilus; species Sitophilus oryzae. The sequence goes on along the minus strand of NW_022146024.1, from coordinate 433,091 downwards.
CCTTTTTATCGAGATAACTTTATTCCTATATAATTATTTCTCCTCTAATTACTCCTCTTAAGTTTAGATTTTTGTTAAAAATAAGGCCTGCTATGGTAATTAATTAGTTAAACGTTTTTTTATAATACGTTCTCTTTTATTTGATGTGGAAGTGTATAAATGTAATGTACAAACATAAAATCTTATAAGTAGGCTATCAAAAATATACTTTGACATTAGGTACTGTCATATTAATTAATGGAGAAGTTATTCATCGTTTGAATCACCTCAATTCACAGTCACATTTTTTACAACTAAATTTCCATTTCTCTAAAATTTATTGGATTCATTAAATTTATCTAAATATATGACCACTACATAAATATTTCAGTGACAAGCAAACTGATTTGTTTAAATAATAACGAAAAAAATCATTTAGATCTTCGAAAATTGGTTTACTTATGTTAAATTAAAACAGAAACACACTTTTACAATTATTGTTTTTTTAATAGAATATTTTTTTTAATAAATATATTTTTTTTCAAAATTCGCCCAATAATCCTATTTTTTAGCCTTCTGTTACATTTCAAATTTGAAAGATACTTGAGTGTATCGGGTAAGATTTAATAATGTATTTCTAAAAACATATTTTAAATCAAAAGCTAACTATAAAGTTAGCTTTTAGGTATATTTAATATTGGTTCTTCTATTTATATCTATTATCTAGTTTATTACAAAAACATAAATTTATAAAACACCTATTACAAATCTCAGTTTCCATTATGTACGTTTCTCTGGCATAATAGACATCAATTAAATTTCATCTGACTCTAATCTTTCTTCCAGGTCCTCCCACCACAAAAAAGTCCTATTATATCTCTGCCAACCACAACTAAATTTTTTTTATCTATATTTCCTGTGTTATCTAGCTCTTCGCTCGAGTGACTGGGTCGCCTCTCGACGTTTATTCTCCATTCGGTGTTTCGTTCAGATAAAAACGAAAAACGGTGCCTCATATACGAATAAATTGTGAAAATTTTGCACCGTCTTATCGTGCTTTTAAAGTTTATAACATCAAAGAAATGTTATAATTATATTTCGTGCTGTATTTCATCTGTTCACTATTTTATTTTATGTTCTAAAAAAGAAAAAAAATATACAAGAATAAAATAGTGAAATACGTTAAATTTATCTGCCCCAAATTTCCCTATCAACGAAAAACACCTACTCCTCATTACCTATTCTTTCATCTTTTTCTGTCCTCGTTCTTTTCTTACCTTCCTATCAGCCCTTAATCTGTATTTTTCCTTCGCGGTGACTTTAGAGACACGTTCCATCCCCCGAGGGGCTCTATTACCCCCGAAAAATCCCCCCAAATCGTGCGCGACACATAAAATAAATCCGGACGACGTAATCTCGGCACGTCGAAAACTCGTCGAGGCCTGGACCGGTTGCTTATGACAGATGACGGAAGATTGGGGATCGTGTGGCGGGGATGATGCAAGAAGGACGGGGAAACAAGAATTTGTTGAGTATCACGTCTTCAGGACAGAAGATAATTGATTTGTGTCAACGGAAATCGAATGTATCGTGTTTTTGTTTTGATATGGTTCTTTTCGACGTTGTTTAATTTGGAATTTAGCGTAATCAATAATTTTAATTTGTTAGACAGTATTTGTGTCTAGCAACAAATACTGGGGTCTATAACATCGAGAGACGATTTTAGTTGTGATGGGAGGCTCTGGGAGGAAGATTAGAATCAGTTGATATTTAATTGAGGGTTGTGGTTATGAAATTATATTATTCATAATATCATATTGTGGCGGGTTTATTTCTTAAACAAATCCTGGGTCACTACTGAAACATGCATCTAAAATATATAAAAAAAACTTTTTGTAAAATTTCACTGCGCAGACGTCGATACGGAATCGATGTCATTAGAAACAAAAATAATAAAAAAAAATTATTATTATTATTTAGTCTATTAAAACCGTTGACGTTCTGATAAGATGTCAGTTTATACCTATATAAAAAATCAAACTTTTTAAATTAACATCTGAGTACCAGGGTCTCTGGTAAAAGCAGAGACCCATATTTTTTCTGTTACATGAATTTTCTATTTTTTTTTTCAAAAAAATAATTTTTTATAATATTATTTCTAAAATAATTTTATTTTAGGTAATTTGGTTTCAAATTGAATATATAGATACACTTTACTAGCTTTTACAGACACCTGAACAATACACCCTTTTTTAAAACAATATTTATATAGAAAAGCCTCTTATATGTTTCTTTTAGAGGCTATTAGTTCTCTTATTATTCTACATTATTAGAATGTTGATAAATTTTAGATTTACGAAAGTTCTTTTTTTTTAAATAATCGTTAGGCCTCTTAATTCGAACTAAAAATATGTTTAATAAGTACAGGGTGGCGCCTCTCATACGCCTCGGAAACTCTAAGGAGAACGGTAGTTTATATCGAAATGAAATTTTGGCAGCATATGTAGGTTAACTGAAAGCATTTTATAAAAATATATAGAATTATACAGGGTGTCCCCCAAAAAAGTTACACATCAAAGTTGTGTTTTTTCTAATGGAACACCCTATATATTAATTGATTTTCGGATTCTAGGAAAAAAACAAAGGTGAGTTTTATTAAAGAAGCATATACCTAAAATCTAAGGATTTTGACATATTTCACATCTTGTGAAAATGAAGAGTAAATTTTAAATTTCCATAACAGCTACCTAAATTTTAATTGACCTTGTATAGCCTGATATTTAATTACAGTAACCATTGTATGTTAAACCAAATTGAAATTTGAGCCAAAAAGTTACACAGGGTGAGACAAAATTAATATGGAACATTAGTCACTTTTAAAAGCAAGTTACTCCTTTATTTTAAATGGAAAACCCAGTATGTTATTCTGGTGTTCAATGAGGAATTTATATATCTTCAAAATATTATTAAAGTTGCCTACCCCTCAGACAAAGATTTTCCTAGATATTTCAATTTATATGATTTTACGTCAGTAGATCTTTGTTATTTGAAAAAATCTAGGGTGGTTGTGATATTGAACAAAGGCCCTAAACAAACATCATGGACATAAAATGGAAACGATAAGAAAGTTATTTACAAGAAATAAAAACTTATATATACTGTGCTTAGTACGGGAGTATCTGTAAGGTATATTTAATTTTCACGTTAATATTTTTGTTAAAATAATATTACCGACTATTAAATATCGGACTAAAAGACGAAATCGTGTTTTTATGCAATTCCAAATAAATATTGTTGGCCTCTGCTCAATGTGATAAAAAACGGCGTAAGCGATGGTTATAAAATGAAGATCGCTGTCGTTTTATATGTAAAATTATATGGGAAATGTCATCGATGTTCATTTCCAAGCCAACTGGACGCCATTTTTTTTCGATCATGCGGTATTATATATTATTTATTGCGATTATTAAATCGGAATTAAAATATGGCTCTAAAAATATTAAATTGGTATTAAGAAGTCTTTAATGAATAGTATATATAAATTGGATTTGATAATTTAATATTATTGGTAAAGTAATCAATCCAATTACGCCAGTGTCAAAAGTGTTGAAAAACAAATGAACGAACTGTATATTTCTTTTTCTGGTCCCTTAAGTCCGGCCAAATTATCGCCGGTAATACCAGTTACGATTCTTGTTTTTATGAAATGTCGTTTGTCCAAATGAACGAATCGTATAGGAGCCGGTGAGAAATTGAATCGTGTGATTCTATTCATTAAAAAGAATTGTACTGTCCATGTCCATCACTAGTTCACAGGCAGTAAGTTGACTTTATCTAATGATACTATACCAGAAAGTTGAATAGACGTGTCTGGTGAAGAATATTTAGTAAGTTTTCGATTAAATTTTATTTTGTTTATAAGTAAAAAGCCACCGAGAAAATTGTCTCCGTGGCTTCTAAATACAGTAACTTTTTACATAAAATAAATATTTTAAAATCTCAATAACTATATACGTCATGGTCCTACCAGTTTTTTTTATTCAGCTTGTGGGATGAAATCCACCCCTATCTCTTCACTGAGTCCGTTATTAACAAAAGGAGCCTCCGGCTATCGAGCGCGATAATAATTTTCTAACAAAAAGCGCCGGAGATTAAAACGTGTCCATTCATTGGAGAACTGGGGCTCCGGGCCATCGCCAAGGCCTCCTCTCCAACATGTTCCGAAGGTTTCAACGACGTTGCCACATCCAACAATTTAAATCTTATTGTTCTGTTACTTTTAGTGTTTTTTAAAGTTAGACCTTATTTTATTTACTACGAGTCACTAAAGTTTAGTAGACTACTACTAGATTAGAAGGTTAGGTCAGTACTGGGAGATTTTTCAGGTCAGGGACTTGGAACACTCTCAAAAAGAAAATTCCACTTCTTCGATTCCCAGTGGATGACATACCAAGAATCTACAACTTTGCGAAACACCTCACTGTAGTATTGAGTAATAAAAAGGGAAGGGAAGGGAGAAACGTTTGCTCAGCATGTAAAAGACGCATGCAAAGCAGAGACAGGTATAAGAGTATTTGGACCGAAAACTAAAAACTCCGATTTAATAGGCACCTACCCCAGTACCGTTCAGGCAGAAATCTACGCTATCGAAAGATGCGTACAATTTATCTTGGATAGGAACTATCGCAAACAGGAAATAGCCATCTTATCCGATAGTCAAGCAGCACTAAACGCGATCAACTCAGTAACTATAATTCGAAATTGGTCAAAGAATGCCTAGAGAAGCTGTTTATTTATTTTTATCTGCAGAGTATGCTGCCGAAGTTCCCGGAATTCAGTTCGGACCACCCTGGGAGGCTACACCTCTATAATAATAAAACAAAAGTAATCTAATAAATATGTTTTTTTCCATAGCAACTGTTAAAATTGCCTTATATCTATCAAAAATAGTAGATAAAATAGTACTTTAACCGCAAAGGTAGATTAAATGATACTTTAACAGCGAGGATGGGTTAAAAAGTTTATTTTTTCTCGCACGTTTTTTAATTGCTTCCATTTTTGAAAATTTTTGTATTCCTTTTCATAAGTTATTCGGGATTTAAATGGAAGTAGTTTGGATATGGCGTTTATCGCCTCAGCCTGAATATCTGTTGGTAATTTACTTATTTCGTTTTGAGCCATTTCTCCAATTCAGTCAGCAATCGACACGAAAGAGAATTAAAAAATATTGACTCAAAACTGAGAACTAAAGCGACAGCTTTATTTATTTGTCGAATTACATAGAAACCAACGCCAACCCAGCACAATATTTTTTCTACTCGTAACAAATTCCTTGAAATAATAATTTCTGAATATTTTTTAAAACTTAACTCGCTATGGAAAAAAATATTGTTTTATACACGACGATAAAATTGCATTATCATCTTCTGAAATTAATTTTTTCGGTCGACGATAAAATACCATTTTATCGTCTTGTATAAAAAATATCTATTAACTTTTTATCCAAAGCTTTTCATATTAATAAATAAAAACTGGTTACTGCGATAAATAATGTTTTAAAGAAAGACATTGTTTTTTAATTACATATAGCAAATTTGTAAGCGAGACTTCTCTTCTTTCTCTTTTCAATAGATTTTGGGAAATATTTAGTTCTTTCACTATGACATTGCGATCCGATTCAATTCTCACGATTCTTTTTTACTGCTCATCGTTTAAATCTTATGGATCCGTGCTGGCCACGATACAGTTGAACGAACCGTATTGCAAGCAATGAATCGAATTTCACGATTCAATTTTAATACTCGTTCAAATAAACGACTCGTTCAATCTTTGCCCATCTCTACACCAAATGCCTTTTATGGAATAAATACCTTTGGATTTAAATGGTTGTAACAAGAAAAAAAAAATTTAAAATATGTCTCATTACAGTTGAGGGTTGGAACCTTTGGTGTTACACAGCAAAATAAAAACACTAAATCACCACAATACACCAAAACACTTTTACTTTTTTTACTGAGTCTATAATCATCTGCTGATGATGCTAACATGGTTAGCGAAACGCGCGTCCAGTGTAAAAGTAAAAGTGTTTTGGTGTATTGTGGTGATTTAGTGTTTTTATTTTGCTTTTGATGTCTCATTTTTACACCACTTGAGCCTAGTGATGTAACAGAATGAAGAACTAATGAAATATCTGAAGTATCCCCATGAAAAAGGCGTCTAAAATATAAATAAATACATGATTTACTGCCAGGTTCAAATCGAGACAAATTCCGGCTATAAATGTCTCGTTTCGTGGCTCGGGCTTCGGGTAAATGGAAGATAAATTTGCGGCTATCTGGGACCGAAGTAGCTCGGGATTGGGTGCTTTTTCTTCTCTTTTTTACCGGCTAGATCAGTGTAGAAAATCGGTCCAATTGAAAAAGGAAGAAGAATAATTGGTAAATTAATATGTGGCACTAGGTTTAAGGCCAGATTCAGTTAAAAATACGTTTGTATGTTGCGTAATTAAAGAATTAAGTATATACTGACCGCTTTTCAAAAGTGGCTTACCTCTATATCTTTTTTATTTTTTTCAGATAAAAGGAATAATGAAACAGGAAGTGACCGAAAACAATTGAACACGTTAATCAATCTTTATTTGTCATATATCAACATAGTAATTTTCGTTTTTTTTATCTAAAAAATAAAAAAGTTATGGGGGTGAGCCACTTTTCAGAAAAATCCGGTATATGCTCCGGTGCTCTATAATAGATTTCTATAGAAACGGGGGGGGGGGTTACTTTTAGTTTGCATATAACATATTTTTGATTACCTACAATCTTTACATGAAATTTATAAATACCTTTCCAATAGTGGTGTTTTATCTTTAGGTGGTTCTTTATTTTTATATTGGTAACTTATTACTAGGTTTACATACAAGTTTATAATTAACATTCTTGAAAATTATTTTTAAACCACGTGATTTTTTAAAGGGATATATATTTCTTAACTTGAAAAGACGAATTCACAGAAATCGCAAACTTATACCTACGTTTTCTAATTATTTTACCAACCAATAAAGGAGAAAAAAAGCCTATGTTAACCCTCAATGTACCGGGTGTCCCACTAAGAATAGCTCTCGGCTGTATATCGGAAAGTATTAGTCGTAGAGCTTGGGGAAAAAATATTTATAACTAATAAGACCATGAGAAATTGCTGGAAATTATTTTCAAGTTTGTAGGACGGCCGCTAGAGGGCGTAACTGCTATGGAAAATAACAAAATGGAATTTTTAAGAAATTTTGCCTAGATACGATGTACTATAAATAATAGCTTCATAATCTTCAGTAAATTTTGGATCTTTTTTAGAACCATTTTCCCCTATCTGCTAAAATAAAGTGGTGGGGGGAGGTTAGATCTGTTTTTATTTAAATATTAATAACTCCAGACTGGATGATCGGAATTCAACAAGCGAGGGCTCGTTTAAAAGAGCATTTCTTACTCTATATTGTACCATATAAACAATAATACTAAACGTTTGAACGTAGACGCTAGGGGGCGTTGTCTTACAATTTAACAAACATTGCGCGTTTTTTCAAAAAAATGAAATACGATAGTATATGTAATTTTAGCTGATGGTAAAGTGTTTAACAAGTCAGCGAAAACCGCATCTTGATATCTTTTTCAACCCAAAGTTATTAGCAAAATTATAATAAATACGAAAATATAAGCCCTTAATTACCGTATTTTTCAACACGATATCACTAGCCCTCTTGATTATGACCACTCAAATAAAAAATAATATAAAAAAGATTATTTTATTCAAAATATCGACAATGAACCAGAAAACCATAATACTAGGTGTATTAATATCTAATAATTAAGATACAAATGACGGTCGACAAGAAACGCACCTCAGTGAATTCATGGTAGGCTTTGGAAAAAAGTTGCTTTTAAACGGATAGTTTAAACATCCAAATATTATTATATCAACATTTTGATAGTCTCAGCAGCCTTTTTTATCTTTTGATTGCTTTTCTTAAAATGCCTTTCTTCAACAGAGAAAAAACGCTGCTAAGACTATTAAAATGTTGATCTAATAACACTTTGACGTTTATACTATTACGTCAAAGGCAATTTTTTTCCAAAGCCTACCATGACTTCACTGAGGCGTCGTTTCTTATTAACTGTCATTGATATCTTAATTATTAGATATTAATAGATCTGGTGATATGGTATTCTGGTATATTGTCGATTTTAGAATAATATAATCATTTCTATCTTATTTTTTGTCAGAATGTTCATAATCAAGAGGGCTAGTAATACCGTGTTAGCAAAATAAGGTAATTAAGGGCTTATATTTTCGTATTTATTATAATTTTGCTAATAACTTTGGGTTGAAAAAGATATCAATATGCGATTTTCGCTGACTTGTTAAACACTTTACCATCAGCTAAAATTACATATACTATCGTATTTCATTTTTTTGAAAAAACGCACAATGTTTGTTAAATTGTAAGACAACGCCCCCTAGCGTCTACGTTCAAACGTTTAGTATTATTGTTTATATGGTACAATATAGAGTAAGAAATGCTCTTTTAAACGAGCCCTCGCTTGTTGGATTCCGATCATCCAGTCCTGAGTTATTAATATTTAAATAAAAACAGATCTAACCTCCCCCCACCACTTTATTTTGGTAGATAGGGGAAAATGGCTCTAACAAAAAATATTCAAAAGTGACTGAAGATTATGAATCTATTACTTATAGTATACCTTATCTAGGCAAAATTGTGTAAAAACTCCATTTTCTTATTTTTTGTTGCAGTTGCGCCCCCTAGCGATCGTTCTACAAACTTAAAAATAATTTCCAGCAATTTCTTATAGCCTCTTTAGTTATAAATATTTTTTTCCGCAGGCCCTACGGCTAATACTTTCCGAGATACAGCCGAGAGCTATTCTTAGTGGGACACCCTGTACAGATAATGGTTTAGTTTTAATTATCTGCTGATGATGCTAACATGGCAGTAAAGTATTTTGGTGTATTGTTTTAGATTAGTCTTTTATTCTGTGAACGTTTAGACTTATCTTTTATTCACAATCTTATTGCACATGAGATCCATTTTCTTTATTTTTACCAAGGGACATTTTTTACCCGTAAAAAGTCACGGAAATTTATATATTTCCACTCACTAGTTTTATACATTACTTTTCAAAACAGTTAACACATGTAGGTGGTGTCCTATCCTACATATGAGAGTCATATTGACATCAAAATAAAATTTCTCATGTCAAAAAACTCCAAATTTTTTTGGATTTTCATCCAAATATTGACGTTAATTCCGAAATTATTTGGAAAAAATCAAAATAAAAATGACACTTCTACACCCTGTATCTCCGATACTAAGCATTTTAAGACATACATTTATACGAACTTTTTTACTTGCTTTTATTTGCAGAATATGTTGCCGAAGTTTCCCGAATATAGTTTAGACCACCTTCATTACCACCCTGTATATCGAATGTAGAGTGTAGAATGTTTAGGAGGGGAGTTAATCACCGCGACCTTACATATCTCTATTGTGTGTTCCCCTTTCTTGAGTTATAACGAGTTATAACTCATAATACAGTCTCAAGGCTTTAACAAAAGCCAGTATCTGAGACGGCTCCACAGAGGCCAGCTCTCCATCCTTGACATCAGCCGTACCAAAGTTCATGGCACGAATGGTCGTCGTCTCGGCGCACTCAGTGATAAGGTGTTCTGGCGGTATATCGAAATAAATGTATTTACATAATTTCTTATTCATCTTTATTATATTTAGCAAAATATGTTATTAACTCGTATATATTATATTATAATTCTGTTAATTTCAAATATCCAATATTCGATCTTAAATTTGAGAGGTGATTTTCGGTGGCAATTTGATATCCTACGTTTATGGACGTAACTTATCCCTATATTTGATTTAAATTAATTGTAAATTAATGCTATTCCATACATTTGCGTTGAGATATGGATATAGCAAGTTTCATTATTGCAGGATTACCTCGTTTGTCACTCTGCATAATTATATATCCCGTTTCCTATTATACTATATTATAATTTATTGATTTTTCCATTACGATTTTTATACTAACAGAACAATAATTCTAATAACAATAGGACTACGAGTATCTTGTTTAGTGAATTAGAAACTTTAAAGCTTGTTTTTCTTATTATATGATACCTAGTAAATTGAAAAATTCCATTTGAATTCCTCCAAGAGAACGTGTCTTCCCTTCTCGGTCTTCGCCATCCTGGATTTTCAATTTAACTTTGTTTTTTAATAAAAGAATAACTTTTTTTCTTTTATATCACGCACACGCACATGGGCAGCTATTTTATTGTATCATTAAAAATTTAATAAATTCTTTAAAAATATAATGTAAAAATATTCTATATTGAAACTTTATAGCTTAAAGTAAAGGATTCTAAAGACTCATGACTTTAATGCCAGTGGCATTACAAAAATAATAAACGCCGTTTCTAGTGTGTTGATTAGGACCATAGATAAAAGAAAATAATCTTCTATTAAGATAGATATGAAACTTAATAGTAAAATTTTGGGTCAAAGCGCCCCTCCGTGTTCTTAGTAGAGACTACGTTTAACCCAGCGCCTTCGCCTTTTCTGCTGTAAATATTTTTTATGTTTATATTTGATTTCAAAGGATTTAGTTTTAAAGTTACACTGATATATTAGTATATCAGAGTAACTTTAATAAAACATAAGAATATATATATTTTACAGTTTATTAAATATAAATTTTGATTACAAGATAGAAAGTAAATCACAATATTTGATAAAACTTATAAGTATACCATTTTTACAGTTAATAAATAATAAAACTATTTCTGACTATGATATTTAAAATTTAGATAGATAGAATATTAAAAAACATACCGGGTATTTGCAGACGCAGACCCAAATTCAATAAAAACCAAAATTTTTCCTGCGAAAATCGGGCTTTTTTCACAGAAAAGGTATTCTTTGATTTATCAACAATCATTGTCAAGTTGACAATATACAGGGTGTTTTCTAATTAGTCTAAAAAATTGTGGTGTGATTCCTCATGTGTTCTTAAAACAATTTTTATATAACCATTGGGCCATTGGGGTGTTAAAAATTTAAAAAAAAAATCGATATTTTGCTTAACATAAATGGTACACTACTGCTTTTTTAAAGAAAATATATTTTTTTCTTGACTGGCCATCCTTTTTCAACAAATTTGATCTTTTGAGTTTTTCTTGTTCATCAAACGGTTGCCGAGAAAAAAATAAATATACTTATTAAGAGCCCGCCTTAAGCCGTTTTCTAACGATTTTTTATTTTTTAGATTAATTAGGAAACACCCTGTATATGCATATCACAGGCAACCAAATAAACTAGTAACCTCTAAAAATTATTTTTCCTACCACTAGCGACATACCGTGTTTTTAGTGAGTACTAAATTATTTTATCAAAATTTCACCATATAAGTTTCCAGGCAATGATCAGGACCAGAAGCAAAGGCATGCATTTTTTAGTGAGTACTAAATTATTTTATCAAAATTTCACCATATAAGTTTCCAGGCAATGATCAGGACCAGAAGCAAAGGCATGCATGCCTTTAATGCTACAATTATTGTAAATGGTTATTATCTTCTTCAAAAGCGTATCTCCAACAAAAAAAGCCATTGAGATGAAACAGGAAACAAACTATCGAGATAAGATGAATCTTGATGATAAAGTTGTCTTGAAATTCGTTATTTTTTAAACTACTATTCCACAGGATGTTTATACTACCACCACTACGAATTTCGTTTCATTTGGAATAGTCATTTAAATGTTATTTGTAAAATACTACCTTCAAATTAGTAAAATTTATAATGCGGCCTAGGGAGCTACAATTAAAATACCAGCAGAATTGTGAGTGTATCATTGTCAAATTCGATATTACATTTTTTTGTTTACAGGAATATATGTGGTTTGAAAAAAGTGCTTAATTTTTTCCTGAATTGAAATGATCATCTACAAAAAAATTAGTTGAACTATTTTTGAAAGAATTTGAAGGTATCAATCAGAGTAATTTTGTATAAAATAATTATGAATTTTGCAGCTTCTGAAAAAGTTACGATGGTTCAACGGCATTTTGCGAGAAATAGTATTCCCACTGTGTTAGATATGTTCGCAGCTCAGTCTCCGGAAATCCGATACCGAATAAATCAACAGTTTAAAGAATAAACCGGCGGTTTAAAACTAAAGGCACTAAAGGTGCATATTCATTATCCGAACGAACGAACGAACGAATGAAAGTGCGGTATATTTAGACGGGGACCGAACGCATGCGGCCGTTCGTTCGTTCGTTCGCTCGACCATCCGTTTCGAGTCGGTACATCAAAGGCGTTCGCCAACAAATGCCTCCGGTCTTCTCGTGCGGTTCTATCGTACGGTCCCCGTCCATACCACTAGCGAACATTCGTTCGTTCGTTCGTTCGTTCGTGCGGATAATGAATACGCACCTTAAGGTATTAAGCACATGTAAGTGTGAAGACAAAAATAATTGAAGAAGAAGAAAATAACAATGACTTGAATATTCTTTATGTTGAAGAAAAGAAAAACATTGACTCGCATTTATTGGGGGGTACAGTAGGAAGAGACCACAGGATCTTTTGCCCAACAACTTCTTACTGTGGAGCCCACTCAAAAACCGTCTTTATGGGTATATTAAATACAGAAATTGAGATGGACTGAAAACGACACCTCTGTGGAATGCTAAATATTCTTCTTTAAGAATTTTGTATTGTGAGGCATACATTTTACAATCATTTTGGGTATTGTTTGGCTGTGAATGGGAAATTTTATGTAAACAGTTTATTAATTTTAGTATGGTTTAATTAAATTCCTTGTGTTACAATGTAACGTGCCAAAATTTCACTATTTTATTTATTTTTCTCAATAATTTAACGCTAGTTGATATTATTATTAGCCTGAAATATCGATCAGTACAATTCAGTGAACCAAGAATAAATAAATAGTACTTACATGTCAACAAAAGTAATTATTCCATTCTGATTTTTAACTAAATATATTTCACATTTAATAACACTTTTTTGCAGCACAATACTAGTTGGATTTAATACAATTTAATATTTATTTTAGCCGAAATTTTTTGGGACTTTTGTTAATTTTGAATAATACTTTAATCATTTATAAGTTATAATGCCTTCATTTTGCTGTGTTGTTAACTGCGCGATGCGAGGGGAAAGGGATAAAGTATCGTTTTTTCGATTCCCGGCTGTTTTAAAGAATGGAGGAGAAAATCTTCAAGCTCTATCAGAAGAAAGGCGAAATAGTTGGGTAAAGGCTTTAAAACGAGGCCCCTTATCTGAACAATAGCTGAAAACATGGAGAATTTGCTCAAGACACTTTATAGAAGGTGAATAATAATACAAGTAGGTATCTAATATGTATTATTTGTTTCCGCAAGTGTACCAATAACAAAATCAAAAATAAGTATTCATTACTTTTAGGATCACCAGCTGAACTTGAAAACAAACTTCATCCAGACTGGATGCCAAGCCACAACATGGGATATGTCCAGCACCAAGCCCAGTAAATTAGCGGTATCAAGATACGATAGAGTTGTGAAGCGAAAGAAGCTTGTTCATGAGAGTTATGATAAAGAGGTGAGTGTTTCAATAACTACTGTGTAAAATTATTATTAATTATTATTTTCCTGCATTGTTTTTTATAGGTAACTTGATTTAGTATTAAATATTCTCATGTATTTTTAGGTCCAAGCTGAAGTCCAGGTAGAACCTGCTGAACACGGGTGTGCAATGATTCAAGAACCTGAACAGCTCACAGATATTGCGGCAGTAGAAGTACATGAAAACAGCGTTAGTGTGTCAGTGGAAACAGCTATAAACAATGAACGTTATGTGGATTATTTAATGATTTTGCAATAGTTAGATTTATTCGTTGAAGGCAAAGCTAAAGGTACTAGATTTGAATGAAGAATCCTTTAAAAATAATAATTCAAAAACAAAGTATTTTACAGGGCTTGAAAATACAGGTATGCTTTTCATTATACATGATTCTGTTTTTTTTTGTAGGCCATGCAGTGTTTTCTCTTACTCTTCAATCTTAATATAAACTGTAATTGACTCTAATATTAGTAAATGTTAATTTAATTAGATGTTACTTATTACCAATAAATTGAGTGTTGTTAACAAAAACTTCTTAAATATAGATTTTTTTATTTTCTGCATAAGATAGTTTTCTTTAAACATTTTTTTTTATTTAAACAAATATGTAAACATGTTCAATCCGCAAGAAGTACTACCCATACCTCCAAAGGCTTGTCTCTCACTCTCCGAGAATGGTAAACCTGGAACAAAAGAAAAACAATCCTTAATATACCAGTTATATATTTTTTGTGCCATTAATAACTTTAAATTAATAACAAAGTTTGTTGTTTTATGTTTAACTAAACTTATGCTATAAAAAATGAAAGTCTTCTTACCTTAGTGAGAATAACAAATGCTTCAGAAGTCATCTGCTTTGCATATATTTGCAGATCAGTCCCAGCCTCATACAGTTTAAAGGCTTGCAAACTTTTGTGGGCCTTTAGTTGTTGTCGGGTGTATAAGCTATGGGTATAAACGAGATACTCAGTTATAGCAATTATTGTAACATTGGGTAAGTTAACAACAGGAAAACAGAGTTCATTTGGTAGCAGTGAATATGGGTCGATATCGCCGATCCCTTTAAGTTTTTGATCATACCGATACTTAATATCACCAGTAAGACTCAAGTAGTAATAACTTCTCGACATTTTAAGGCAAAAAACACAAAATAAAATCACTTTCAGAACAACAATAAATAACTTCCATAAACATGACGCTCAAATGCAAATCAAATGATGCCGATCGGTTTGCCTGCCCTCCAGCAAAAAATGACGGTCTGTCAAAGTCACGTGTTCTGGAATGGTCAATAGATAAAATAATTCTTTCCGCCGTTAATTTATTTACTAAATACGTAGGTTAGAAATATTTGAATTGATACGTCAAATATTTATTTATATTTTTATTAACATTAACTATTAGGCAACCCAAAATTTACTTTAATAAACTGATTATTACAGTTGAGGGTTGGAACCTTTGGTGTTAAACAGCAAAATAAAAACACTAAATCACCACAATACACCAAACCACTTTTACTTTTACACTGGACGCGCGTTTTGCTAACCATGTTAGCATCATCAGCAGATGATTATAAACTATCACCACAAAACAAAGTATTTTACAGGGGTAGAATAAGGTCTATATAGTTTATAATCATCTGCTGATGATGCTAACATGGTTAGCGAAACGCGCGTCCAGTGTAAAAGTAAAAGTGTTTTGGTGTATTGTGGTGATTTAGTGTTTTTATTTTGATAAACTGATTTTGTTATTTTTGTATTTTATGTAATCAACAGTAATTAATGAGCCAATTGTGTCACTTAGTTAAATTCATTAAATTTATGTTGCTCTATTTTAATTTCTAAGTGAAATTTTCTAAGCATAATTGTCTTAAAAATATCGTATCGATTCGGCAAGTGAGTCATGCGCAATATATCTAGATTGTCATTATTTATTAATTTTTGAATGTTTTGATAAGCAAATTTCTATATAAGTTTCATTAATCTCGTTAACTTTATTTATTCTATTAATTATATAAATTATTGATATTAACTTTATTTTCCTTTAACATATAACTTTTTCTTCATGTCTTTATTTAGCTCATGGTTGGCAATCCATATTTTATCAAGGGCTCGTGTTTTTATCTGACTATTTTGTTGCAAAAAAGGTTTTCGTTTTTCTCGGAACTACCTTGGTTTGGTCACTTTACGTTCAGCTAGTGTGAGGTACAGAGGCCTCTCGGTATTTTTATCAAGTTTTTTTAATTTTTACCCTTGGGGGGATTTTCGAGTGTGCCTCAAAAATTACTGCAGCACCCTATCTTACCTTTTGTTTTTTTGGACGGTGCTACAGTTTACCGGTGACGGGATTTTCACCTCACAAAGCTGACGTGGGTCAACCAAGCAGCCCGCCTTTTTTTTTCTCATCGAGCACCCATCCATTCCATCCAGAGGAAGACCTAAGTTTAATCACTTGAGGATTCATAGAAAACCCTGAGTTAGCAGGTAAAGACTATTTTTATATATTAATACATTTCGTTCTACTTTTTTTTCTCTTCTTAAAAAAACTATTTTTTATGGTATCTCGTACTATGGAGAAACTATAATATTATTTCTCCGTAGGGTTTTTTATCTGGGCCGAAGAAGTTTTTTCGTCTGGGCCGAAGGAGTTTTTCTTCCGTGTTGAAGACATTTTCTCTGAACCAGTTTTTTTTGTTTTTTGTACTTAACAATCTAACCACTAAACATAGTCTGTACGATATTACTTAAGATGTACGTTATTGTTTAAGACTGAAAATGTTTTATATGTTAAATGTAAAACTAGAACTTAAATCTACACTTAGCTGTTCTTTATGTAACCTTGCTTCAAACAGTAGCAGCGTGAGGTGGTCTCGCATCTCTGTAATGTCTGTCGGCGATCCTGTTGGCCAAAACAACAAAAGGGGCCAGAATGAGGACACCATGAATCACTACAGCCGTAGCTACTGACTAGACTTAGAAATGGGAGCGAAGCAGCATGGGGCTTACGCTGTATACATACTGTGACAATATGGGAACACTACCCGTACCTTGGATACTACTAGGACCTTGGATAATGCCCGTACCTTGTAAATAGTCCGTACCTTGGATCCTAAAAATACGAAACTCTTGTTTAAAATCAAACAAGGTCTAATAAACAAAATGAACCTACCTCGAATTACTTCCGAGGGCTCACTAAATAATAAAGAACATGTCATTTCTTCCATGTGACATTCTGGACGACAAAAGAAAAAGAACGCCAACGTGCCAGCAAAATACAAATACAAGTTAGGTTGGGACATCCAAAACTCTACCCTAAAAATATGCAGTAATAATATCGAATCTAAAAGGATAATTTTTCATCTTTACCTGTTGCTTTGAAATAGCAGCTGATTCAGATTATACAGCAAGATTTAAATAATCACCATTTCTAAAAGCCGGGATGGTTAGGTTAGGCTACAGAGCGCTAAAAGCAAAAGTCAGTCGACAGCACAGAGAGTTGACAGAAGCGATGTTGACAGCGCCTCCACAGAGCGATAACAGGGTTGTGTCAAACGATAACAGGGTTGTGGACTAGAGAACGTAAAAATTCGTCAAATAAATTATCCGGCCGGAACGATAGGAAATCCGGTGATGATACGCCAGACATCATATATCATAATCAAAGACATGTAACGAACTAAAAACGTTACGAAAGTCTAATATAATTTTTGCATAAAATCATCTAGGGAGATAATATTTAACTTTTTCAAAATTAACATGGGATTTCCAATGTTTGGCGTTCCGATGCACTACACGGTATAATAGGGACACGATAAAAAATAAAAAAATATATAAAAATAAATGATAAAAAACATGATGAAATAAAGATATTCATTAAAAATTCTTTTTTGCCTTGATTTCTTGCTGGATTATCCCGATACTGGATTCCTCTTATCTGCAAACTAACTCTAACTAATGCAAGAGACTATTTTTCGGGATGAAGACAGGCCTTGGGGGAATAAGAGGATTCGCGTCCCGAAACTTAATCCTGGATTAAATTAAACTGGAGCGGCCCTGTGAGCGGCCGAAATTAAAATTTAACGCCCATAATACACGTAAAATTCAGATATACGTTCTGGAGAAGTGGGAAATTATGAAAAGTGCCGAGACCCTTTGCGGAATTGGTTACTGTTTAACGGAGTTTGTCTGGATACAGTTACAGTCTTAAGCAAATTAAAATTCCAGCCAAGATTATATCTATATAACTTCTTTTTTTTATTAAAATTAACCTCTCAGTATCTTTCTTTCTTTTTTCATCTGGCTTTTCTCAGAGTGTTTTTCTAGTTAATCATTCATTCATCATTTTTTTTTAATTTACAATTCTAGTTAACATTGTTATTGTTATAATTTTTGCAGACTGATAAAAATCAACATTATATAAACTGGTGTTTTAATTCCTTTTCTTCATCTATTTTTCTCTTTTATTAGTTTTTGTATACAGGGTGCTACAAATTCGAGGTACGAGCATTGGTATCTCGGAAACCGTAATAGATACAAACATGGTTAAACTGTAGTTGGTTAAATTGGGACAAAGTTGCGCCTTGGAATGTTAACCAAGGATTGCTGAGTTTTTTGAAAAAAAAACGGATCTTTTTGAAAATCAATTTTATTTTTTTCTGTCGTTACCTTTTATAAAATCAAAAAACTAATTACACATTCTCATAGCCCCTTTAGGGCTCTGATAATATTTTAGATTTTCAAATAGCTGATAATTTGTGAGATACAGAGGGCAACTTAATTTTGTTAACCTGTATTTTTTATTTCAAGTTCTGAAAGAACTCGGTCTCCTGAGTAGAATTATATGCCACACTTAATATTTTTTTTTGTTTCGGACATTTGAACACAAACTCACAATAAAAAAACTTAAAAATAATATCTTTAAATTGCTGATTCCTGGATATAATGCATTTGAATCTTTCAATTGGCTCGAATTTCCTTATTCAATGTTAATTAGCGCTGATCAATATTGTTGTGGTGAATATAATCAGATTAAATAATTTAAAAAACTGAGCCGGACTTAAAATTAGTTTATAAATTGTGTTTAAGTGCCCGAAACAAAATAAAAACATTTTAATAATATAAAGTTGGTTTTAGAATTTCCTAAAAACTAACGAGAAATAAAATTGATCTTCAAAAAAAATATTTTTTTTTCTAAATAACTCAGCAGTCTTTAAAATTTTTGAAACTTTTTTGATGACTACTTGAACATCTCAAGGCGCAAATTTGCCCCAATTTAATTTGTTCGTATATATTACGGATTCCGAGATACCAATGCTGGTACCCCGAATTTGTAGCACCCTGTATACCATACTTAATTCCTAGTAATTTTATAATATTGCTTCCTATTTTAAATTTCGAAAAAAAAATAAGAATAATTTTGACATTTTAACCGAAAACTGATTTTTTATTTAATATCAAATTACTTATTATGACAACGTAATTAAGGTTCAACAAAAGAATCTATTTTGACAGATATTTTAGAAGACAGTTGAAGCAAATGATTGTTATTAGTAACTTTAAAATTTCACCCTATTGGCTTTGGAACAAAACCGCTCTAGGTCGTCATTTTGAGTAATAATACAAATTGGTGATATGTCGTTGAAAAGAAAATTTTAAGCCCCATGTAAATATGTAATATAATATACAGGGTGTTACTTTTCTTCGCTTGGGATCACTTCTAGTTAAACGGGAAGTGATATCCAATTATTTTTTAATGGAACATTTATTAGTTTTGATGTACTGTTATGCCCAAGTTTAAAATTTATACAGTAAGTAACTAAAAACACTAAAACTAGTGACATATGCAATGAGATCGTTGTCATCCGCTATTGTAACTTTGTTTTAAATTTTAAAGACATTTTAAAGAAATAAATAGTATAATAAAGGGGAATCGTGTACAACAAAATTATGGATAAAAATATTTATACATATTAAACTTTAATAGAATAAACTCTAGGCTTCTTCTCTCTGAGAAACTCTAGTCTTCTTATATAGATAGATATCTACCGGTGATACAATTGATTAGTTTATCACTGTAGTTTTTGCGAAGAAATTTGTTGCCTCATTTGCAAAAACTAGTAGTTTTATGGGTTTCACACATATGGCAGGAACCAACTCACTTCTTATTGTCTCTTAACTAGTATTTTTACCTTTGAAGCATATTTAGCGAGGAAAACTTAAAAATTTCTGGGAATAGTTTGTATACTAACCCTTCCCGTCATTTTTTATTATAAAATCAATCGAAAAAATTAATTAACAATTTAAAATTACACCAAATAAAGCAAAATAATTAAATAATATGATAACTATTTTACTTACACAACCGGGCGCGTAGCGGCACGGAGTACCGCAACTTCTGTAGTTACGTAATAATTATTAATTAATTAATACTAATAACTACTTGACCCAGATTGTCAAATATCCATACATAAGCATATTTAATAGCACCACCGACCGGACCTAAGTCCAATGGATATTTTGTTTTAACGAAATTAGTAAAATTGCGGTACAACATTCCGAACGCACCCGCTGGAGGGTTAAATAAAAAATATTCTAGTTAAATTTCGCTTTTAGACTTTTGCAGATATCATAGTTATTTAATTCACCCATAACGATTAATTCCTACTAAGGACTTATTGCTAACTTAATTACACTAGTCTTCCACATTCCTAACGTGAGTTAAACCCGTCATTTCTAACACTATTAAAGCATCCATCTGGCGCTTGACGAGTTGAAGACGCCCCCTAGCGGAACAAAAAGATAAATCGCCGGGGAAACACGAACGAACATGTGGTTAGTCGACCTCAGCTAGTTTCTGTGTAGCACGCCAGTCATTAGGCGTTGTAAAGCAACCATTTTGGATCGTTTAGAAGTTTTCGCTGCTGATCCCTTAACCTAAGGGGGGTTGCTGGTGGAATTGGTCATAGGGTTATGTAGGTACAGTTTTAGCATTTTATTTTGTCTTACCTTTAACAGGCTCTAACTTGTTTCTTTTTTGTGCTTGAACATTCATTAAAAATAAATTATAAAGTTTCTGTTTAAGTTTTATTACGTATTGCCTAAAATGGGCAAAATTGTGACACTGTATATTAGAGATTTCAATAATATATTAGACATGGCTTTTAATAAATTAGCAAATTTTATTATTTTATAGACTTTAGGTTAGACTTGCAAATGGATTTATAGTTAACTGGAAGGTGTAAACAGGAATGAATTATTTCAATAATGACCTATAACCAATGCTATTAATACAGAATTTGCCGTCCCAAAAATCTGGCTTCGATATATTAATGATGCCTTCATAGTCTGAAACGAAACCGACAGACAGTTGGATTCCTTTCCCAATCCTCAGTCACCTCAATTCACAACAAACCTCACTGTAAAAACCAATATAACACTATAACAAATTTACTATTGAGAAAAAATCCTGTCTCCGTTTCTGGATGTTCTTAGCAGTTACAAAGTATATTGTATACAGAAATACTGGATCCATTAGCATTATAATTTTCTCTTGACTATTCCATATGTTCAAGGTACATAAGAAAATATTAAAAAATGTCTATACCTATGTGGCGGATTCATCTCTCCAAAAAAATCCTGTACGGGTATTTTGCCACTGCAAGAAAATCTAATCAAACTCTCCTAACCAAACCAATCCAACGGAAACTACTTGTCAGCAGTTAAGTTTACAGATAATCAAATTTGCCTAACGAATAAAAAATGTTTAACGTTTCGGAAAGTTTATCTCTTCCCGTCGTCGGAAGCAAACAAAAATACAAAGAATAAAGAAAAAAAAACTATTTAAAATATTTAAAATTCAAAAAAAGTATTTGAGAACACTTTAGTGAAAAAAGGAAAGTGTTAAAAAAAATGAAGTGTTTTCGAATAGTTAGAGTTTTAAATATTTTAAATAGTTTTATGTATCTTATGTTTCATTGTATCTTAAATTATACAACAAATTTAAACATTTTTGCCAAAATTTCATTTAGTCAGGTTTATAGACTTTAATGTCAATGCCGATATAATTGACGACGTACATCGGAAAATATTTTGCGATTACAATACGTTATTTGTCCGCAATTAACTTCTACAGTATTCATTTCGAAACTCTGAAAAAATACATCTCCATTTACTCAGTAAAAGTTGATTTACCGGACTTATGTCGTAAATATCTATAAAATAATAATAACAGTAACTTAGTTGTTTTTTATTAACAGAAGATAACTCGTAAAACTACGAAATTTGTGGCAATATAGAAAAAAGCCCTGTATATACTGAAGGTAATTTTTTTATGTGACCGATCTCGAGACAATATATCGAAAGGGTCCCAGTTACGACCAGAATTTGGATAGATAAGGACCTCGTTAGTTAGGGTTTCAAGGGTCCTCGATATTTACGTATGGAAACCTTCAAATCAGATAAAATATGGACGAGACCCAGTTTTTTTGCTAGAGAAGCAATTTAAGAAATTTATACAGAGTTCTTTTTATTTTTGTTTACTTCCGACGACGGAAAGATAAACTTTCCGAAACGTTAAGCATTTTTTTGTTCGTTAGGCAAATTTGTTTATCTGTAAACTTAAGTGCTGACAAGTAGTTTCCGTTGGATTAACGCCAGCAGTCTTTACAAAAAATAACTATTTATTTTGTAGATTTGCAGTGGCGACATACCCATACTGAATTTTTTTGAAAAGAAAATATTAGATAAACATTATAACACTAAAACTGCTTTTAAATGTGGAAGAGGTTGTTAAAAGACAGGAAGAGTATCTTCCTGTCTTGGGTAATAAAGGTCAAGGGTAATAAAGGACGTTTATTGTCACGTTCTCGTTCAAATTGTTTATCAGGGAAGCTATATGCAATTCACACAACACACAATTTCAAGAAATGCCATACAAAAACTCGCAAATTTAGTTCTTAAAAGAACTGTTTGTGCATTTTTAAGTACAATTTTTAGAAAAAAAAATTACGAAAATAGGCAAAAAACGAGAATTGCTCACAAAGATTCAACAACAACACGATATTATACAAAATAATGACTGACATTAGGATAATTGTCAAATAATAAAGGACAACATTGCTGAACACGGTGTAATGTGACCAACATAGCGATAATAAAATTCGGTTTAAACTAATTTTTGCAGCTTTAATCTAAATAAAATTTCTGTTACAATCATTTGGTCTATAAAGTAAAATGAAGAGCTGCTCGGTATCTTAAATTATACAACAAATTTAAACCTTTTTGCCAAAATTTCATTTAGTCAGGTTTATAGACTTTAATGTCAATGCCGATATAATTGACGACGTACATCGGAAAATGTTTTGCGATTACAATACGTTATTTGTCCGCAATTAACTTCTACAGTATTCATTTCGAAACTCTGAAAAAATACATCTCCATTTACTCAGTAAAAGTTGATTTACCGGACTTATGTCGTAAATATCTATAAAATAATAATAACAGTAACTTTGTTGTTTTTTATTAATAGAAGATAACTCGTAAAACTACGAAATTTGTGGCGATATAGAACAAAGCCCTGTATATACTGAAGGTAATTTTTTTATGTGACCGATCTCGAGACAATATATCGAAAGGGTCCCAGTTACGACCAGAATTTGGATAGATAAGGACCTCGTTATTTACGGTTTCAAGGGTCCTCGATATTTACGTATGGAAACCTTCAAATCAGATAAAATATGGACGAGACCCAGTTTTTTGCTAGAGAAGCAATTTAAGGAAATTTATACAGAGTTTTTGTTATGCTTTATACACTTACTTTACATAATTTCAGCCATCTTGGTTAGTAATAAATTTAAGATTTTCTAATATTTATCGTCTATTATCACTGGTGTCAAAACAAATCGAAAATTAAATAATATGATTAATTTTTGACGATCCATGTTAATGCATAACACTAATCACGACATAAGAAAGAGATGTATTTACTTAATATAAAGGTTTTCTAATTTAAATATTGAATAATTGTCTAAAAAATATACGTTTTTCTACAAAGGTCAAAAAATGACAAGGTACCCGAACTGCATGACACGGTGCGCGATATGCTTATTTCGCACACTGCATGTAAATCGTTAAAAAATTCAAGTATCGATTACCAAAATAGCACTTCGCGCACTAGATACAAAAATAACTATCGTTTAGAGGCTTGTAATAAATTTAAATATAATAAGATAATAAAACGTACATTAAGGTATCGGCAAATCGTTTTAAAAATGACAACATAATGTATTGTATTTCTCTTTTACTTGCACAAATTTATATTGTTTATATATATAGAGTATATATATATATAGAAGAGTATATATATATATATATATATATATATATATAGTATATATATATATATATATATATAAACAATATATATATATATATATATAGTATAAAGTATTTTTTAGGACGCCATAAGTGGTAATAACAGCAAGAGGGTGTTATTATTAATGCACAAACTAATAATCACAGAATTTAATAAACCAACGTGAAATAACTTTGGTGCGGTATAATGTGCTTATCAATCAAACTTACTTAACTGCAGTCAAGGGTAATAGCGACCTTTATTGTCATTGTTCTTCGTTCAAATTGTTTATCAGAAAAGCTACAGGCAATTTCTAGAAAATGCAATACAAAAACCTTCGAAAATTTAGTTCTTTTACAAGATCTGCTTTTCTTCAATTCTAAAAGTAAATTCTAGTCTGGTTCTATGCGTAAAGAAAACTTTTCTTTTACTTAAATTAATTTATCAAGTTGTCTAATGCCTGTTTTCAGTGTAGCATTGATGTTATATTGCGCATGGCCTGATCTCGCTGGATGAAACGAACCAATGTGTCAAAATATTTCTAAGTAGTTACTTCTCTCTCACTCTTGTTATTATATGCATAAGTTTATCCTTTTTTACTTGTCAAGATTAACATATTTTACCTTTTTTGAAACTATGGTGTTCGTTAGTGAACGATCGGCGGTGCTAACAGAAACGCACTTTACAGTAAAGAAAATCTTGAAAATTAATTCGTTTCTTTTGTCTTTTAAGTATTTATAATTAAAAAAAATTAGATCGTTCATTAAGCAGAATTAATTGCTATTGTATTTTAAGATTTTTGACATGCAATTTTTGTGCTTTGACTCTATACTCACATACACGTTGTATTGTTTTTTATAAAGTTTTGTAGTTAGTTTTCACGTGTATTTTAAAATTGATTTTCACTACTGCATTTGAGAAGTGAGGATTCTTTTGATTGTTGAGCAATGTTGTAAACTTTGCCGTAATCCCACATTGGTGAGTTGCATTTTAAAAAATTTTTACAAGAATAGAAATTGTATTTAATTACTATAATTGTAGAAGAGTCCTGAAGAAGAGAACAACTGAATTCTCGAAAGCTTGACTAAACAATAAAGGGTTTTTCCTTGACTAACGGCCTTCTTATTAGACTGCATCCCCAAGACACCTGTTTATATTTTCCAACTTATCAGTGTAGACTACCCATCTCTTTATATATATATATATATATATATATATATATATATATATATATATATATAAGGCATATATTACAGCGTGAGAGAGTGAGCAAGGAGGATGGAGCAGCATATATATATATATATGTTGTTGGCGTTATTACATATATATATATATATATATATATATATATATATATATATATATATATATATATATATATATATGAGTGCTATATATATATATATATATATATATATATATATATAGTATATATACATATATATATATATATATATATATATATATATATATATAGCATTTTATAAACTTAAAACCTTTATGACCGCCGTTAAAAGTGTTTTTAGGTATTTTTAAAAGCTATCGGATGGTATCGTCTAATACTTCTGATATCGACGAACGTAAAAATATTATTTTGCGAAACAAATACTACCTACTTTTAGAAACGGCATTAAGAAGAGTCAACTGATGTTCGCTAGCAAGCAAAGGTAGTTTTAAAAGTAAGTAATTTGTGAAAGATATGAAATTGACCAAAATAATATTAGAACTGTAGCTGAGTGTAATGGATATGCTTCTTCATTAGTGGATAAAACTATTAGAAAACGTAGGTATAAGTTTGCGATTTCTGAAAACTCGATTCTTCAAGCGGAGAAAGATACGTCAAAATATTTTTCAATCCCGTTTGATAGAGAGTTATCCCGTGGTTTAAAAATAATTTTTAAGAATGTCAATTATAAACGTGTGTATAGTGCTAATAAATTACAACAAATATTAGGTAATCCTAAAGATAAAACACCTCCACTGGAAAGGTCGGGTATATAGATGAGAAGGAATGTTTTTGATAAGAATAAAATTTTATGAAAAGAAACTTGTTTGACTAGGGCTTTATTATTTGATTTTTTTTATTTATAAACTCATTAAAGCTTTAATTTACTAGGTTTGTTTTGTAATTATTTTAACATACATTTTTGTAAATAGTGAATAAAGGATATACTTTGTTGTAGATATTGATGATACTGATGAACGCTGTATTGTTGGCCGAAACATTTATCTATAGACTAAATAAAGATTTTTAAACAAAATGAAAACATAATTCAGCGTTTTCGGAATCTAATGTCCCAAGAAAATTAATTTAAAAGTATCATAAACTAGTTAAATTCCAAAATTATAACTAAAAGAGTTTCAGACTTGTAAAATAAATAAAGACAATTGTCTTTATGTAATTTTCTTACACAACGTTTCGCTCAGAAGTATCACTGACCGTTATCAAGTGTGAACTAAATTAAATCCTACTACTGAACTTATACAGGGTTGTTCACCACATACGACAAGAAGTATTGTAGCTAAACGATTAGATTTTTACAAATTGTTTTGGGTTCGTTGAAGGACTATTAGAGCTGCAATTTAAAATATTTTTACAGGATACAGAGTATCCCAAATAAATAAAAAATATCAAAGTTGTATTTTTTTAAATGGAACACCCTATATATTCTTACATTTTTGGTTTCTACGATTAAAATAAAGGTAAATTTGATTAAGATTTACTGCATTTTAATCTTACCGTTTTTGAAATATTTAGGTTTTTGTCAAAATACAGTAATAATTTAATGCTTTATTTCTGTAGGCGTATTTAAGTTTTTAAAACCAAGTATTATACTGAAGTATTTCTATTTACTAAATTTTGGGTTGCAATAATAAAAATTATACTACCTTATACAGAGTATCTAAAAAATTATTTTAAATAATTACTAGCTTTCAACGGCAATATCTTGTTTAATTAAATGGAACGCCCTGTATATTTTATTAGAATCAGATGCACAATTTAATTGTCTATCAAATTTTATTATACCATTTTTACCTATCTATTCACGTTTTTGTAGAAAATGCGTTTTCTTATACTTTCGACCTCATTTATCAATAATAATCAATAGACCCATGGAATATTGACATTTTAAATTATTTTTAAAGATGCAACAAATTTTTAAAGAGTACTGATACTAATATTGCAGATATAGTTCGTTTATTTCATTAAAAAAATAAAAAAAAACTGTTTAAATATTTGTTAAAGAGGATCAATTAATATGATTCCAGTATTCATACTACATTAATTGACTGTTTGCGTTGATTAATAATAATTGCACCAAATAATACTAAAAAACTTACTTTTGTATGTGTATTAGACAACGTGGTAAAAAGTAACACCGTAAAAATTTTATTTAATTTTTGGACGAATGCTTATCTATAACAACAGAAACGATCATTTTCATAACTTATTATTATATTGATTTTTGATTCAAATCCACATTTATTTAGAATAATTTATTAACTAACACAATTAAGTTTATAATTAATTAATATTTGGGCGGACATCATGGTGGTATATTTAATTAATGGTATACTTTTTTATAAAGATTTAAATAGTTTTCTTTTTGTATACAAATGGGCTAGTAATATTATTGTTTTTAGCACTTGTACATTTTGTACATTTGTTGCTTTAAAAACAATCTAAAATGTCAATATTCCATGGGTATATTGATGTCTAAATTATAAGAAAATGCAGTTTCTACAAAAAGTTAAATGGATAGGTAAAAAATGGTAGAATACAATTTGATAGACAATTAAATTGTGCATCTGATTATCCTAAACTATACAGGGCGTTCCATTTAAATTAAACAAGTTATTGCCGTTTAAAACTAAAAATTATTTATAATAAATTTTTAGACACTCTGTATGAGGTAGTATTATTTTGATTATTGCAACACAATAACTGATCAATAAATAAATCTCAGTAAATATTTAGTATTAAAAACTTTGATAACCTTGGAGAAATGAAGCCTTAAAATTTTTACTGCAATTTAACAAAATTGAAAATATTTCAAAAACGGTAAGGTTTAAGTGTGATAAACCTTAATCAAATTTACCTTTATTTCAATCGTAGAATCTGAAAATAGAATAATATACAGGGCGTTCCATTTAAAAAAATACAACTATAATATGTTTTACTTATTTGGGACACCCTGTATATTGTAAAAATATTTTTAAATTGTAGCTCTAATAGTCCTTCAACGAACCCAAAACTTACAATTTGTAAAGATCTAATCGATTAGCTACAATACTCCGTGTCGTATGTGGTGAACAACCCTGTATACTAGAGTCGAGCATTCACCCGTGGAATTTGTTAGGTGCAGTCAAGCATGAGGTTTTCTACAAAGAACACCTGCATTGGAGCGTTTTATGAGTGGTTTGGTTTGGTTGAAATTTCCATACTAAGATTGCTAAAGATTTTATTATTGTTATAAATGAATACGGCCTCTTTAAATTTGCGCTATTTTTTGTGATTTGTTTTAGCATCAATACTAATTGCAATCCTATTTGCGGCAGCTTTTTGATAGGCACCCTTATAGCATCATGCACAGAATAAAAATAGCTTTAATTTGACATATAAATGATCAAACAATTTTATGAGCCTGAGATGAACCGCCTATTTTAAAATAGGCATATTTCTTTAAATTCAAAACATTCATTTTTAAGACACTCTGTATACATAAATAAAGTTATTGATTTTTAAAATATTATTCACAAACTGGGGAGAGGGAAATCAGGCGATGACCAGAGAGAATAATGATTGGATGATAGTTTTTAGAGAGAGGCATTCGTAGAGTATTTTGATAGATAGTTAATTGCGTGTTATTAAAGGTAAAGTAAATGTTTTCTCATTATTTAATTATTATTAACTAAATAATATATTTCATTTTTCCTGTTGTGATTCTGTTCTAAAGCTTTTCTTTATTTATTTGGTCTAACAAAGATATATAAAATGTATATAAAATATATAACATGTGTAAGCATTTAGTGGAATCTATGTATGTTGTAAATAATTTCAGTTTAAAAGTAATCTCAATAAAATCGTTTACTGTTCCTTCGTGCCGATGTTTGTGAGAATAAGGGCCTTGTTGAGTGTACTAACATTTTTCGTCCGTGCATGGGCTAATATCTTAGCTCGCAAAAGGGCAACCAGAAACAATAAATATAATAACTTATGATCTAAAGCTATTTGCACCAGACCTTCAACTTTAGCGTCGATCACTGCAACCAGGGACTGCGTACCTACGGGTGGGGACCCGTTATATAAACTAACTTTCTTCAGTTTTGAACGATATAAATGTTGCATGTTTTGAATGTATTAAACTATAAACCTAGGTATGAGGACAGTTTCTATATTTTTATTATTTCTCTTTTATTAAAGTTCAGAACAGCATAGTGCTCTTTTACATGTGAATTCCAGGCAGAGTACGGCACTTCTTTCATTTCATTTAATAAAATAAGTAGGGCTATTTATAAATTTAGCGTTTTATTTACATAACCTATTCTCCTCAAATTTCCCAAAATATTGCTTCTGTCGAGGCGCATCCGAGGTATTCACAAAAAAGAATATTTAACACAACGTAGGTTCCTTTCTTTCATTTAAATTTCTTGTTATTCAGTTACATGCTTCAACTTTGTTGACGAACATGGGTTGTTACACTACAAGCGTAATGTCGTCTCCAAAATCTCTTATTATTACTTAAACATAGTTTCGGCAATTTTTTGATAGGCACCCTGTTAAAGGTGTATTCCCCTAGTCAATAAAAATATACGTAAAAATTAGGTTTTCATTTTAATCAAAACCTATACGATGAGCGTATAAGGTGTATTAAGGCACTTAAGGTGTATTAAGGTGTATTAATGGCACTTAAAGGTGTATTCCCCTAGTCAATAAAAATATACGTAAAAATTAGGTTTTCATTTTAATCAAAACCTATACGATGAGCGTAATAATCTTGCAGCCGGATCTTACACTAATATCATTGAAGAATATTACCGAAAAAGATAATATGCAGTTTTATTCAAAGAAATTTTATTAATAGCTAGATCTGTGTGTTTTAAGAGCAATCAGTGTTGGGTATTTAATTAAAAACGAACTAATTGCTGTAGCTAGAACTGTCAATTGCGCCGCAAACTCAATTTAATGTGGCGCGCATATTATATCGTAATGCAAGCGAAATGTCGAAAATACAATTATTGCCTTTTGTTGTTTTGGTAATAACTCGAAATATCGAATATGAAAAGTAAAAGCTGGATTTAAACGAAATGACGTTGTAATTATTCGTGATAGCAAACAATTAACGTTAATAAATTGCAACAAAATGGATATGTATATTAAATCTTCTTGTTTTGGCATGAGGTTATTAAAATTATAAGGTTAAAAGAAATAATACAAAGCATTTGTTGTTAAAAGTTACGTTTTTTGTTTACATAATGCTGTAGATTGCACAGGGATATCAATTAAATGACTGTTCTTAATTTGGGAGTTGTGTTCGATTGCAGGCTGTGTGCTCTGTAAGTTTCTTAGTTTTAAAATAGATCGAAATTATCCTTGTATAGGCTAACCTCATGAAGAACTCATGAAGAACGTCATTCGTTTTTTTTGGTGGATCGCCGCGAAATATTTGACATTAAGACGCTATACGGTGTTATTCATAATAAAATAGATTGCTCAGATATTCTCAGTAGGTTGAATATTTTTGTTCCGAGAGCAGCAGCTCGGCACTTTTTTTGTAGGACTAATATTAACAAAAATTTTCCAGTTAATAGAATGCGACTAGCCTACAATCAACGCCAGAGAAGTTTGGATATATTTCAGAGTCCAGCTTTCTATCCTTTTTTTTATCAATTTCTTATCAATTTTTTTGTCAATTTTGTTTTGTTGATCAGATTTGTCAGTTTGTTTTTACTTTTGTATATGTTTTGTTTTGTAACTTGCAGTACGACCCATTCTGTAATTGGCCCTTGGCTGTTGAATGGTGTATATTAAAATAAAAAAAAAATTCTAATAGGCAACGGAATTTTAACTAAAGAATTTTCATTTAATAAAATATAGATATACAGGGTGAGATTTCTACGATGTTCTCTACGGGTATCTCGGAAACTACTGAAGCTCGAGAGTCAGTCAAATGGGGAAAGAATTGAAGTTTTATGAGGACAAACATATGTTAATGTTGTTATAAAAAAGTTTATAGCTTACTAGATATTTTGGAAAAATCAGATTTCGCCTTTTTTTGCCCCCTAATTCTTTTTCTACATGTGCCCAAATACCCTGAACACATTACACTGTTTGACACAGTGTATTAGATGGTAATTTAGGGATGTATTTTTGTCATCGATATTTTTTTAACATCGGTACTTAATCTCTATTTTTATTATATTTTCTCAAGCCTTAAGAATAATTCTGCTCAAGTTTTAAATTCCGTATATTATTTAATATTCATAATTTTGATGTATAGGGTGTTCCGTTATTTTTTATACAGTGAAGTTTCAAATAAGTGCAAATATTTATAGGGGTAGTATATTTCGACCCCAGAAACACGATTATGAGTTTTTTTTCGCGAAAATAAACTTTGAAAATTTGGTATTTTTAGAAAAAAAAAGGATCTTTTTAGTTTTTAATTAAGAAACATAATTCTTTGATAATATGTTAACATAATGTAGTAGATTAAATTTACCAGAAAGAAAAGCCAGAAAGATTCAGTCTCAAGATTTAAGCAAAAATCAATTTTTTTAAATTTTCAAAGTAAAATAACTCGGTTATTTTGGACTTATTTGAAAAACGGTAAAGAGAAAATATGTTTCTTTTATCGAGATCTACTAGCCCTGAAAATATTTGCACTTATTTAAGACTCACTTTATCACTTTGTATATTTCCTTAAAATTTAAAGTAGAATGTTTACAGGGTGGTCCGAACTGTATTCCGGAAACTTGAGCAGCATAATCTCTAAGGAAAAATAATTAAAAAAGTTAGTATAAATGTATGCTCTAAAATGATTAGTTTCGGAGATACAGGATGTAGAAGTTTCAATTTTATTTCGATTTTTTGAAGTAACGTTAATATTTCGATGAAAATTGGTGTCCGGGAGTTTTTTGACATGAGAAATTTGATTTTGAGGTCATAATGACTCCTATTTGTAGAGGGCGCCAGTTACATATTTTTTAACTGGTTTGAAGAGTAATAACTTTTCGTCCGTGCCTGTATAAAACTAGTGAGTTAAAAAATATACATTTACGACGTTTTTTACGTAAAAAAGGTTTCTTGGTAAAAATCTCTGCGAGTAATGGTTCTCGAGATATTTGGAATCGAAATTACCAATACATAATAACATTGGAATAAATTAAATATGTTGACTAAATAGCTATTAGACTGAAATCATAAATTTGAAATGATTTTGTGTCAAAAGTTCAAAAGAAACTGTTTTATCATAATTTCTTTCGAAGAAAAATTTATCATTAATTTAAAAAAAAAATAAAGTTTCCAAATTAATCATTTCTGTCAAATAACTATCTACTCAACATGTTTATTTTTTTGTCAATAATGACATGTATTGACTAATTCCATTCTAAATATCTTGAGAACGATTACTCGTAGCGATTTTTACTAAGATACATTTAGTTTAAGACAGTAGTTTTATACAGGTACGGACGAAAAGTTATTACTCTTGAAAACAGTTAAAACACATGTATGTGGCGCCCGCTACAAATAGGAGTCATATTGATATCAAAATCAAATTTATCATGTCCAAAAAGCTTCTGGACACCAATTTTCATTCAAATATTGACGTTACTGACTTCAGAAATGATTTGGAAAAAATCGAAATAAAAATGAAACTTCTACACCCTGTATCTCTGAAACTAAGCATTTTAGGACATACATTTATATGAACTTTTTTACTTATTTTTATCAGTAAAATATGCCGCCGAAGTTTCCAGAATACAGTTCAGACCACCCTGTATATAAGAGCAGTTTATTTTTATGAACTAATCCGGAAACTAATAACGAAGCTTTTAAATTTTCAAAGTATCTAAACTTTCTAGTATAAAAGCTTTTTGAGTCATACATAATTTAACATTAGTTTACTTTATGATCTTTTTTTTTTCTATTTTTAAGTAGGCTTTGACAATACGACTGTACTTTAAAAGCGTATCAAATACTCTTAAATTATTTTGATTATTTATAATTAGTTTTATAACAAATTATAATTGAACTGTTCTGATATTTATCCAATTTATAAAAAATACAGCCTGTTAACAGTATGATTTTTTTTAAATGTGTTCAATGTATTTCTTATTTACGGAAATTCTAGGAGATTCAAATAGCTATTATATAGGATATCTTAGAAAGGCAAGAAATAAGAAAAAGATAGTCTATTTTAGCACATAATCAATTAATTTGGCCTGGTTGTCGATAACCAGGCCAATCTAGCCCATTGTTCCCAACATAAAGGCGGTTCTTAAA
The DNA here is from genome assembly GCF_002938485.1 of Sitophilus oryzae. Taxonomy (NCBI): domain Eukaryota; kingdom Metazoa; phylum Arthropoda; class Insecta; order Coleoptera; family Curculionidae; genus Sitophilus; species Sitophilus oryzae. Next base: position 399,559 of record NW_022146024.1, on the reverse strand, counting down.
CAATCAAACTAAACTTATAGAGCACGCCGTGTTTCCGAACTACTGGACGATTATCGATCCAAACTTAAGACATAACTTCCGTGAATATTAGATCGTTTCTCAAGCGAAAGCAGGGGAGGTAGTGACATGGAGAACACTAATACAATAGTTTTTGTTTTCTAAAATGCACAGTTATTATCTGCCCCGTTCTGCTCCTGTATTAAGTCTACACCAATCTTTACTCAGTAATATAAATAAACAAATCTTATACCGGGTGGTGCATCGTCGTTGGAAACACAGGAAATCCCATGCAAATTTTGAACTGCCCAAATATTGGCTTCCCTATTGGTTTTATAGCAAAGTCGTAAATAGATTTTTTAAGGGTCTACGTTAGGTAAACACACATGCCAAATTTGAGCAATTTTAGACAAGCCGATTTTGAGTAATTTGAGGAAAACTGTACATCAATTTTTAAATTAAAACTGAACAGGTAACAATCAAACATCAGTCAAAAACCGACATACCTTAAGTTGTCAACGTCATTTTCAAACATAACTTAATTTTAATAAAATTTTAATATTCAGTACTAGTAATAACTTATTATTATATACATAAAGAAAACGTGAGCATCATAAAATGGTACTACGCGGGAAATAGCTTAGATCAGTGTATCTGACATATTTCGGTTAATTTACCCTGAATATTTTTTTTAAGTTCACGTCTCCTTTTTGCTGCCAGGGCTAATCTGGACGGGGCCTACTTTGTTTACGCGGTATCCGAAACGCGGTCCTCGGCCATATCATGGTCAATGGCCTACCGACTTGACAAGCGTCTAAATCGACTCTTACTCACGAGATATCCGATCTTATTCGGCCTCGAACCGGCGAACGGTGGGGTATTAGCACGAAAAAGGTGATCGAAATTCGAAAAAGCAAATGTGTTTAAGATTTCCCAAAAAAAGATAAATGATAAGTTAAATAATCTCTGCCATGAATGGCGTTGCTATGGGTGTGTTTAGTTGCATTCATTTGTTTCACGTCAAAGTTGTTACTTCTCACAAATAAGAGGTAAATGGCTAAATTTTATGTTTAAAATTAAAAATTGTTGTTGTTCTTGTGCTCTTTTTACGTTTATATTATCGTTTTGATTGAAAATGACTCAGCAAGCTGCAGGTATGTATTCTACAAAAACGTATTATTTATTTTGATATTCTCTATACTAACGATTTTTTTTGCAACTAAAAGTTAGGCGTTCAGAAAATTTGATTAAATTTGTGACATTTTTATTATACTTAGAGATTTAGTTGCGCATTTCGAAGAATTCAGCATATTGTCTATATACGTTTTACTTAGTAAACATTGGGCTTTCATACAGTAAAATAAAATACTGCGACTTTTTGCGATTTTGCTGATAAAATGAGAAAAACATTCTTGGTTTCCTCCAATTTGCCAATCAGTGATATACTAATGCGAGGTGTAAACCGCGATGGCATTGTTGTGTACAAAGCGATCGCATTAGTGCCATTAGCAGTATAGCACAATTTGGCATTAGTAGCGGCTTTAGTGGTATGGGCATTGCTCGCGGATCAGTCGTAGCATTAGTAGTAGTAGTTGCGATATTACTACTGGCACTGACCGTGGAAACATTGGAACAGTGATTTTTCTTTCTTTTTTAGAATCGACGAATTATCCTTTATTTTGTTCATATTATTTCCTCTTTAATTGAAAATAGCAATAATTTATATAAGGTCTACATAAAAAAATTTCGATTAACTATCAGTGTCAAATACCCCACTGTGCGGCGTGAATGGGTAGTGTGTGTCGATAGATTTTACACTTTTGCCTTTGGACCGCAGCATGATACAGAGTTTCGAACCTGTCACCCGTCCATCCACTAGTATCGCCTTGCGTCGCTTAACTTCGGTGTTCTAATGGGAACCGGTGTTTCGACGTAGCTGGATCGTTGACAATGACAAAATCATAGTTTGTAAACCTAAGGTATGTCGGTTTTTGCCTGGTGTTTGATTGTTACCTGATGTGTTTTAATATAAAAATAGATGCAATCTTTCTTAAATTACTCAAAATCGACTGGTCCAAAATTGTTCAAATTTGACATGTGTATTTACCGTACATAAACCGTTCATAAACCTTTGCTGTAAAATCAATAGGATAGCCAATATTTGAATACTTCAAAATTTGCATGGTATTTCCTATGTTTTCAACGACGATGCACCACCCATCTTTTTTTAATGGTACTTTCATTGTGGTAGGCAATGATTCAGTAATAAAACTAAAATAATTTCGGACTTCCAGTGTCTTTATTTTTGATTAACACAACGTTTTGGTCCGATAGATCACTGACCGTTATCAAGTATAAATTAAACTGATTTTTAAAACTACTAAGCTTTTATACTTTTATACTTCAGGCCCCGTACCACTCGGTACACTTATATTGCCTGCATCAGTGCTAATGCTCGCTAACTCTGAATGTACGACTTAGCGAGCACAAAAAACATGTACAAAAAGATGAAAAAATGTATTCAGGTATTGCGGATCGTGTTTGGTCAAAACAACACAATATAAAGTGGTCAGAAGCTCGGGTTGTCCACAAGAAACATCATTGGAAAAAGCGTAAATTTAAAGATGCTGTTTTTATTACAAACGATAACAACATTTTTAATATTTACGATGTGGCAACCACTCATAAAACGCTCCATTGCAGGCATTCTAAGTGGATAAACTCGCGGTTGTCTTCACCCAACTTCTTTACGGGTGAATGCCTGGCTGTAGTATAAAAGCTCAGTAGTTTTAGGAATTAGTTTATTTCACACTTGATCACGGCCAGTGATTCTTCTGACCGAAACGTTGCCTTAATCAAAAATAAATGAAGACAAAGGAAGTCCGAATATTTTTTAATTTTACATAAGGATATTAATTTTCAGTCATCTAAATAAAAATTTAGGGCTGCGTGTAGTCCCCGATATTGTTTAACATTTACAGCGAATACGTTATGGGGATTGTACTAGAGGAATGGACAGGAGGTGTGGGTCATTGAATGGCTACAGAATATCAAACCTACGTTTTACTGATGACACGGTATTGGTAACCGCAAACCAGCTAGAATTGAAGACAATTCTAACAAGATCGGAGACTACCAGTAGAGAGTTCGGCCTTCGCTGGATATCGTAGATCGCGAAATCAACAACTGCCCAGACATCACAAACATAGACCGCTGCAAAGTTGTGCAACAATTGATTTATTTAGGTGCAGTTATGTCTAATACCGGCAGTTGCGAAATGGAAATACGCCGCAGAATTTAACAGGGTGGTAACGCTATGACGCAGCTCGCGAAAGTTTTGTCGAACAGTCACACTACACAATCGATAAAAATCAACCTTGTAAATAGTCTTGTCTTTCCGGTTATGCATCTGAGACATGGACATTGTTGGCAGCCGACAGACGACGCATTAACACCTTCGATATGTGGTGCTGGAGAAGGATGTTGCGAATTCCATGGACAGCACATCGCATCAATGTGTCGGTCCTTAATGAAATCCAATTTCCGTCTATAAACGTATCCTTTCCTTCTTCGGTCACATCAACAGGAGCGTGCGTATAGAGAGACTTGTAGTGCAGGGAAGGTCTGTGTGATCCCGTCACCGAGGCAGATCGCAAACCAGGTGGGTGGATATGGTTGAAAAACTTATGAATACCAACCTGGAGGGTGCCGTTTGAAGAACAGAGAACAGGAAAATTGGAGAAGGGCGGTGCGTGCGGCTGTCGCGTCGAGTCCTTGAGCCAGAACCAGAGCCACTACACGTCGTACGCGACGTACGGACTTAGACTTAAGTTAGAATAAGCCTACATATTATGATGATAATGATCAAGAAGTTGGGGTGAAATTTAATTTCTGTAACTGAGCCGTAATAGACCCTTGCTGAATCAGTGAAAAGCCTCAATAACGAGATACATTCTTAGTCATACATACAAATAATACATTCAGACCTACGCCTTTTACTATACAATCAGAGATTCGACTTTAACTTTGTATATTAATCCGAAAACTTTTTACTCGTCTTTATTGGGCCGTCCAGGCTGCGGGAGCGAAACCGAAACTCTTCGAGCGTTAAATTGAGGATGGAGAAGCCGGCATCGGGCGTCGTTAAGTTCGTGGAAACGTCGAAAGTTGGAGCCGCCAACTTATCGGCGTAAAGTAACCCTCGAAACACCCTCTAAAGCTGTCAATATGTATATGAAAGAGAGAAGGAGCGCGGGCATTTTACCTGGGAATTATGAGCAGAAAAGGAGGCTTTTACAAAGTTTTCGTTCTAGAGTTTTTTCTGCTTTTTTGCTGGTTATTTATATGAAAATAAAAGTCTTTTCCCAGTTAGTAACACATTAATAACTTTGTTTTGCGAACTTTGTATCGAAGTTGAGAAGTCCTCAGGAGGTCCCATTTTCGTGTATTTTACAGCGTCTCTTGTTTATGAATAGAGGTACAAAGATGCGGATTTCACGCACAATATGTTACTTTTCTGTGAAACCAAAGATGCTACACACAGATTTGTCCTAGCCCATTTAGTTCCAGAAATACAGAGCGAATTTGAAAATTTTGCATTTTTAGACTCCCCTCGTTCTCGAGAATATTATAACTTATCGAAAAGGTGAAAAAAGTCTCATAAAGTTTTACACGTAGGATGCAGTGGCGTAACTAGATTTTTGCTGGAAGCTGTATATTCGATATATGAGTCAAGTTTATCTTTTTTTTAATTGGATGCCTTTTATATTATTTTTTATTTTAAGTTAAGGTTTTTGTTGTTATTACTTCTAAATAGGGTACTCTTATATAACCAACCTGTCAGATCTACACTTGAGGTGAAACTAAAGTTTATTATAATTCACAAAATAAAGCAGGAAAGGTATTTTTGCTTCTCATTTAGTTAGAAAATATCTTAATCTTTCTCAATTGTAGTTAAGGCGTTTTTCATTAAGACGGCAGTAGCCGTCAGAAGTAATTCAGGTTGTTTACACAAAAAAAATGGTAAAATATCGACAGGCATTGACTTAATCTATTTTTACCAAGGTCCAATTTGTTCTGTTTTAACATTAAAATTTTTTTAGTATGATATTTTTGGCGTTTTTTAAATAATTTATTTTATACAAGTTTTTTTTAATGCTTCTAAGGCAAATGTCCCAATTATGGTCACATTAAGGGAATATCTCAGTTCTGTTAGCCATAAAATCCGAATTATTACTATAAGGCTTACCAAAAAAATTAACTTTGACACTAGAGAATGTTTTAATTTAATATTCAAATATAACTTTGATAACTTGACTGATATTTTTAATTATTTTCAAGAATAAATAAAAAACTATAATTTCTCCAAATATCGTCACCGCTCTACCTATATATCGTCATCAAATTGTCCCAATGTTCGTCATGTTTCTATACATGTCATCTCACAATAAACCATTGTTTTTTACAAAAAGTTTTTACAAAAAGTTTTTTTACAAAAAATAAATCAATTAACTGTAGGGAAATTAAAATAACTTTGAGTGCACGTCATCAATGACACCATGCGTCGTCTTATAGAGTTTGCTGGTTTGGTTTGGTTTGGTCGTATTATGATGTGCAACCAAAGCTATTTCAATTTCCCTATAACTTACTATATCACTTTGTAGAGTAGTTGAGAATTAATAGTATAATATTTAAATTCAATGAATAATTATATAATATTAATGCAATATTTAAATTATAAACCTAAGATAAGTTTTATATTAAATAATAAAAATTAACTATTTTTACATCCTATCTTATTATAGACTTAAAAATACAGGGTGGGCCGAACTGTATTTCAGAAACTTTGGCAACATATTCTGCAGATAAAAATAAGTAAAAAGTTCAAATAAATGTATGTCATAAAATGCTTAGTTTCGAAGATACAGGGTGTACAAGTTTCATTTTTATTTCTATTTTTTCCAAATAATTTCTAAAGTAACAAGTCAATATTTGGATGAAAATTGGTGTCTGGGAGTTTTTTGACATGAGAAATTTGATTTTGATGTAAATATGAATGCTATTTGTAGGGGGCGCCACCTACATGTGTTTTAACTGTTTTGAAGAGTAATAACTTTTCGTCCGTACCTGTATAAAACTATGTAGTGAAAAAATATACATTTCCGTGACATTTTACGTAAAAAATGTCTCTTGGTAAAAATCGCTACAAGCAATTGTTCTCAAGATATTTACAATGAAAATAGTCAATATATGTCATTATTAACAAAAAAAATAAACACGTTGATAAAAGATAAAACAGTTTCTGTTGAACTTTTGGCGACAAAAACATTTCAAATATATGATTTCAGTCTAATAACTATTTAGTCAATATGTTTAATTTGTGTCAATGATGATAGGTATTGAAAATTTCGATTCCAAATATTTCGAGAACCATTACTCGTAGCGATTTTTACCACGAGACGTTTTAAGTAAGAAACTTCGTAAATGTGTATTTTTTACTCAGTAACCCTTATACAGTTACGGACGAAAAGTTATTACTCTTAAAACCAGTTAAAATTATGTAGGTGGCGCCCTCTACAAGTAGGAGTCATATTAACATCAAAATCAAATTTCTTATGTCAAAAAACTCCCAGATACTAAAGCCGAACCTCCCAGATACTAAAGCCGAAGCTCCTGGAATACAATTCGGACCACTCTATAATATTTTTAAGACTATGCATCCTTTATTTACTAGAAGACATAGAGTACAGTAAGGAACCTATTATGTGTGAAAAGTCTCGTTTTGCTTCATTATTTAATTATGTTTCTTTTGTATCTACACTAAATCTATATCAATAGATTCTAAACCAGATTCAACAAATTCACTGTATTCTTCCTTTCATCTGTTACACAATTATTTCGTCATGACCTTTAGAGATATTTTTCGAGAAAATATTTCTAGAATGTTCCATTGTCGTCGTCGTATTCTTTTTCGGTTTAGGTTTAAAAACCTGTTCCGCTTCACCATCTCTGTATTGGTCGTCCAATACTTCTCCTTTCTGGAGGTTGATATCGTACCATTTTTTGTGGAATTCTATCATTTGGCATTCTTTCTACATGTTCCTTCCATTTGTTTTTATATACTCACACTTTTTCTTCTATTGGTTGTATTTTTAGTTCATTTCTTATTTTGTGATTTCTTATTCTATCTTCTCTACTTATTCCTTTTATTTTTCTTAAGAACGTCATCTCCGTGGTTCTGAGTGTTTGTTCTTTAACTTTTCTATCACAAAAGTTAAAGAACGAACACTCAGAACCACGGAGATGACGTTCTTACGAAAAATAAAAGGAATAAGTAGAGAAGATAGAATCCAGGCTTCACTTCCGTATAATACTATCGGTACCGCTAATGTATTATCTATATAATACATTAGCGGTACCGATACAACAATTAAGACTATTCTTAATTGCGTTTCTTGTTTCATAGTGTTGGAAATAATATTTTATTAAAGATTTATAAATTATTAGAACTAGAGTAGTTAAATATTTTTAAACGATATTAAACACAAAATTAATGAAATTAATGTTTAAGAATTCAAGAGGACCCAATACTTAGATATCCATTCTAAATTACCAACATTATTATTGATGCACTTTTAAAAATTATCTCCAAAAAATAATAAAAGGCGCATCGAGTACACCAAAATTGTGTAAATATTAAATACCTAATTAAAAGATATATTTTTTGTTGCAGGTATGTTGGTTACATCAAAAGATCTTTCAATTATTTCTGGGTAAGTATGTAAGTATATGTACTAAAAGCCTTTTAAAAAACTTCTATATTAAAAAAAATAAAACGCAAAATATCTCGACGCAAAAGATTTGCCTCATCTTTAACAAACGATCTACTTGACATGTTATTATACAACGTCAAATTGAGGAAAAAAGTAGCTCACAAAGAGGAAAATTACAAAACATTTTTTCTCTTCCGATAAAAGACATGTTTTTGCGTATTCTATCTTCGTTCCCATCTCGTAAATCTTTATTTTTATTTCGCCGTTTTTTATATTCCGAGTTTGCAGTTGTCAGTAGATTTGTCAGGAGCCATTGTTATTGTATGATGTATGCGTATTTTTAAAAACTTTTTTTCGAAAAATTGCAAAGGTAGGATGCAAACCTGGGGAGTTTCTTTGTATATAGGTTTTTTGACGCAATGAATGAAATACGATCTGCATTGGGATTGTATGGCCTATATAAATCTATTTTGAAATACGGATTGCTCTTTCTTTCGCATATGTATTAAAAGGATACAAGGATTGATGCTCTTTACAGCTAATTTCAATGTGTGTGATTTTCTTAAAAAAATCCTGTTTTTTTTTGTTTACCGCTGAAACAGAAATTTAGAAAATAAAATTTATTTTGGGTACCAATTTTCGTGTGTACAAAGACCACAATAACGGAGATATAGTCCGGCAGCCGCTGGGGTAAACCCAAAATTTTGGGATTAAGTTTTTTAGAAAACGGATTTATCATCTATAGGTGTCCTACTTTTTATATCCGAGTGAAATTTTTTTTCTTTGGGGAAATTAAGATACAGAGTGATTCATTATCAATTATGTGAAATCGAGTGTTATTCCAGTTATCGAGTTATTTTGTGTTGTTTTAACGTGAAAAATGGATTTATTTAATAATGTAGGTTTTTCCATAGGTATATAACGAAACATCTTATATACAGGGTGATTAAAAAAACATAAAATAATTTTCACGTTAATTGAAGGTAAAGCGAAAAATTAAATTTTTGCATTTTGTATACTTTGTAGGTACGTATATACCTAATGTATGAGTAAAAGAATAACAAACACATTTTTTATACAGTATTTCAAAAATAACATTACTTCCGTTGAAGGGCTATGGTAAATATTTTAAACACGCATATCATAAAACATAAACGTTTATCAGTCGGTATCAACCTCAGAATCAACTTCTTTATCGGAAACCACAACATCTTCATCCTCATTATCCGCCGGTACAGCGGGGGTCAGTTCGTTGCAACAGTGTTCGTTCCCGTGGCACATACAAAACATTGTGCAAGGCAATCTAGCACCTTGACACCCACATCTTTTTGTGCTACACGGACTGGCACTTGCACAAGAGCAACGAATCAATTGTAATATATCGGAAGGTGCCACCTCGGCCCTTTCTGGTAGGGTGACTGGTAACAAATGCTTTCTGTTGGCATCTTTGAAAAGTCCATAATCCGTTGGTTGTAGGTTTGGCGGATTAGATTCTAAAGCATTTAGCCATATACAAGTCTTGCATCAGGTGCGCCCGTTTCATATTTTCTACGAATGCCCCGTTTCACATTTTCTACCCCTGCCTCCCCAAGGGTGACAGCTTGTCATCAGCCGGATATGAAAAATAGACATATGGATCTATACTAATCCGTCATAAAAAAACCTTAATCCCACAAAATCCAATTAGCACTTCAGAGAAAAATTCAGGTTCTGCTGCCGGACTAATACAGGGGCTGTCCCGTGTCTCCGTTAATTGCAAAATTTTCGAAAAGACCCTGTAGCTCAGAAACACAGAAGGCTATGAACATTTTGTTTACCGCATATTTCGCTTGAAAAAAAAAGTGGGACTGGTTTGTGCAAACTGCATCCTCCTATCTTTACTAATAATTTCAACCAAAATGGAACACCTTGTACTCGGGGAGGTAGCCGACGCTCTATATAGAGTACTGTAAAATCTTCCATTGATATTAATAGTGTCAAATTTAAATTTCTTACGTCATAATCTAGGTGAAACTAACATTCAAAGATTTAGTTTCACAAGACGTGTTATTCTTGTTAGTTATACATGTCAAATTGATAAAAGTATGTTAAAAATATATATTTTTTGTCATGATTGTCGTCAAACGTTTTAAACAAAAATTCGTCGTTTTTTTAATTGAATTGTACTAAACCGATTGGGCGTTATGATTACAGCAAGGCAATTAAAATATACTGGCCACAAAACGAAAAACGTTAAAAAAAACTCGGTCAGTTTCAAAACAATGAACAAAGGGGAGGAAATATAGGAGCCCTGGTGAATAAATTCCACACGGGTTGACCTGTATAACCGCCCGAACATAATTGGAGAGTGGAGATGTATAAATAAACCGATATTTCAAAATATTGATATACAACTTTTAATATTTTTCTAATATTAAAAATATAATATATTCAGTGTGACCCAGTATTTAAAATAAAAGAACTATTTCATGTTTCAATTTCAGATTTTCACTCTGTTTTTGCAAAAAAGATCTTCAATCTATTGGATGATATTCAGTTTTTGGTGTATTTTTCTCTAGCCTTTTTCTCTACCTTCTGTCGCATCGTTGTTTGTTACTTTTTTTTAATGGGCACTATCGAAAGCAGGAAGTAGCCATATTATCCGATAATCAAGCAGCACTAAACGCGATCAACTCAGTAACCATCAGTTCGAAGTTGGTCAAGGAATGCCTAGAGAAGCTGAACAAATTAGGTAAAGAAAATAAAGGTTTCTTACTCTGGGTGCCCGCTCACCAAGGGATAGAAGGCAATGATAAAGCAAATGATCTAGCTAGAAAAGGAGCGAACACTCCACTGACTGGACCAGAACCGTTCTGTTTTCCAAGCGGAAACCAACTAAAGGCACAACTGAGGAACCTGGAAGACTCCATCCGTAACCTGGAATGGGAGTCCTCCAACGGCCTAAAACACTCGAAAAAGTTCCTCAGAACTTACGACCGAGAAAAATCAAAGATTTTTCAACTGAACACTGTCTCCTCAACGAACACCTCATTAGGCTGAAGCTGAGGAACAACGGCGAATGCATATTCTGTGGGGAAAATTGAGAAACCCCAGAACACCTTATCACTGAGTGCGAGATGAACTTAGGTACGGCTGATGACGAGGATGGAGAGCTGGCCTCTGTGGAGCCGTCTCAGGTACTAGCATTTGTTAATGCTTTGAGACTGTATGAAGAGTGATAACTCGTTATAACTCAACAAAGGGGAACACACAATGGATATGTAAAGTCGCGGTGATTAACTCCGCTCCCAAGCATTCAACATTCTACTTTCTCTTTACAGTTTACTATTATTTTTTGAGGTCTTCTTCAGGTGCCTCTTCTCAACAAAGATTGGAAATAACCACAACGAATTCTTCTGGTCTTTCTGCTGTTCTGACGAGTGTTTGAACGTTCATCTTTGCCCAATCCTTTATCTTTTTTGGCCATGACATTTGCTTTCTGTCTGGACCTCGCCTCCCTTCAATCTTACCTTTGATGTTAAGGAGTAGTAGATTGTATTTAATAATTTTCCTTAGAATATTTTCAAAGAATGGCGATTTCCTTTAATTTATTATACTTTTTTCTTTGAAATATTGGTGTTTAAAGGGAAGCAATTACTTAGGAAAATTACTAATTTTGACTTTCTTTTATTACAAAAAAAAAGAAATACACTTTAACTTTTTTTACTCAGTGATAAGGTGTTCTGGTGTTTCCCCATTTTACCAATTTTTATTCGCCGTTGTTACTCAACTATCTTGAACACATGTAATTTAGAGATGTATTTTTTTGACCAATATTTTTTTAATATTGATACTCAATCTATTTTTGTTTTATTTTAAGTCCAGAAAATTCTACTGCAGTTTATTTGGTTAATTCATTTTCATAATTTTGATGTATATGATTCACCTTTATCTTTCTATATGGTTCTTTAAAATTTAAAATAGAGCGCCTTTATAAGTACAATTGATTTTTATGAATTAATCTAGACACTAATAATAAAGCTTTTAAATTTTCAAAATATGTAAACTCTCCTGTATAGCATAGAAGCTTTTTACGTCATACGTAATTTAACACTAGATCACACTGCATGATATTTTTTCTCATTTTAAACAAGCTTTAACAAAATGGCTGTATTTTAAAAGCGTATCAAATACTCTAAAATTTATGGTTAACTTATTTTTGGTATTTGGTCTCATTTAATTAATACATTTCAAATAGAATTTTAATATACTATTAATAGTTTTCCAACGTTTCGATAACATTTTGATCTTTTTCAAGAAACTACAATATAACAATAATAATTTTAAATTCTGTTTCTTTACAATAAAAATAAACTTACCATTGAACGTAGACATATCTTGTCAGTTACAAACATATGTCCAAACATTTAATCATACATATACTTAACTAAAATATTGGCTAGTTTATTAAGCGTTTCCTGGTATCTATGTTAGGTTAGATTATATTTTATTTTTTGTTTTCGACTTTTTTTAATATCGATCCTCAATCTATCGATATTTTTTATAGAATATAAACATCTCTGTTGCAGAGATTGTTGAAAACTGGATTAAAAAAGACTCATATATCTCTCCCTATCTTTATCTCTCTCGACTTTTGTTTTCAAATTCATTAGTTCGTAAATGTTAAAGCCTGTATCTGCCGTTAGGACCACACTGGGTTATCTAATATTCCCCCCTTGCTCTTCTACCCTAACATAGCATCCCCTCATTCGATGTTATGTTTGTGCGTAAATATTTACCATTTACCCCTGTGTAGGTCAGTGCATACATTTGCACAAAGACCCAAGGTAATAGCACTTTAGAAATTAGCTACAGGGCAATAAAATGAGGGAATTTTCTTTATTTAATTTTGTGACAAGTGTAAAAATCTAAACTAAATGTATTTTTCTCTCTGAAAGTAATATATATAATAACTAGATAAATAATTTATATAGCCAAAATCAATTCAATACACTGATTTTCTTTTTTATAATGATTATTTTTATCTGTACTAGCCCGAGAAATCGTATTTATTAATCCGATAAGTCAAATTTATTATGAAATTAATTGTGAAGTCTTTAAATAGTGTTCTATTTTTGTTGAATATAGTATGCTACTTTTACCCTCTTCCTCTAGGAGACGAGCGACCTTGTCGTTGGTGGGGAAGCTCCTCATCAGCTGCTAGGGGAATGTAGAATGTTTAGGAGGGGAGTTAATCACCGCGACTTTACAGATCTACTGTGTGTTCCACTTTCTTGAGTTATAACGAGTTATAAACTCATCATACAGTCTCAGGGCTTTAACAAAAGCCAGTATCTGAGACGGCTCCACAGGGGCCAGCTCTCCATCCTCGACATCATCCGTATCAAAGTTCATGGCACGAACGGTCGTCGTCTAGGTACACTCAGTGATAAGGTGTTCTGGTGTTTTCCCAACAGAACCTGCATTCGCCGTTGTTTCTCAGCTTCAGCCTACTGACGTGTTCAGCCTGTGACTTGTTCGTTAAATCAAAGAAAATCTTTGATTTTTCTCGGTCGTAAGTTCTGAGGAACTTTTTCGAGTGTCTTAGACCGCTGCTGGAGAACACCCATTCCGCGTTACGGATGGAGTCTTCCAGATTCTTTAGTTCCGCTTTCATTTGGTTCCCGCTTGGAAAATAGAAGGGTTTTGGTCCAGTTAGTGGAGCGTTCGCTCCTTTTCTAGCTAGATCATTGGCTTTTTCATTGCCTTCTGTCCCTTGGTGAGCACGCACCCAGAGTAGGAAGACTTTATTTTCTTTGCCTAATTTGTTGAGTTTCTTTAGGCATTCTTTGACCAACTTCAAATTGATGGTTACTGAGTTGATCGCGTTTAGTGCTGCTTGACTATCGGATAAGATGGCTACTTCCTGTTTTTGATAGTTCCTATCTAAAATAAATTGTACGCATCTTTCTATAGCGTAAATTTCTGCTTGAAGGATGCTGGGGTAGATGCCCATTGATTCGGAGTATTTAGTTTTCGACCCAAATTATCCTATCTCTGTCGCGCTAGGGGAAATCCCCTCTAGCACTTTGGCTGGGTGTAGGGAGCATCTCACTGTTTTATCCCTGGCTACAGTGTCGTGGCCAGGGAATTACACTAAGACGTATAACGATACCGGATAGGACTACCCTACCCATCATACCAGACATCCCCTACTGTCTGTGGTCATAATTGTCTGAGGTAAAAGCGCCTGGGTTAAAAGTTTAATTGATATGAAATATATTTCGTTCCTGTAGTCGCTTCTTGATTTTGTTCTACTTGTCCTTTTACACCCTATAAAACATTTTTTTTTAAGATAAATTTAGCCAACGAGACTGACGATCGAATTATGCAAATCGTAACCTGGTCTCCGCAGATTTTAAAGTCTGATCTGAGAAGCAGGCGCCTCGCTGAATAGTAATGACAGCTCTGGGTCGTACTAATGGAACGATTGGGCCTCAATAATGCAAAATATAGACCGCCGATGGAATACAAAATGGCGATCGCTTACAATCATCGTTCTTAAGTCTAGAATAATGGTATCGGTTATGTTTTCTGGTGTGAAATACGAGGTTAACAGAAGTGTAATTTTATGCAGCGAACGTGATAATGTATAATGAGAAATTTTAATATTTGGAGTAAGATTTGAGATTATACTAAGAAATATAAAAAAATCGTTTTGCCTATACAAATTAAAATAATTTAGGGTCCCTCATTTTACGCGGTTCACTTATACCAGAGCTGCAAGCTTACAGAGAACTTAAGTTTTTTTTACTTAAATCATTTTAATGCCTTATAGCCTAAGAGCTAGCAACGTTTTCGAGAAAGTATTTTAAGACGTCTGGCTCTTTGATATATATTTTACTATGCTCTCTGGAACAGCATGCGGCCCGTCTGGCTGCCGATACTCATTGCTTTCACTACTGCGCATCGGAAGAAGATCCTATTTTTTAAATTTAGTCTTATAAATTCTAGTATTGAATATAAACCGAACATGTCTCCATAGCGCAGTGCGCAGTGAGTTTCCGACTACGAACCGATGATTCAGAGTTCGAATCCGGGTCAGGGCAAAGACTTTTTTTATTTTATTTTCGTTTATATTCTGATAGTAAAGTATTAAATAATTCTGGTGATTCAAAAAAAAATATTTAATACTTTACTATCAGAATATAAACAAAAATAAAATAAAAAAAGTCTTTGTTCTGAACCCGGATTCGAACTCTGAATCCTCGGTTCGTGGTCGGAAACTCTACGCACTGCGCTATGGAGACATGTTCGATTTATATTCAATACTAGAATTTAAAGGACTAATAGAAATATAGAATCTTCTTTCAATGCGCAGTAGGGAACGCAACGTTTACCGGCAGCTAGACGGGCCGCATGCTGTTCTAGAGAGTATAGTAAAAGATATATCAAAGAGCCAGACGTCTTAAAATACTTGTTTTTCCGACGTTGCTAGCTCTCGTACTATTAAATCTTAAGTCTTTAACTTAAATCATTTTCTTGCAAGTCAAGTCATTTGCGTAAAGATTTAAATCAATGTAATGTAGTTTAACTCGTTTTTATGTCCTAAGTTTACATTTTTTTAACCGATTTTGTAGTACTTTATGGATTACACGTGTGTCATAATATGTTTACAAAAATCTAAGTACAGTGTAGTAGTTTTTTCTTTTTATGTTTTTTTTCAGTGTAAAACCAACTAACAATGACTAAGGGCGTACCTATATACGCAAAATGCCGCTGAAATGCGTATGATTAGGGCATTAATCCTCCACGGAAGGATAGGCACGGTTTGGCGATAACCCACCGATACGCAGCTGAATGATTTAAGCCGCCGAAGCGGGCCGAAAAACAATTCAATGTTTGCTCCCTTTCTGTAATTTATTACTACATTAGGGATTATCATTTTCGAATGTCGCGTTAAATTAACATAGATCGTTCATTTTCAACACATATTTGATGATCTTTTTTAGCATAAGACAGATATATGTAGTTTAAAGCGGGTCACTACAGTTTGATAAACGGATCTGAGCCAATGGGATAACGGTAAGGGGGGTGCAATTTTTTAAAAACATGGGTAAACATTCATAAAATATTTATGGGCGTGCAGTGTTTAATGATAATATATCACGAATTTCTATAATATTTTCCAGTAAATGTTCTAATATTGACTTATTTTAAATGTATCTACATTTAAAAGTGAGTATTTTGCCAGCAATTTCCAAAATTATAGAAAAACATCTACATAATCAAATTGTTTCATTTGATTTGATTTCAAATAAACTAATACCTGAATGCCAATCTGGTTTTCGTAAGAACTACAGCACTACCACTTGTCTACTGAAGCTGGTTAATGATATTAGAACAAATCAAGAAAATAAAAATATGACTTGTCTTAGCTTACTAGACTTTAGTAAAGCATTTCATACTCTAGCCACTAGACCATTCATTGCCACTAGCAAAATTACAGTATTTTGGATTTTCAGACGGCTCTTTAGAATTGTTAAAAAACCTTTTAAAAGATAGATCACATTGTGTTGTCATGAAACGAGGAAGTTTAAAACAAAAATCTAGTTATATTACTATGATTTCTGGGGTTCCTCAGGGATCTATTCTGGGGCCATTTTTATTTTCGTTATATGTGGCTGACATGGATCAGGACGTACAGTTTTCTAAATTGCAGCAATATGTAGATGATTCTCAAATTTATTGCAAAATAGATACTAATAATTTGGAACAATTTCAATTAAATTTTAATCACGACCTGAATAAAATTAATAAATATGCTCTGGATCATAATTTGAAATTAAATGCCGGTAAATCTTGTGTTATAGTATTTGGTAGTGATATAAACAAAATTACCAATACGGCTGGTAACATGAATATCCATATAGATAATGTTGCGATACCCATTGTTACAGGGGCTAAAAATCTTGGAGTCTATTTTGATGCCAAGCTTTCTTTTCAGGCACATATAGCTACTAAATTAAAGGCTGCTTATATACGTTTGAAGAATTTTTCATCTCTTAAGAAATATATACCATCAAAGACTAAGTATCAATTATGTCACACACTTATTTTATCTTTATTTTATTACGGCGATGTTGTTATGGTACATCTATAAACGCTAGATTCTCTAGAAAAATCCAAATACTTCAAAACTCGTGTCTACGGTTTTCTTTTAACATTCCTTTTAGAGATCATATAACGCCACATCTTAAAAATGTATCTATTTTATCCATGACTAACAGGCGACAATTTCGTTTAATGACATTCATTTATCGAATTTTAACTACAGAACATCCTCCCTATTTGTTCTCATTATTTCACTACATTGACCATGCTCATTCAGTCGAATGAGGCAAGTGCATTATTTTAAAATTCCTCAACACCGAACAGCTAACTTCCAAAATCTTTCAGTTTCATAGCGCCACATTTGTGGAATAATATTTCTAATAACTTTAAATTTCAATCCTTTACAGATTATAAAAAACAAATTAAAAATCATTTACTAAATTCGTGAAAATTATAATATATTTGACTGGTTTGTGAGGTTCTTGTTCTTCTGATTTGTCCGTCATTGGTTGCTGTTCCGGATTTTACACTGTTTCGTTATGCCTCTCTGCTCATCTCCGCTCATCCCTGATAAAATTATATTTTATCTTTTTTTGTTTATTTATCTGATTTCTGTTTATTTTTGTAATGTAATTTATTTCTATTTTGTTTTTGGGGTCGCACAACTCTGGCACTTTGTGTCTTTGTATCGGTTTTTTAATCGCGGTGCGATCCCTTTAGACACACATTTATTAAGAATAGTAAAATTATTAATCTGTAAAACGTAATGGGGTCTAATAAAAAATTTGAATTTGAATTTGAATTTAGATTTACCAAATACAGGGTCCGGCAACAGTGCTGCTCGACGCACTGTAGCTCCTAAAATAAAAAACTTAGCAATTTTGTTTAAGTGAAAACCTAAGTATTAGGATGTATTTCAGAAAAATAATTTAACTTCTACAGGGTGACTCAAAAACGTCTGAGTGGATCAGGATGATTTTTTTTAAATGGAACACCCGGTACCACTCCTTCCTTTCTGGTCACTTTACATAATCTTAAGATCTTTTTAAATAAGTTTTTATAGTTTCAGAGATATTAAAAATAAATTTAAAAAATATTTTTCCAGCCTTTAAAAAAAATATTAAAAATACAAGAACTTTCAATTCAAATACAAGAAATTTTACGCCAAACTTTCTAAAATATAAAATAATTTTTCTTGGTTATTTTAAATGGAACAATAATTATTCTTTTAATAGATGGAGAATTAAAAAATTAACATTTTTTGTATTTCAAAATTTTTAACGGTTTCGCAGATATTCGCGGTTTTATATATATCGCATTTTCCATAGTAAACTTTTATGAAAGCCACCCAATGATTTTTCTCTCGTATTTTACCGTTAAAAGAGTTTTATGAAATAATACCGCGAGTATCTGCGAAGCCGTTAAAAAATGTGAAATACTCTAAATACAAAAAATGTGTTCATTTTTTAATTCTCCATCTATTAAAAGAATAATATACAGGTTTGTAAAACTTGGAAAATAAGTTGGTTATATTAATGGTTTTGTAATTCGGAAACTCTCTATTTATTTATCTAGTAAGGATGCTAAGACACTCTATTTGGAAGTCGATTAGAGAAAATAGTATGATTCATTGGCAAGTAATGTAAATATTTACGATCCGGTAAAATTGTGATGTAAGAGGAGGCTTAGCTTGCCTGAGGCGAGTCAGTTGTTGATAGGCCGGCCGGCTGTTGTGTTGTGTTTTGTCATAGAGCTGATATTTGGGGGTTGAGAGTCTTTTGACTATAAACGTTGCAAGTACTGTAAGGCAACGGGTCGTTTGGCCGGAAGAAAACCTCTTGTGACGTCTTGCCTTCGAGGTTGGTCTTGAGAGTTTGAGCTCTCCCTTGTCTTCTCGATTGACACGATGCGGCGTTGAGGTAGTGAGCTACCCTAATTAGCTTATTCGATTGGTATGCGAATCTGCTTAGCGGCAGATTTGCGTCCGGGGGAAGCCCCTATACTATTTCAGGTGACACTAGCTAGTTGTTGAAGATGATTAACCAATATATAACCGAATGATATTTGAATTAAAAGGTTGAAAAATATATATTTTTTATTTATTTATTACTATCTCTGAAACTATGGAAACATGTCTACTCATATCTTAGTATTATGTAAAGTGATCCGAAAGAAAGCCATAACTGTGTTGTTTCACTTAAAAAAATCATCCCGATCCACTCACACTTTTTTGGGCCACCCTGTAGAAGTTAAAATATTTTCCTGCAACACATTCTAGTACAAACTTTAGGTTAGCATTTATACAAAACTTCCAAATTTTTTATTCTAAGAGCTACAGATGCCCGAGACGCACTATTGCCGGACCCTGTATAGTAATATTTGTTAGAGAAACCGTGTATTAACCATAATATACACATACAAAGTTAAAAATATAAAATACAATACAATGACACCGCTACTAGATATTTCAAAACTAGTCAATATTTCAAGTAGTAGTGGGAACTATCGAATGAATACTATCGAAACATTCGATAGTTGCAATTCATTCGAATAATTCGATAACTAGTAAAAAAACATTCGTTGAAAACTATTCGAATAAAAATTATCAAATAGATGCGTCATCTGCCTTGAAATATTGTATTCTAGTAATTCGGCAGCAAAAACCATTCATTTATAAAATTCATTCATTTATGAAATTCATTTATTCGTCAGGATCGATTATAATAAAATATTAACTGGATTTTAGTTGCCGCCCGGCGACGTAGCTTTCTTTCCGAGAAACCCGACAGCGGTCGGTGGCAATGCTATGAAAGAAGCCGGCATCTTTGATTTTTTGCGGAGTCATATAAAGATAAGGACACATTATTTTTTTTATTGAGGTGCTAGTATTTACACAGAAAATACCTTATGAAGGGCGCTGTTGCCATATATTGGTATTAGTTGATATTAGCAAAGAATATTATTGTTTGGCTTTAGTTAGTTAGGGATAGTATGTATAAATATTTTGCATTTTTTTTTATTAATATTCTGTTGTTAGGTTAGATAATAAAATATTTTGGATGTAGGAAAATGATTTTTAATGTTTTTTAAGCAAAGACTGGTTTAATAAAAATAATAATAACAGTAATAATTTGTTATACCTATAACAACAAAATTTAAAATAATTTAATATAAACATTTTTTTACGTAGTAGCAAAATATAAACAACAAATTAGATGTCAAAATTATTTATATTAGATCCTATTTATAAATAATATAGTCTTTAAATTTTTTGTGGCAACGTTGGTTTATTAATTAATAATAATTACAGAACTAATTTGTTATATTAACAACAAACTTTAATATCATGAAATATAAACCTTTATTAATTTTCTAAGCATGCAGTGTAATGGAAGGAAAATATAAATAAAAAATTAGAAATCAAAATTATTTATATTAGGTACTTAATATTACTATTTAAAAATAATATTTACTTTTACTGGCATTTACTTTAAAAAATAAATGAAATATTTCTTCGCAAAAAACTACATATAAGAGAAATTAAATGAATTAACTTTTTTTTTAAATTGGCACGTGTAAAACTTTCAATTTAATTTTCTCACCCCATAGTTTGAGTTCAATAACCCCATTTACTTAACCACATTACTTAAATATGATTATTAAGTTCAACTAATTTGTATTATTAAAAACATCTAAAATACAAATATGTATTTTTAAAATTAATTCTAAGTTCATCTCATCTCTCTTAAAAATTGCTACTTCTCAAAATTTCCCATTAAAAAATAGACCATATATACCATATAAAATAAAATAATTGAAAGATCGGGCTACGGAAAATCACACAAATTTTCGGAAAAATTTTGACACCTGCACACGCACACAATCGTCAATTAAAAAAACTACTATTTTAGTATTTTAAATATTTTAATAAACGCAAAAATAGCACAGTATTTATAAAGGTGAAGTTATAAAAATTTGGAAGAACTAATAATGCACTGACGCACACAAAAATCAAACGAATACTAAATTCCATTTATCAAAAGCATTCGATAGTCGTGGCTCAACGATAACCATTTAGTCGCACGGCGAGGTTGTCACATATGCTTTAGTATACAAATGAATGAATGATTTTATTCGAATAAAACATTCGATAGTTGAAATCATTCATTCAGTAACCATTCGATAGTCTAATTCATTCGATAGTTCCCATTGCTAATTTCAAGTATTTACAGGGATGAGCATAAAATTGAAGGTAGCACTGGCCAATAGAAAATGGTATGCACATGTATAGTGGAGTGCTTTAAGCCCTTATGAGATACAAACCTCGGAATTCATTTACTGTGAACGAATTTTTATAAAACTTTTTGCATTTGTATTGTTAATAAGATATATTATAAAGTTTACCTATTTAAATTCGTTGCTTTCACTTTAGTATTTAAATAAACACACACATATACAAATGCATACATACAAGATGGCTCCGTTTTCCGGAAAAGCTCTGTATCAGGATTCCTATTTGAAATTTTCACTCCACACCTTTTACAAAATATATGTTTAATAGTAGTTCACATTTCAAAAATATTTTTATAGATATACTGGGTAAGCCAAATATATATCATTTATTTATTCGAGTTTAGTGAATTTGCTATAAAATTCTGGTTCCAAAAATACCTTAATACCATAGAGTATATTAAATAGTCTTTGAATTATAACCACGTCCGTGAGGACGTCAATATAGACGTCCAGGAACCTTTGTATGAGATATTCTAATCGAGACGATCGACTTATTGTAAGTTTATCGCTAAGAAACCGCCGTTTGTCAGCTTTTCAAATTGATAATGAATTGCACTTAAGCACTTAACTTACATATTAATTAACGGACTACAAGAAGAAGATTAAATGAAGCAAATCTTATGTCAAGAAGGCCTGTTTCGGGAACAGAACTTACTAAATGTGTTGACTATGCCCAAAAGCAAAGACATGGTCTTAATGTAAAAATTACGAAAAATGTTAGTGCCTTGTAAAAACGTTCTTAAAACACTTTTTTAATCACGTAGCGTAGTCAGGTTTTTTTTATACTGCAATCGTAGTTTCAATCGCAGAGAATCACAGTTTTGCTCATCCCTAATTGCCGGACCCTGTATGTGGAATACTGAATCTAGCCTAGCTCCAAAAAAGAAACCAAAATGTCGAATCCGAATAATCGTGACATTCCTTAGCGGACCTGCATCGTCCGGCGAGTCGCTGGCATCCCGCCCCGGACGTTTTCCAATCCGGCTGGAGGGAATGTCGTCGTGTTCCGGAATGTCCGGAAAAGGGAACAATGGCCAGCTTCCAGGGCATTTTGGGCCGCGGTCCCGCCCAATCTCGGCATTGCTTTCCAACTGATGCACGTAGACAGAAATCTCGATTCTCTACAGTTGCGGTTTTTCGAGGACGACGTTTTTCGAATGCTTTCTATTTCGATTTGGGGGGCCCAGTTTGATATAAATTCCAACAGAAACAAACGACAATATTGTTTGGATAAAATTTAATATTTTATATATGGTTGAAGTCTCTGAATAAAAAGATTAAGAATCTATAAGCCCACGGTCACACAGAAAGCGTTTTTTGCGTTTTTAGCGCGAAGCGTCTTTAGCGACTAAAACAAAATAACAGGATTATATAGGAGTGGCCACACCAAAAGCGTGTAGCGTTCGGCGTGTCTCGCAAAAAACGCAAATGAAAACAAATCAGTTTGTTTTCTGTAGCGTCTTTAGCATTTTCTAAGATGAGACCCCGTCATAGGCGGATGTTATATTTAATAATACAATAAAAATAAATTAAATAGTATGCATTTTTTTTCATTTTAGGGTATTATCTAAAAATATTTTTATAAAGAACATCTACTGTTTAGGACGATTCTATTAAATTCAAAAATATGAAGGAAATGTTTGAAAAAGTGTAGTTTGAAATGTTGAAAAAGTAATAAATTAACGGAATATTTTCTTACGCGTAAAAAATAGTTTTTTACGTGTAACAAATAGTTTTTTACACGTAATTTTTTTTTGCGTAACAAAAGATTTTTTACCAGAAACAATAAGTTTTTGACGAGTAAAAAAAAGTTTTTTATGTGTAACAAATAGATTTTTACACGTAACAAATAGTCTTATACGCGTAAAAAATAGTTTTCTACCAGTAACAAATAGTTTTATACGCGTAAAAAATAGTTTTCTACCAGTAACAAATAGTTTTATACGCGTAAAAAATAGTTTTTTACATGTAACAAATGTTTTTTTACACGTAATAATTTGATTCACTTTTACAAAATTTGTATTAAAATATCAATATTTTTGATAAACACGTGGACTCCTCACAAATACACGTCGCGTCCTAGGTATTTCTAAGCCGTTAACACGTTTCGTTACAAGGAGCTCGTGTGTCAAGGCCGTCTCACTAGCTCGTATGTCACGGCCTTGAATTTTTACTCCTAGCGCGCGTAAAGAAGTTTCACTCCAAAATGTTTCATAAATCATGTCCTAAAATTGCGTTAGCAACTAGAGATATTTACTATTCTATTATATAATTATAATTATTTATTATATTATAATTATAACAAGAACTAACCACAACACTACAACATAAAAAAAACTATACACATATAAACTAAAATTCCTAAAATAAATGGCAAATAATAATTATTATTTTTACACACATCACTGGCACTAGCAGTAGATTGTTTTGTCTCCAAATATATGCCCCGGCCCGTCCACAATTCAATCCCAGCATCTTTTATCTTCAACGCTAACGGCGCCGATCTCGCCTATCTCTTTCTCACAGGATTGATTGTTGGACGGGCCGGGAATCCACGAACTTGGGACGTTACTAATTGACATTATTGATAAAAACTGCAGACCTGCCGCGTCTTTTGCGTGTTTTTAATGGACACAAATCGAAAAAAGCGCTTAAAACTGTAAAATCGCAAAAAGCGCTTGAGACGCAAAAAACGCAAAACGCTAAAAACGCTTTCTGTGTGGCCGTGGGTTTGCAGAGCTTCAGCATTTGCCATAAAATAGCGAGAAATTTGTTAAAAAACCATATAAATTATATATCACTGTAATCACAAAACTTCAGTCTATTTCCGTATTGTAACGGAATTTTAAATTACATCTTTATTTTCGAGAAAATTTAGTCCAAACATAAGGAATATTTTGTTGATGTTTGACCATCAAAATCTTAAAAATAAAGAAGTTGTCTAA
Organism: Sitophilus oryzae; assembly: GCF_002938485.1. NCBI lineage: Eukaryota > Metazoa > Arthropoda > Insecta > Coleoptera > Curculionidae > Sitophilus > Sitophilus oryzae. Next base: position 375,459 of record NW_022146024.1, on the reverse strand, counting down.
AAATGTGCTATATATACGGATATAGTATAATCCTTTATCTTTAATTTTCTTCTTCATTTGTGTAAAAATACCTAGCGAGTTTTACATAGAACGTTAAATGGTGAATGCTTATTTTGCTACTTTTTTGGACTAGTGAAATGGACTCATAAGTATATTACCTGTATTGTGAAAATGCTTTAAAAAGGTGTTAGGTTTTCTTTGCTTCAAAAATAATATACTAAAGAAGACTGCAGTATTTTGGAATAAGATGTTTTTTAGATGAAGGAACTACTTAGTAATTTTACAAGGACTGTGGATAATTGGGCCCGTAGCCAGATCTGTCGGTTTGTAGCGTCTCTAACCAAATTCTCGCTTTTAAACCAATTAATCGTTTGTCGAATTAGTTGTACATTAACGCTTTCGCGCTTTGGCTTTCTGCTCTATTTAATTAATGAGGCGAATCGAACGCCAGCATCACCACCATTATTACCGCGTTTTGGGTGATAATTCGGTTATAGTTGAGGCGAAAAAACAAATTTAATAAACCTATTTACCGTCTGTTATATGGCCGACTCGAACATAGAAAATCCCACGTAAATTTTAAAAACGATAAATAATAAAAGTTCCCCATTTTATTTTACGGAAAAGTGATTTGAAAATCACAGCCACACAATAAAGTGGTCTATGCCTTTTACCAGACCATCATATCCTATAGTATTTTTCGACGCTGTTTGGGAGGGGTCCAAGTAGCAAAAATAAATTCTAAAAGAATTGAATTATTTTATAACAGTCGAATAGCATTGTCTTAAGGACTGCTTGATTTTATTAAGCGTTTGATTTCGACCATTCTGTTTTTTAATAAAAGTTGTCATATTAAACTATTTTCTAGTGGTTTTTACAACGTATCCTATAACGCATTAGACGATAATTTTTTTTAGTATGATATAACACTTAATAAGACTATGCTATATGATAACAAACATATTATTTTATTAGACTCTTATACCCATCATGTAAGAGTTCTATAATATTCATATAACTAGTAGTCACAAGATCATATAATAGTTACTTAAACTTGTCTTATTAAAGTTGTATTACGTTGTATGATAGAATGTTTTATTGCATTAAACTATGGTGCTGTATACAACACTAGTTATACAACACTAGTTTATAGCCGTATATGATAAAATTGTGATTAACAAAATAAACTCGCTGTAATATCTGCATTATAAAACTGGTAACGTATAATATAACCTCGTTTTAAATTAAATGGTATACCCTTATTTTGTTATTGTTGTTATTGTTGCAAATGTAATATCTACGTAAAAGTATAATCAATCACAGCTATTATGAATTCTGGACAAAGTTGGAAAAAAGTTAACAAACGCAGTGGTAGTTATAAAGAGCATGTAAGAAAAAACTCCTCGAAATTACGGCAAATATTCCCGAGAATTCCCTGGGTTCCCAAAAGCCAAAATCTCTCGGGTTTTCTGGCTTCTTCAAAGCATTGTTGCCACGTTGATGTAAAAGTTTTACTGTAGTAATGTTTGTATTGTTTTATTGTTGTTTTTCCAAGTCCTTAGGTTGCCGCTCACTCGTAAGGCATGCATGAAATGCATTGCGTGCCTGAATCCATGAAAATCTGATCATGTTTGTTAGTTTAAATACTAATCAAATGAGATTTGTCAACATCTATTTGTCACAAATCTCAATATGTCAAAAATAGTTCTATAGTGCCTGGAAATTCTGCGTAATGATAGATATTTATCTTATATCGTTTTATTTTTCAACAAAGACTTATTTAAGGGATTCATTTATAATAAAATGGTTGCATTATAATTCGCCATGTTTAAGGCAGAATTTTTGTATGGCCTATAGCCGCCATTATATGAAGCAAAATTAAAAACATCAAAATAAATTGTAAAATGTTATTTTTGAGAACTATTTTGTGATAAGATTCCCACATACAGTAATAAACTGTTCAATTAAATTAAAAACAAGAATTTTTAAAAATTTTATTTTATTTTATTGTTTAAATTTATACGTAAACCTTAATCGAAATTAAAGCGCTTTAATTTTTAACCAGTAAAATTTTCGGCGCAACAAAAATTGTCCCTACTTTTCATACCCTATTAATGATTTTTTATATTACATATTTGTTGTACCTTCTGGCTCTACCCGCCATTTTCACCGTCGAGTAAAGTCTCCTTTTTAACAATCCACATCCTCTAGATTCATTTTACGACACGCTTAAAATATAATTTGCTCCTAATATTCTTCGGTAAAAAATAAAATACTCTTTTACCTCGCTAAAGGAGCTATTGTTCTGTTTCTTAAATGTGACCACGTAATACACAATAAAACTAATTTTATAATAGTTATATAACGCTGTGTAAAATAGTTGCATAAGAGTTGTATACCCTTTTTATAGAACTTCTATAATACTAAACGGTTGTATAAAAATGGGCCTTTTTTGGTTGTAAAGCTATCATATTACGGTCTTATAGCACGTTATACGAATTGAGGTATCCTATAAAAATGATCAAATAGCTGTTTATACAGCCTTTATAAAATAAAATTTGCTACTTGGGGGGTTTAATCACCGCGGCCTTACATATCTATTGTGTGTCCCTCTTTCTTGCGTTATAACGAGTTACCACTCACCATACAGTCTCAGGGCTTAACAAAAGCCAGTATCTGAGACGGCTTCACGGAGACTAGTTTATGGCACGATTGGTTGTCGTCTCGGCGTGATGAGGAGTTCTGGTATTTCCACGTTTTCCCCACAGAATCTACATTCGCCGTTGTTTCTTAGCTTCTATCTACTGAGCGGTTCGTTGAAGAGACGGTATCCTGTTGTCAATCGGATTGTCACACATGTTACACATTATTGTGTATCGGATTGTCACTCCATGACAATCCGAAAATTGTTGTTACTTAAATCAAGGAAAATCTTTGATTTTTCTCGGTCATTCTGAGAAATTTCTTCGACAGTCTTTAGATCGTTGGAGGATTCCCATTCCGGGTTACGGATGGTCTTCCAGATTCCTGAGTTCTGCTTTAATTTGCTGCTTCCTCTTGAGTAGGGGTAGAAGGCCGATTCACCATCAGGAGCAGGAGCAGAGCGCACTGCGCATGCGCGTAAATCAGCTAGGAACATGTAAAATACGCTAATAAACAAGAATAAACAGGTTTGGTTTGGTTTGAACAGCTTTTGATCAGCTTTGAACCGCTTTTTAGCTTAAAACAACAGACCTGTTCATTTTTTGTTCATACCTGTTTATTTCTGTTTTAAAGCTGTTCAAACCAAACCAAACCTGTTTATTCTTGTTTATTAGCGTATTTTACATGTTCCTAGCTGATTTACGCGCATGCGCAGTGCGCTCTGCTGCTGCTCCTGATGGTGAATCGGCCTTCTACCCCTACTCTCTTGGAAAGCAGAACGGTTCTGGTCCAGTTAGTGGAGTGTTCGCTCTTTTTCTAGCTAGATCGTTGGCTTTTTCATTGCCTTCCATTCCTTGGTAAGCTGGCACCCCGAGTAGGTGGACACACTTTTCTTTGCCTAATTTGTTCAGCTTTTAGGCATTCTTTGACCAACATAGAATTGATGGTTGCTGAGTTGATCGCTTTTAGTGCTGTTTGACTATCGGATATGATGGCTATTTCCTGTTTTCGGTAGTTCCTATCTAAGATAAATTGTACGCATTTTGCGATAGCGTAGATTTCTGCCTGCAGGATGCTGGGGTAGATGCCGATTGGTTCGGAGTATTTAGTTTTCGCTTTTTTTTTCAGTATGCCATGTTATGTTATGGTCTTTTACATGCTGAGCAAACGTTTCTTTATTCCAATCCTTTTTATTGCTCAATACTACAATGAGGTGATTCTCAAAGTTCTACATTCTTGGTATGCTATCCACTGATAAAAACTTAATATTACTGATAAAAAAGTAAACTGCAAATAAAACACTAACTCGTACACCAAAACACTTTAGTTTAACACTGGCTGGATTTTTCCCTAACCATGTTTACATCAGCAGATGATTAACTCTAGTTTTAATCATCTTCTGGTAATGCTCATGATACTAACATGATTATTAAAACGTGCGTTCAGTGTTCAAAAAATAAAGCGTTTTGGTGTATTAATGTTTTATTTTGATGTTGCATCCGCATCTGAAGACAGATGAATACTTGTCTCTATTTTTAACACTTATTTTTGTCTAAAATGTCATTAAATTTAATCAAGTGTTAATTCTGTTTTTGAATATTAGGATAATTAGTAATTTAAATTAAAAACATGGAAAATAACCTCTGAAATTTATGGGTTAAAATGAATCTAATAACCAAGAAAGAAATATCCCCGGAAGGCAGGATTTTTAACTCAATTGACGATGGACATTCAATTTTTTTCATTTAAATAACGCGTAAAAAACTCTTTTTCCATTAAAAGTACCATAACTTTGAAACGGTTTGCGATCAAATTGTTTACATCGCGGATTCTGATAGAGCATAAAATTTCCTAAAAAATATATCTGAGAGTAATCTAGTTTTTTTGCTATATATGAAAATTTTTAATCAATAAACACTAAAACTGTATATTTTGATTTTTTTTTTCACTTTTCAAATCTTTCAGATAATATACGAATTATTGAATTGAAAAAAAATCTCTCAGATAGATTTTTTAGGAAATTTTATGCTCTACAAAAATCCGCCATGTAAAATTTTTTTTCGTAAACCGTTTCAAAATTATGGTACTTTTGTGCCAAAATATGGTAAACTGTGCTTGTTTCTCTCTACAATTTCCTGTTTCACAATGTACCTTTTGTGTCCGGGAAGAGTTCATAGATTCATAGTTGTTGATTTTCGAAAGAAATCAGTACATTTATATTATTTCGTATATTTTTAATTATATTGATTTTATGGAAAGCACTGTTCATTAAAATGTTGTATCCTGTGTTATAGGGCTTGTTTCTTTCTACAATTTCCTGTCTCACAATGTGCCCTTTGTGTCGGGGAAGGGTTCATAGTTTCATAGTTGTCGATTTTCGAAAGAAATTAGTACATTTAATTATTTCGTATATTTTTCATTTTATTGATTTTATGGAAGGCTCTGTTCATTAAAATGTTGTATCCTATGTTATAGGGCTTGTTTCTCTCTACAATTTCCTGTTTCACAATGTACCGTTTGTGTCCAGGAAGAGTTTATAGTTTCATAGTTGTCGATTTTCGAAAGAAATCAGTACATTTATATTATTTCGTATATTTTTCGTTTTATTGATTTTAGGGAAAGCACTGTTCATTAAAATGTTGTATCCTATGTTATAGGGCTTGTTTCTCTCTACAATTGCCTGTTTCACAATGTACCGTTTGTGTCCGGGAAGAGTTCATAGATTCATAGTTGTCGATTTTCGAAAGAAATCAGTAATTTATATTATTTCGTATATTTCTCATTTTATTGATTTTATGGAAAGCACTGTTCATCAAAATGTTGTACCCTATGTTATAGGATTTGTTTCTCTCTAGAATTTCCTGTTTCACAATGTACCGTTTGTGTCCGGGAAGAGTTTATAGTTTCATAGTTGTCGATTTTCGAAAGAAATCAGTACATTTATATTATTTCGTATATTTTTCATTTTATTGATTTTATGGAAAGCACTGTTCATTAAAATGTTGTATCCTATGATATAGGGCTTGTTTCTCTCTACAATTTCCTGTCTCACAATGTACCGTTTGTGTCCAGGAAGGGTTCATAGATTCATAGATGTCGATTTTAGAAAGAAATCAGTACATTTATATTATTTCGTATATTTTTCATTTTATTGATTTTATGGAAAGCACTATTCATTAAAATGTATCCTATGTTATAGGGCTTGTTTCTCTCTACAATTTCCTGTCTCACAATGTACCGTTTGTGTCCGGGAAGAGTTCATAGATTCATAGTTGTCGATTTTCGAAAGAAATCAGTACATTGTGACGACTTTTCTGTCATTACCCAAACAGAAAGAAAAAAGTATCCGTTGCTCAGGGTTAGAGGAGAGCTGGATTCGTACGTAAGGCTTCTGGCTTGCGGTGACTTTCTAACGTTGTTAAATATTGAAATAAAAAAATGATAATATTTAGGCTGCAAAGATTTTAATATTGATGTTAAATATTTATATAGATATGGCCAAAGACAGTAAAAAGGGCGCCACTTACTTTTTTTTTGAAAGAGGTAAAGTAAGAAACCAAAATGAAAAATATTTTAACACAAAATAGCTAGAATAAAGTAATCAACAGCAATAAGGGTCTATTATGTTCATCAACAATAAAAGTCAGAGATAACTGTCCTACATTAAACATTTATTTAAAAAAAACGAACACAAGTACCAGTTAGTTTTAATTATCCCAATAAAACTGTAAGTTATTTTAAATAAATTTGAGTTTAGTTACTGCATTCTTCTTTGTAGTAACTGTAACTATACTACTTAATATAAAAACAGGTGAAATTTATATATGTACATGTCGTGTACAAAAACCTTTAAGAATGAATACGTGTAGTAATTTTCATATAAAATATCATAACAAAGTAAAAGTATACTGTTTGAATCAAATTATAACTTATAACGTTAACTGAAAGGTAATTTTGACTATAATATATCGGATAAATAGTAATAATTTACAGAGATATTAAACTGTTGTCTCAAAAATTGTAAAATAAAGGAGTACCTTGTGTATCGAAATTAGGACTTATCTGTATAGTTCCTTATGATATTGTAAACAGGTAGAAAGGTAGTCTCCAGACTAACAGAAGTGGAAGCAGATGACTATGGCAGCAGGAGTCTTCGATATCAGTAGAAGAACAAATATAAGGTCATTAATGCTGTCTTAAGATCTACGTAGGTCCATACAAAATGGAAGTGGGTGAAATTTCAGCGGCATACAATTACTGTGTCCATCTGATTACTGTGGTCATATAAATACTTGTATCCATACAATTACTATGTACCATAGGGTTACTGTGGCCATGTAATTACTTAAATCCATATAGTTACTAAGGTCCTAATAATTATTTATCTCCGTATAATTACTGAAGTCCATATAATTACTTAGTTCCATAAAATTACTTAGGTCCATATAATAATTACTCTATAAAAGATAGCTCTCAGAACAGATACTTAACCAAAAAAACGACTTACGGTCTGAAATACAGCTTTACATAAACCCTTTGAATAAGAAGACTAAGGAAGGAGCATATCAAAAATCTTAGGTACACCGCGATGGGCCTCAAATATGGCCGACTTAAATTCCGGTTTATCAGTGTCGTTCTAATTTTATTTAAAAAATGTAAAACTATGATGTAGGGTAGACGTGGGGTAGACTCAATAATTTGTTGTTTTATTTTACGTTGTGAATAAATGTTGGTAGTTATTAAAATTGTTATAAAAATATATAATTCTAATAAAAATAGATAAGTTATAATAAGTATTTATTAACACAAATATCCGATACGCTACTGAAGCAGGTAAGTCAAATTAACGTATCTAAATTCTTTGACATCTAATCTTTGACAAGTAATAAATAAAAGCTAAAATGCAAGAAAAATATATAATTTAGTTAATTTAAGTGAATTTCATAAATGATCGGTTTACTACACTATGTATATTATATAGTCACTTACTAGCGAAAAGTTGTTCCATTATTTCACTCAATTTTTGCCGAGATCTACCGCACGCTACACAACCAACTATTTTAGAGCCTTTTTCGATAAATCGCGATAGTGTCACTGTTAATTTAAGTTCTGCCACAATTTCCATCTAGATTTACTACCTTTATACAACTATCAGTAGTAGAATAAATAATAAATAACATAAAATAAGCTCCATAAAGACTGACAAATCCACAAAATTTCAAATCAAATTCAAATGTGTCAAATAAATCGTCAAACAGAACTGTCAAGGATCCCCACCCTAGAGAGCTTTTATGGTGCCTTTTCCGCCCACCATGCATGAATACATGGATAGCATTATGCTCCTTCCTTAGTCTTCTTATTCAAAGCATAAACCAAAATATATTCAAACCATATGCTGATCCAAACCAGTAATTAAATATTAATCAAAACCTTCAAAACAAATCAAAAAACGGGAATAACTGAAATAAAATTTAGTTAGTTATAGTGATGCAAAATGGCGGACACACTTACGGTAATATATTCCAAGAAAAACCAAACAAATACGAACTATACTCTGAACTGCATACTTTCACAAGGTCTTCAAATCTCCAGATCGGATACCCATGCAATTACAGACAAAAAGCGGATTCAGAGTGCTTTTTACTAAAAGAATCGTATGGACGCCGAACAACGCGTCTCTCCAGATCCGATCTCCCAGCAAAAGGAAAGAAAAGCCTACTTCTTGTTTTTCACCTCCATTCTCGTATTTGTAAACGGAAAATGGAAAATAGAATGACAAGTGACATCACCGAGAAAAGTGAACTGTAATATATTATGAAGTTTGACAAGTTCGACATGTAGCGAGTAGATGGCGTTAGAATAAATATTGAAAATCTAAATATTTAAATTTAATTTTATTAGATGATACATTTGTTGGGTTTTCGGACAGAATCATTCTACTGCAAATGAATGCTAGCCCAACAAATATAAATCTTATCCAGATATACGCACCTACAGCAGATAAACAAGATGAAGAGGCAGAGGAATTATATGGACAGATACAGGAGGTGCTTCGATCTTTGAAACCCCATGTAATCACGATAATCCTCGGCGACTTTAATGCTAAGGTTGGAAAAGGCAGAGTTGATGACGTGGCAGGCGCCTTCGGACTAGGTGAAAGAAACGGACGTGGGGAACTCCTCCTACATTTCTGTAAAGAGGAGAATATGGTCATAAAGAACACATTTTATAAACTTCACCCACGGAGGTTATACACGTGGAAATCTCCCCAAGATAGCTATAACAACATCGTACGTAACCAAAGAGATTATATATTAATTAATAGAAGATATCAAAATAGTATCAAAAGGGTTGCCGCTTATCCTGGTGCCGACATCGGCTCTGACCATAACCCCCTGATCGCAGATTTTCAATTTAGACTCAAACTAATATCGGAGAAAAGAGCAACAACACAGAGACATTATAACATTGATAGACTGAGGGAACCAGCAGTTGCAGACAGAATGAAAGTCGAATTAACAGAACTATGGGCAAGTAATAACAACAATCCCGGACTTAACGATAGTCCAGATGACATATGGAACAACATAAAACAAAACATTCTGACTGTTTTTAACGCTTTTCTGACACCACCAACAACAAAGAAAAACAAACCATGGATGACCGATGAGATACTCTCCCTCATGGAGGACAGAAGAATTGCAAAAGTCGAACAACAACAACAAAGATACACCGAAATAAATAAAACTATTAAACAACAATGCCAACAAGCTAAAGAGAACTGGGTAACTGCAGAATGCCAAGAGGCGGAACGCATGCATGCTCTGCACGACTCTGTAAATTTTCATAGAAAACTCAAACAAATTAGTGGAATCACAAGAAAAGCACCAATACCTGCCCTAAAACACAATGGGAAATTGATTTTAGACCCGGTAGATCTATGCAGCACATGGAAAAGCTATGCACAGTTATTATTTGAAGACCAAAGAAAAGAGAGACAACCTCTCAATTGTGAAGACTGGTCGGGCCCGGAAATTCTTGAATCTGAAGTTCAGCATGCTATGAAAGCTATGAAAAATCGAAAAAGCCCCGGTCATGACAACGTGCATGCAGAAGTTCTTAAAATATTTAACTCAAAGCATCTCACATATCTATTCAATCGAATATACGATACGGGTAAAATTCCAAACGACTGGCTAAAATCAACTTTTATAACAATTCCAAAAAAGGCATATCCAAAAGACTGTAGTGACTACAGACTTATGTCTAATGAGTCATGCTCTGAAACTTTTTCTTCGTGTCATGCATGCTCGTATATACTCGAAATGTGAAGAAAAAAGCGGAGAGACACAGTTCGGCTTCATTAAGGGGCTGGGTACCAGAGAGGCTTTGTTTTCAATCAAGTTGTTATGATCAGATCAGTTGTTATGTTACAATCCAGAAATGTTATGATCAACGCCAAGATGTCTTTGTGTGCTTCATAGATTATCAGAAGGCTTTCGACAACGTTAAACACGATATTCTCCTAAACAGACTGCTCGAGATAGGAATAGACGCCAAAGACATTAGAATCATACAGGAACTATATTGGAACCAAACCGCAGAGATAAGAGTTAACAAAATTTATCCACAGACACCTTCAGTGTGTGTCAAGGAGTCCGCCAGGGCTGTATACTGTCACCAATACTTTTTAATATATACGTCGAAAAAATATTTCAAATGGCCCTGGAAGGAGAAAGTGGAGGAAGTAAGATTAGCGGAGTTCCAATTAACAATATAAGATATGCAGATGATACGGCAATACTAGCACCAACTTTAGAGGATTTCCAGCAAATAATAAATAAGATAGGGGACATTGGAAATCGTTTCGGTCTTAAAATCAATGCTGCCAAGACCAAACTTATGGTAATAGGACGCCAGCCTGCAATCAACACCGCTTTGACCGTGGATGGAAATATTATAGAGCGAGTTTCACGATTTAAATATCTGGGTGCCATGATCAATGAACGATGGGACTGCGATGAGGAAGTTAAACTTAGAACGAATTATGCAAAGTCAACATTTTTTAAACTTAAAAACTTCCTATTAGCACGCAGTCTCCCGCTAACACTTAGACTACGGGTAGTGAAATGCTACATATGGCCCATCTTACTATACGGCGTAAAAACCTGGTCACTCAAGGCTAGAACCCTGAACCGCATCGAGGCTTTCGAAATGTGGACTCTCCGGAGACTCTTACGTGTGCCATGGACCGCACATGCAACCAACGAAGAAGTTTTAAGAACTGCAGGCTATGAAACGAGAAATGCTTAATATAGTTAAAGAAAGGAAAGTCTCATACCTCGGCCATATCCTTAGAGGAGACAAATATTACATTCCTAAGCTGATTCTACAAGGAAAAATAGAGGGACGGCGAGGCCCAGGAAGAAAACAACATTCCTGGCTAAGAAACATACGGGATTGGTGTAACATCAGCGACGCAGCCACCATATTTCGAAGAGCCGAAAACGGCACTCTACACATTGAAGAGTACAGACAATCGCTAACGTGCGGCTAAGCACAAGGCACAGGAAGAAGAAGAAGATGATAAATAAAAACGTTATAACATGCAAAACAATGGAAAAAGATTTTTTACGTGTTATTTAAATGGAAAATTTTTGATTGTCCACCTACACTTTTTAAGATTAAGCTAAAAATCCTGCCTTCCGAGGATATTTTTTTCTCGGTTATTAAGTTCATTTTAACTTAACTTCTGCACTGTAACAAAACTTTCCAGATTTGTCCGTTAACATGGTAGTGTGGCCTTTATATAATTATAATTAAAATAATTTATTGAGCGGTAGGCAGAACTTGGATAATGAGAACACCGACTTTTCAGAGCGTAAATATAGTTTATCGTTTACATATAAAAACAAAATATGACCAGCTAAAGATCGAAATTAAGGCATCGCACTTTTATGGTAAGGGCTCTTTCTAAATTCAGTTACTATAAACTCTATTGCCACTTACCTTATTACGTCAACATCCATCGGCAATACATCAACAACAAGAACCTGTCGAAGACTTCGTTGATCCCCTTGTAGATCTACCCCTTCGATCTTGGACTCATTCTTAAGATTGAACCATAAAATAATTAACTAGAAAGAAGTGTCAACTCTGTGTTAAATCGTGGAAACACGATACGCCACCGAAAGCCTTCGTTGTCGTCTGGAGAACTAATTTTCCAATTGACAGGTTGACATGATAAGGACATGATGGCTTAATTTTCATTTCCGTTTCCGGTTATTCAATGGCGGGTCCTCTTTCAGTTCAAATGTATTTTGTATTTTTTCTTTTCATAAATAAAACCAAAAAATAATTTATTCACATATATTTATTTGAAGTATGGAACAACGTGACTAAATAAACATAAAAATATAGAGGATTGTATTGTTTCAATACCAATTAGTTAATTATATGTACTTTTAACGTAAATTAGTTAAGGTATAAGCATGACTTACAGTAATTTGTAAATAAACACACGTATTCGCAGACTTCAAGGACAGAAAACGGACACAGGGACATGAAAACGGGAGCCTTATACAAAAACCTGAAAACAGAAAAACAAATTTTTTTATACTAAAATTAACAATCTAAAAATATCAATAGGTATAAAATATAAATATACTGTTTAAAAAAGCGTCCATTATTCCCAAAGAGACCTGGCTTATAAATCAAAAAGAAGCAAAAAGAGACTTTTAGTCGGATAACATAATCAGATTATCAGTCCGATTTATTGCATTATTGACAATAAATCGCACATATTGGAGATAAATGATGTTGGCTATAGTTAAAAATGATCTTACCTTGCTGTAAATTGTTTCCATTTTCAAAAAAATCGCCGATCAAAGAGATTATAACACCATTTTCTTGCATCTAAAAAATGTAAAAACAGTGTTTATTTACTACCTATTTTTCATATACATGGGACATACCTACTACGGCAGAAACGTCATTTTCTCCAGGATTCTTCATGTAATATATATTTTATATACTTTATTACCTTTATAATTATAAATTTCAGCCGAAATATTAAATTGAACTTCCAAAACGAAACTAAACGGAATGAATTAAAATGGCGTCGAATATTTTCGACACAATTTTCGAATTTGTTCTAGAACAAATCTGAAGTTGTCTCTGAAACTGAAATCTGTCAATTCTAAACTGTGAAGTTAGACAATAGTTAGACAAAAACAATGCTGTCCTTGTCTAGGCGGCCATACTTGTCGTGAGGAGAATGACAGGAATGACACTAATGACTGTTTTCAATTTTCCTATTTCACTGTCACCCCCCTGGATTGAACCACTCGACCGGTTATCACAGTGTTCTTTTAAATAACTTAATATTTTAGTGATTAGGTGAAGTAAAGAAATAAAATGCCGATTTTTCACAACACCTAACTATATTTAATATAAAGAAATAAATAAATAAAAAAATAAAGAAAAAAGATTTAACAACAAAACATTTATAATTAATGAAAAAGAAAGAAATTGAATCAAAAATAATTAATGACAATTAGAGAATTGAAATTCGAACTCAGAGATAATAAAGTTAAAAAAAATACAAAATATTCTTCTTATTAGTCCAATTTAAATTATCTACAATTAGCATACACTTTCAAATCTCTCTTAGAATTATCATTGGCAGAAAATTAATATATTAAAAAAGTATTCACTGAACAATTAAATTTAAATTAGAATTTAATAAAAAGTACAATTGCAAAATAATCACTTATGCAATGACATCTAAAATTTACTAAAGCCTTTAGAACAAACAGAAAGTCTTAAATCATTAATAAAGAAAAATATTAGAGTAAATCCAAAAACAACAATTAAAATACTGTAAGCATGAATAGCTTAGAATTTCCTAACTTGAGAATTTATTTGAGAAAATCTTTAGATAGAGAACTTACTAAAACAATTAAAAAGACCACTGGATAATATAAGATCTACACGGAGTAAATTCGACCGTCTATTTAAAAGTCAGTACCGAACTAATTTTGAAGATGAAAATACTGATGCTGGTACTATCTCGGAAAGGCGTTACTACATCTTCGGCACGCCCCTGTTTGAGGAACCTTCGAATACCCATCCAAATGCATATTTCGCACCTTTTTAATTGGCCGAAGGGCTCCTCCCCGAAAGATCCCTAGACTTCTTTCACCCTTGTTTCTGGTTCTTATCCCGAGAGGGCATCAGCATGTCCTATTTATTAATTAAATGTAATTTTTAAACCCTTCCGTGTAAATCTTACTCTTTTACCAATTTGCTGAATACATTCATAATCTACCTTAACTAATACAAATGATATCGTGACATAGGATTACCTTAAAAAAAACCGCCTAGAAATGAAATCTTTATTTCTTCATTCGTTTAACTCATTTCTATTTAACTCTAGGAACGGAAAAAAAGATAATCCTATTTCTATCATTTTCAGACATTCATCTCGTGAACATTCGGATTCTGATTTTAAAACATATATTTAATACTTTTAATTTTAAATGCAAAACCTCTAGCGAGGGGATGTTTTAAGTTTACTTGTTTACTTAAGCATGTTTACGTGCTTTTTCTGTGTTGTTTATTTTCTGATATCCGGATGGTACACAACTGGTCCTACTTCGTCAAATAGAGTTTTGATAATAAGGGATGAATGTTTATTCTACTTTACCCTCGTTTGTGTGATTTTTAAACATTTAGAAGATTGTATTATTTACTTAGTTAGTTTCTCAGGATATATGCATACTTTTAGAGAGTTTATGTGTCTTGAATATCATTAGATTATTTGCTTAGGCCTTTTAAAATTCGTTTGACTATGTCGACTGATAACTTCGTAAACTGAAATGGTCCCATCTTAGAATAACAAACCAAAAGATAAAATTTTACCAAGCTTGATATTATTCTATTACAGCACAAATCTATAGCTTCGTACACAAAAAAGAACAGCGGCGGTGTCTAAAGAGGATATATCAAAACATTTCTCTTTTTCAAATATTATAAAAATTCTCCTTTAGAATAACTCAAACTGAAAAAGTTTTCGCTGTATTTACATTTGATAAAGACTCGTTTCAAAAAATCTCGGTGATAATTAGGGAGTATTTTTATTCAGCCAGGCCAATTTTAATTTTCCCTACATAGAATTCCGGCGCGATTTGCAATTCTATGAAGGAAAAGTATGAAAAATGTCGCCGTTCGTTCGATTTTCGAGAACTTCTAAAAAGGCAGCGAGCGGCGGGAATAAAAAGAAAATACGATACCGGCCATTCATCGGTCTGCTCCTAATGCGATTTATTATAAATGATGAATGCTGCGCTTTACGAAATAAAAACGTCCGAATATAAAGCGATATATCATTTTAGAACAAGTTTATTATTCAAGGCGGTATATTATACGGCTCGGGAAAATCACGGAGAATGATAATGTAACTGAAATATGGATTTTTTACGAATATATTGACGATATACTGAAGAGATACTTCTTAGGTCACCCATGTTTTTACAAGAGTGATATTACAAGTGTGATCGAAAAAAATACAGCGTCAAAGACGGCTAGTGAATAAAAATCGATGATAATTTTGGCGAGGTCAATCTCTGGAGGAAGAATCTCTAGAATGATTAAAAAAGGATAGAATTTTTCAAGCCACAAATTTATTTCCAAAAAAAATTCTCTAGTTTTAAACTATACCATTTAAAAATAACTTTTGTTCAGTCATCATCATTATTTTCAGCTTATTTAACCATTTCCAATTATGGTGTAGCCTCCTGCACATAGTTAGATACTCTCTTTGCATGTGGGCCAATTGTTGTCTATTGTTGGCTGTGCGTGTCCAAATTATCCCTGCTAATTTCCTAATATTATCGATCCATCTCAGGTTTGGTTTTCTTCTAGGTCTCTTAATTTTTCGTGGATACCATGCTGTAATTTTTGTAGTCCATCTGTTGTCCGTCCTTCTTGCCAGGTGTCCTGCCCATTGCCACTTGAGGGATTTGATTCTGTGGATGACGTCTTGGATCTTTTATTGTATCTACTTTATTTTTTATGGACTTTCTTAGTCATTCCCAGCATATTTTGTTCCACCGAGCATTGTGCGACCTGCAATTTTCTTATAATGTCCGTTTTAAGTGGCTAGGTTTCGCATGCATAAGTCATCACTGGTAGTATAAATTGGTCGAATGTCTTCTTCTTTAGATAAAGTGGCTTTCTAGATTTGAATATGATTGAGTTTCTTCCATAAGTACTCCATGTTTTACTCAATACAAAAATAAATTGTATTCTATTTACAAATCGCAAAATATAATTATATTTATTATACATAATAAAATGAAAAGTTAATTTTCAATAAAAAAAAAGAGTGAATCATTTTTATTCCTAACACTAATAATTTCGATACCTTAACAGGTTTTATAAAATATATACGTAATATAAAATTGTATTCAAAAAGTTACTTGTAGTATTGTTTCTTCCAGAATTATGTTATACTTAATAAATATAAGTTTTAAAATAAATATTATCATAAATTAACAAATTATGAAGAATTAGAAAAAATATATAGGACTAAAGAGATTGTATTAAAAGAATCAATAAATATTAGCAAGACAAAGAGTAGCAAGAAGAAACAGAAAACAATATTACTAGTATTTCTGGCCTGGATTATGTCATTATGTCAAAATTGCAGTTATCGTCTTATAAAAATGTTGATTCGAGAATATCCGATCACTTTTGTCAACTTGCATATGTATATTGTAATGAGGAAATGACAATATTGCCGAGTGTGGGTAATAAATTCTAAGTAAAAATTGAAAAAAAAGAAAAATGTTTATTATCATCCATTGTCCAGGTTTCGCATGGCTGTGATACCAGCTGGCTTTGATGGCTTTTATTTTCGATCGTATGGTACAACTGTATTCAGAATAACATTTAGTTAACTTTTCAACAGTATCTTAAGATATTAAGTACCAGTAGATTTATTAGGAGTCATCCGTGTCTTCAAATTACAAAACATCCCTATATGTATTTCTTTAGATGTGGATAGAACATGCCACCAGGTGTACAATAGTTGTATCCAGAATAACAGCCGATTAACTTTTTAACAACTTCTGAGACAAAAATAATTATTAAAATATCAAGAGATATAAAAGACGACATGTATGATGTCCTTAGACATAGATGGAACATGCCATCATGGACATCGTTGTATCTTTTAATTATTGGTGTTTAGTTGTGCTTTTAGATAATGTTTTGTTGAAACATGCAATACCAGAGTATGCAAAAGAACTCATCCATATCTTCATTTGCGGATAGAACATGCCATTAGGAACAGAAATAACTGAATTGTTTCAAAAATGACACTTGGTTGACTTTTTATCGATTTTTAGGTATTATTAAATGTTGAAATACTAGAGAATGCACAAGAAGTTCATCCATATCCCTATTTATAGATGGTAATGGTGTAACCCAAACCAAAACACTAATAATTTCGATACCTTAACAGGTTTTATAAAATATACACGTAATATAAAATTGTATTCAAAAAGTTACTTATAGTATTGTTTCTTCCAGAATTATGTTATACTTAATAAATATAAGTTTTAAAATAAAGGTTATCACAAATTAACAAATTATGAAGAATTAGAAAAAATATATAGGACTAAAGAGATTGTATTAAAAGAATCAATAAATATTAGCAAGACAAAGAGTAGCAAGAAGAGACAGAAAACAATATTACTAGTATTTCTGGCCTGGATTATGTCATTATGTCAAAATTGCAGTTATCGTCTTATAAAAATTTTGATTCGAGAATATCCGATCACTTTTATCAACTTGCATATGTATATTGTAATGAGGAAATGACAATATTGCCGAGTGTGGGTAATAAATTTTAAGTAAAAAATTGAAAAAAAAGAAAAATGTTTATTATCATCGATTGTCCAGGTTTCGCATGGCTGTGATACCAGCTGGTTTTGATGGCTTTTATTTTCGATCGTATGGTACAACTGTATTCACAATAACACTTACTTAACTTTTCAACAGTATCTTAAGATATTAAGTACCAGTAGATTTATTAGGAGTCATCCGTGTCTTCAAATTACAAAACATCCCTCTATGTATTTCTTTAGATGTGGATAGAACATGCCACCAGGTGTACAATTGTATCCAGAATAACAGCCAATTAACTTTTTAACAACTCCTCAGACAAAAATAATTATTAAAATATCAAGAGATATAAAAGACGACATGTATGATGTCTTCAGACATGGATGGAACATGGAAAAGACATCATGGACATCGTTGTATCTTTTAATTATTGGTGTTTAGTTGTGCTTTTAGATAATCTTTTGTTGAAACAAACAATACCAGAGTATGCAAAAGAACTCATTCATATCTCCATTTGCGGAGAGAACATGCCATTAGGAACAGAAATAACTGAATTGTTTCACAAATGACACTTGGTTGACTTTTTATCGATTTTTAGGTATTATTAAATGTTGAAATACCAGAGAATGCACAAGAAGTTCATCCATATCCCTATTTATAGATGGTAATGGTTCAGATGGCATTTGCGATAAAAATAAGGATTGAAATACTTGAAAATGTGCAAGAAATCTTGCGCGTCTTCATATGAGTGGCAGATACAATCAATAGCAAAAATGTACCTAGAACCACCAGAGTATATAGGGCTGAAGTCTGTTAAAGTCTTTATAGAATTGTAAGGTTATATTATATATTCCTATCCTATATTCCCTTTCCAACGTTTTGGTTATACTTTTCTGTTCTGTATGTATGAAACGCTTGAAAGTTTTAACATTATGGCACACGGTTCCTGAAAAATCCTTCAGGTTCCTGTCTATCTATCATTATTGTAACCAAATTAGCCAGTACAAGAAAGCTGTTTTTTTTTGTTTGGACGTTTTGGTTATACTTTTCTGTTCTGTATGTATGAAACGCTTGAAAGTTTTAACGTTATGGCACACAGTTCCTGAAAATTCCGTCAGGTTCCTGTCTATCTATCATTATTGTAACCAAATTAGCCAGTACAAGAAAACTGTTTTTTTTGGTTTGGACGTTTTGGTTATACTTTTCTGTTCTGTATGTATGAAACGCTTGAAAGTTTTAACATTATGGCACACAGTTCCTGAAAAATCCTTCAGGTTCCTGTCTATCTATCATTATTGTAACCAAATTAGCCAGTACAAGAAAGCTGTTTTTTTTGGCTTGGACGTTTTGGTTATACTTTTCTGTTCTGTATGTATGAAACGCTTGAAAGTTTTAACATTATGGCACGCAGTTCCTGAAAAATCCTTCAGGTTCCTGTCTATCTATCATTATTGTAACCAAATTAGCCAGTACAAGAAAGCTGTTTTTTTTGGTTTGGACGTTTTGGTTATACTTTTCTGTTCTGTATGTATGAAACGCTTGAAAGTTTTAACATTATGGCACACAGTTCCTGAAAAATCCTTCAGGTTCCTGTCTATCTATCATTATTGTTCACCAAATTAGCCAGTACAAGAAAGCTGTTTTTTTTTGGTTTGGACGTCACTCGTCTCACATTCAATATCATTTGGGTCGCAGAAGAAATATTTGTACTGTCTTACGCGTTTAGCAGTTCACTGTCAAAGCATTTTTCAGTATTACACTGTATTGCAAAGATGAATCAACAATCCATGAAACAAAAATTCTGAAACAACATTCATGAAACAAAAAAAACTCAACATTTGACATATCTACTATTTTATCAAACTATTCCGTATTATTTAATCGACATTTTACCGAAACCGATATTTACCATTGTTTACCATGCTGGTTAACCTTATACAGGGTGGAGCCTCTCATACGCCGCGGAGGCTCCAAAGAGAACGACAGTTTGTATTGAAATGAAATTTTGTGAGCATGTAGGTTAGTTCAGAGCACTTTTTAAAAATATAGAAAGTTGTACAGGGAGTCTCCAAAAAAAGTTACATATCAAAGTTGTGTTTTTTGTAATGGAGCACCCTATATATTAATTATTGATTTTCGGATTCTGAGAGAAAAATAAAGGTAAGTTTTATAAGAGAAGTATATGACTAAAATGTAAGGTTTTTGACATATTTAACATTTTCTAGAAATAAAGAACAATTTTTAAATTACAATAAAAGCTACCTAAATTGGAATTTACCCGGTATAGCCTAATATGTAAATCAAATTAAAACTTGATCCAAAAAGTTATACAGGGTAAGACAAAATTAATATTGAACATCTCTCTATCGGTCACCTTTAAAAGCATGTTACTCTTTTATTTTAAATGGAACACACAGTATATTATTCCAATATTAATGGAGAATTCATGTCTCTTCAAAATACTATTAAGGTTGCCTACCCCTCAAACAAGGATTTTCCTAGATATTTTCATTTACATGATTTGATCTGAGTAGATCTTTATTTTTTTACAACTAGATAAAATCTAGTTGGCTGTGATGTGTCTGACGTTACTTCAACATAGCTGTCTAATTAGTCCAACTTTAACAACTAGTTATAATTTTGTCTCAGTTAAAACAAAAACAAATGCAAACTTATCCTACATCAGAAAGAACTGATATGATTCTATTATTTCGTGAATGCAGTTTACATTCACCAATTATCAATACTTAAATGCTCCTGATTTTATCTAGTCTGTTTTTTTTATGGGGATATATTAAAGACAGTGTTTACAAAACTCGACCAACTATTGTCGACAAGATGAGATTAATTATTGTAGCTGCTTTTCGAGGTTGAACTCCACATATGCCTTTTAAAATGAAAAGATCCTTTTGAAAATTTTATGCAGTTAACAGGAAAAGAAGCATTTTAAGCATTTGATTCCATCTACCTAATTTTTTTCACATAATTCTAGGTTTATATCTAGTTTTAATTCTGTAATAATTAAAATATGTTTTAAACGTGTATCTTTTTATTACCGTTGAGTATTTTACTCTACAATCTTTAATTTTTGTTAAATTAACAAAAGGTATATCACAAAGCCACCTAGATTTTTTTGAAATAATAAAGATCTACTGACGCAAAATCATAAAATAAAATTCCCCATTGAACACCGGAAAAATATACTGGGTGTTCCATTTAAAATAAAGGAGTAACTAGCTTTTAAAAGTGAGGAATGTTCCATATTAATTTTGTCTCACTCTGTATAAGTTTTTGGAGTCAAATTTCAATATGGTTTAACATAGGATAATTGTATGTTAAACCATATTGATATTTAATTACCGTAACAATTATTGTTACTGTAATTAAATATCAGGCTATATAAGGTCAACTAAAATTTAGGTAGCTGTTATCGAAATTTAAAATTTACTCTTCATTTTCACAAAATTTGAAATATGTCAAAATCCATAGATTTTAGGTATATGATTCATTAATAAAACTCACCTTTATTTTTTTCCTAGAATCCGAAAATCAATTAATATATAGTGTGTTCAATTAGAAAAAACACAACTTTAGTGTGTAATTTTTTTTGGGGACACACTGTATAATTCTATATATTTTTATAAAATGCTTTCAGTTAACCTACATATGTTGCCAAAATTTCATTTCGATATAAACTACCGTTCTCCTTGGAGCTTCTACGGCGTATGAGAGGCGCCACCCTGTATACACAATAACAGTTCTGGGTTTTTTATTTGTGGGTATCGATGGATTTGAATTGGCTGAAACATGGACATTCTATAATCCTAAAACACTGAAAAATATTTTTCTATTAAAAAATAAAGAATTTTTATAATGTTATATAAGTAAGTTTAAAAATTCTTAATCTTTTTTAGCCGACCATACCAATAGGTATGGTAAGCTATTAGGATCGGCAAAAAAAAGTTTTTTTAATTTCACTCAAAATGAGTTATTTGGGTCATAAATGACCTAAATACAAAATATTTTCGTGGTGTCTGTCTGTCTGTCTGTCTGTCCGTCTGTCTGCCCGTCTCTAACACGATAACTCAAAAACCGCTAAACCGATTTTAACCAAATTTCTCACAAAAATACTGTGGCACCCGAAAATCTGGCCATTAGTCTTTGGTGGGGGTGGGGGGTTGGTAAGGGGGTTAAAAATTTTAAAAAATCGTAACTCCAAAATTACAGTAGCTAGCGAAACGCGGTTTTCAATTTAAGATTAGGAATAATATATGCAACAAAATTTGTAATAACATCAAAATCAGTCAAAGTCGCAGTTTATGAGAAAAAAAAATTGGAAAAATTGCTTTACTTTGAAACTAAAAGAACTGCCTACCAACTTTTTATTAACATATTTTAGTATGGGCGTTGGAATTGAATAATTGGCTGAAACATGAACATTTTATAATTCTAAAACACAAAGAATTCTTAAAATGACATAAAAGTAAGTTTAAAAATTCTTAAACTTGTTTATTTTTAAAACTATTTTAAATCCATATTTAAACGTCAGTCTCACAATGTCAGTTTCATCAAATTTACGTAAACTAAATTGCTTTCTAGCTACAACAAAGAAAATCTATTTTCTCGAACGCATTGTTCTAAAAAGAAAAAGAACCCTCCCGGTTTAATAAAACATTTTAAGAAGGGCTTGGCTGTAAAAATTCGGCCCTTAGAGAGCACCAAGCTTTAAAAAGGAAACGAAAAAATATGCCCCATTTGCACGAAGAAATGTTTTTAATTTACTTTCAGTCGACTGACAAAGCAGTCGTTTTGTTATTGTCATTTTGTTTGCGGAGTAAATACAGCGTTGCCGATTCGTCTCACGTGCTAATGAAGCTTGATGAGTTATTTGTCTTTTTCTGACATACGTATTTTTTTAATTAGAAGAATGAGTAAACTTTCCTTAACGATGACGCTTGGTGTATTTGTAATGTTTATTGGACATTTGGCTAAAACATAATGTTCTTTTTTATACAGGGTTGTTCACCACATACGACACGGACTATTGTAGCTAAATGATTAGATTTTTACAAATTGTAAGTTTTGGGTTTGTTGAAGGACTATTAGAGCTACAATTTAAAAATATTTTTACAAGATACAGAGTGTCCCAAATAAATAAAAAAAATCAAAGTTGCATTTTTTTAAATGGAACACCCTGTATATTACATTTTTAGTTTCTACGATTAAAATAAAGGTAAATTTGATTAAGGTTTATCACACTTAAACCTTACCGTTTTTGAAATATTTTCAATTTTGTGAAATTGCAGTAAAAACTCTAAGGCTTCATTTCTCCAAGGGTATCAAAGTTTTTAATACTGAATATTTACTGAAGTTTAATTATTGATCAGTTATTGTGTTGCAATAATAGAAATAATACTACCTCATACAGAGTGTCTAAAAATTTATTTTAAATAATGTCTAGCTTTAAAAGGCAATAACTTGTTTAATTTAAATGTAAGACCCTGTATATTTTAGGAGAATCAGATGCACAATTTAATTGTCCATCAAATTGTATTATATCATTTTTTACCTATCTCTTCAAGTTTTCGTAGAAAATGCATTTTCTTAGAATTTAGACCTCATTTATCAATATACCCATGGAATATTGACATTTTAGATTGTTTTTGAAGCAACAAATGTACAAAATGTACAGGTGCTAAAAGCGATAATATTACCAGCCTATTTGTATACAAAAAATAAAACTATTAAATCTTTATAAAAGAGTATACCATTAATTAAATATACCACAATTATTTCCGCCCAAATATTAATTAACTACATATTTAATTGTGTTAGTTAATAAATTATTCTAAATAAATGTGGATTTGGAATCAGAAATCAATATAATAATAAGTTATAAAAATGAACGTCTCTGTTGTTATGAATAAGCATTCGTCAAAAAATGAAATAAAATTTTTAATGTGTTACTTTTTACCACACTGTCTAATGCACATACAAAATTCAGTTTGTTTTTGGTAAACTATGAATGACAATTATTATTAATCCACGCAAACAGACAATTAATGTAGTTTGAATACTAGAATCATATTAATTGGTGCTCTTTTACAAATATTTAAACAATTTTTTTTATTTTTTAATTACATAAACGAATTATATCGACAATATTAGTATCTGTATCCTTTAAAAATTTGTTACATCTTTAAAAATAATCTAAAATGTCAATATGCCATGGCTATATGGATAATTGAGGTCTAAATTATAAGAAAATGCATTTTCTACGAAAACCTGAAGACATAGGTAAAATATGATATAATACTATTTGATAGAGAATTAAATTGTGCATCTGATTCTCATAAAATATACAGGGTGTTCTATTTAAATTAAAGAAGTTATTGCCGTTTAAAGCTAGTTGTTATTTAAAATAAATTTTTAGACACTCTGTATAAGGTAAGATCATTTTTATTATTGCAACACAAAATTTTGGTAAATAGAAATACTTCAGTACAATATTTGTTTTTAAAAACTTAATAACGTCTAGAGAAATAAAGCATTAAAATTATTACTGTATTTTGACAAAAACCTAAATATTTCAAAAACGGTAAGATTAAAATGCGGTAAACCTTAATCAAATTTACCTTTATTTTAATCGTAAAAACTAAAAATGTAATAATATACAGGGTGTTCCGTTTAAAAAAATAAAACTTTGATATTTTTTATTTATATGGGACCCTTCAACGAACCCAAAACTTACCATTTGCAAAAATCTAATAAGTTTAGCTACAATACTCCGCGTCGTATGTGGTGAACAACCCTGTATATAGAATATTACAAGGTTGAGACCAGTATACACTAGTCTTCTATCGAGCCACGCATCCCTTTGACGCATCATTTGGTAACTTGAATAACAGTATTATATACCACTGACATTGACAATATTATCATCAGTGTTACTGGTTCCTGTTTCTGGTTGTCCCGAATGTCTTCATATGATTAATTTTCACAAAAATGCTTGTTAAAATATACAATTTCTTAAAAAAATGGGAAAAAACAACGTTTCGTTTACGTTATATAATTGAGAGCCAAAAAAGAGCAAATGATGGAGGTGGAACATATTAATGCAAAGCTCATTTCCTGAAACCTTTGCTTTGGTTGAATTAAAAACCATATAATTTTTTTGAGCGTTGGAGATGTTTTGTCTGAAAAACTACAACTGTTTAAAAAAATATATGTGTGGTGCACCGGAACGTGGGACATAGGAAATCCCCTGTAAATTTTGAACAGGTGAAATATTATCTCCCCAGATGATTTCATACAAAAATTTTATTATTAGACTTTTTTTGAAGAGGCGTTAAAGTTGTACTTTCATCTAGAACTTTGTTTTATTTGGAATAGGCATCTAAAAGTTATTTGCAAAAATCTACCTAATAAATTACTAAAAATTTATAATAGTATACAGGGTGTCCCAGAAATAAGTGCAAATATTTTAACTGGTAGTATAGTTCAACCCCCGAAACACTCTTATGAGGTTTTTTTTGCGAAAAAAAAATGTTGAAAATTTAACATTTTTCTTGACATTTTCCGGGAAATTTGAAAAAACTTTTTAGTGCCACTTGTTTATTCACCTGAGATTTCCCTACGGTGTATCTAAACCTTGCAATGTTGCAACCTCCTATGTTATCGATATTCTGCATAGTTCGGCGGAACATAGTTCTACATTTATAGATTTATAGACAAATTTCTACTTAAAAAATTAGGAATGGTAAATTTAATCTTTTATCAGTGCTCATTATTAATAATTATAGAAAAAAAACACATTAATTATTTTTAGTACTTAGTACTTACCCTTTCAATGAAAACTTAACAAAAACCATCGAAATTAACTAAAACATTAAGTTTATGACGTTTACGAAAATCTTTGTTATGCTGCAAAATAACTTTATTTTGGAATAAATTTCATAAAATGATTCATATTATTCACAATCAGGTCACAAAAAAGAAATTCCTAAAATGTTTATCGTAATTTAGAATTCAATTCAAGTAATTTAGAAAACAGCCCAACGAATAGTCGATTCATTTTTGTTTTGTTTGTTTTCTTTCATGTTTCTCTGTTTTATTTGAACCACTGTTTTACAAAACACCTTGAAAATCGCACATTACTTTGAATACCTTTCCGAATGAATAAATGTTGAGAATTATTGTCTTTTATCGTCACTTTACGAACTACTTTCAATCTAAGAAAATACATGTTTCACTCAACAATTTTAAATAAGTATTTTGTTTTTTCGCTATTTTTTCGATGTATTTCGACAATTCCATCGACAGCCTAACCGTCAGCCAAGAGTGCCGCGTGTGAACTGGTTCTTTGAGTCGCCGGTCGCCGCGCCGTCGCGTCGTGGCGGGCTTGCGTCAGACGACGATGTTAAGCAACGTTGCCGTAGTTACAACAATTTCAAATTCAAGACATTTGAAGCAATCAAATTCATATTAAATTTTAAAAATAAAACAGAGAAACATGAAAGGAAACAAACGAAACAAAAATGAATTGATTATTCGTCGGGCTGTTTTCGATGTATTGAATTCTGAATTACGATAAACATTTTAGAAATTTCTTTTTTGTGGCCTTATCAATAACCAATTCATTTGTGTTTTGTTTGTTTTCTTTCATGTTTTTCTGTTTTATTTTTAAAATTTAATAAGAATTTGATTTCTTCGAGTGTCTTGAATTTGAAATTGTTGAAACTACGGCAACCTCGCATGACGCAAGCTCGACACGGCGGCGCGACAAAGGAGCAGTTACCAGTGATGCGCGGGTCTCTTGGCCGACGCGACGGTTGGGCTGTTGATGGAATTGTCGAAATACATAGAAAAAATAGCGAAAAAACAAAATACGTATTTAAAATTGTCGAGTGAAACATGTATTTTCTTAGATTGAAAGTAGTTCGGAAAGTGGCGGTAAGAGGCAATAATTCTCAACATTTATTCATTCAGAAAGGTATTCAAAGTAATGTGTGCTTGTCAAGGTGTTTTGTATATCAGTGGTTCAAATTGTGATGAGGCCTATATGAAAAATAATGTGTTAAAAATGGGGACTTTTATTTTAGTAGTTATTATAATAGCATGTACAAGTAAAGCAGCACAGTGAAGTGTATTTTAATTAAGTGTATATCGAAAAAGAGAACTGTCACAGTTACATCGATCTGTCATAAGTATCTTTTTTAATGTTGGGTAAGTTTTTTAATTTAACTTTTTTAACACATTATTAAACATTATCTTTTAATTTATTTTATGTAATATCACAATCTTAAAAATGTAATGCATCTCTGCAAACTCCTCAAGTGTTGTGATTTTATGACTTACTTTTAACATATACTTTCTTGTCCCTATAGCAACACAGTGCGTCGAATTAACTGAAATCCGGGCTTGATCCGGGTAATTGGATGTAGTTGGCGATATCTGCCGGCGGTTCTCAAAATGTTGCGATTATTTTTTAAAATTTTTAAAGTTAAATAACTCGGTTATTTTCAATTTATTTTAAAAATGGTAAAGAGAAAATATGTTTATTTTGACCAGATCTACCACCCCTTAAAATATCTGCACTCATTTCTGGGACACCCTGTATAATTTTTTTGTTGGCAAGTATTTATGTCCTTTGGAAAGGATGGTTATTTTTTTTCTGAATTGGAATGATCATCTACAAAAGAATTAGTTGAACTGTATTCGCGGAGTATGACTTAATTGCTGTTCATTACTCGATCACTCGCAGGCCTCGCTCATACCCTATACATCGACAATAATTTAACAAAGAAAAGAAATATTTGTAACAAAAGAAACTTTATTAAACTACTAGCGCGTACCAGCGACTTTGTTCGCGTCGAATTAATCATTTGTAGTGGTGATGATAAAGCAAAGCGAGAATTTTCATTAACATACAAACTGAATAAAATTTTCTCACATTTATGTCAGCATGAGATAAAACAATATGGCGATATTATTATATAACTTGGTAATATTTGAGGGGTAGTTTCATCTCGTTGGAATTTGACTTTCGAAAAATCCGTTTGCAAAAAATAAGCTTTTTACGTCAAGCAGTTTAAACAGAATCGTGGTTAAGAAATTTAACTTTTTGGAACACCCTGTATGATTTTGTAAAAAATTTCAAAATATGTAAAAAACAAAATAAATTATGCTTGTCCAAGCGTTTTCCCGAAACACTGACCTTTTTTTAAATAACAAATATTGCAATATTTGAGGGGCGTTTTCACCCTCTTGGAATTTGAGATTCGAGAAAACCTTCTTATCGAACCTCTACACCCCAGTCAATCCGTTTGCCAAAAATCAGCTTTAAACGTCAAGCAGTTTAAGCAAAATCGTGATTGCTTAATGGTCATATTTTATGAAATACCCTGTATAAATTTATAAAAAATCTTAAAATATGTAAAACAACAAAATAAAATATACGTGTTTAAGATTTTTCCGAAAAACTCACCGGTTTTTAAATAAAAAATATTTTAATATTTGAGGGATAGTTTCACCCCCTTAGAATTCGAGTTTAGAAAAATCCCTTCTTATCGAACCTCTACACCCTAGAGTCAATCTGTTTTCCAAAAATCAGCTTTTTACGTCAAGCGCTTTAAGCAGGATCGTGGTTAATCAATGACCAGATTTTTCGAAACACCCTGAAATCTTAAAATATGTAAAAAAAAACAAAATAAAATATACGTGTTTAAGCGTTTTTTCGGAAACTTGAAAGTTCTCGTTTAAAAAACTCGTTTTTTAAATAGAAAATATTGTAATATTTGAGGGGTGGTTTCACCCTCTTGGAACTGGAATTTCGAAAAATCCCTTAAAATACCCTCTACATCCTAGAATCAACCTGTATGCCAAAATTGAGCTTCTCACGTTGAATGGTTTGAGCAGGATCGTGATTAATCAGTATGCCAGTCACTTAAGGATTTTATATATTAGTATAGATACTAATTAATAAAATGTTTACATCCTCCATTCACAGCCAAACAATACCCCAAAGTATTGTTAAATTCACGCTTCACAATACAAAGCTGTTAAGAGGAGAATCTTTAGCTTTCACAGATATATCATTTTCAGTTCATCTAAATTTCTGTATTTAATATGCCTATAAAAACGAATTTTGAGTTTTCTCTACAGGAAGAAGCCGTTCGGTGAAGGATCCTGTGTTTTTCCCTACTGTAACCCCATTAGACTGAAGTCAATATTTTTCTTTTCTTCAACATGGAGAATATTCAAGTAATTGTTGTTTTCCCCCTGTACAATTATGTTTTCTTCACACTTCGATGTGCTTAAATCGTGTCTTTAGTTTCAAATCTCTGCCTAGTTTATTCTTTAAACTGTTGACTGTTGAGAATTTAACATAGCGGGAATATTATTTCCAGCCGTTTACCCATCGTAACTTTTTCAGAAATTGCGAAAAAAATCTTAATTATTTTATACAAACTTACTCTATTTGGTACCTTCGAATTTTTGTAAACAAAATGTGACATCGAATTTGACAATGACACAATCACACTTTTGCTGGTATTTTAATTGTAGCTTTCTCTGTGCCGTTTGTAAAAAATAAAAAACTTGTTTTGTTATATAAAAAGTACTATACAACCTTTTGTACTTAATAACACCACTATTGACGTCGTGGACTCTGTGAAATTCTTAGGACTTGTTGTAGACAACTCGTTAAAAATGGGACTTTGGCACATCGAAGCTTCATCAAAGAAACTAAGCGCTGCCTGTTTTGCTCTAAGATCAGTTTCTAAGGAACTTAACTTATCTACCTCCAGAATAGCCTATTTTGCCCTTTTTGAGTCTCATCTTTGTTATGCCCTTTAATTCTGGGGTACTTGCCTTAATCGATATTGTGTTCTATGTATTGATGATATGAATATCAAGTGCAATTTGTTTTATAATAGTGGTCGTGATATTATTGTAGGTTTTGAGAACAAGAAGGGGAACAGAGAGTTTAAACCAGCTCTGGTATCTAATGTTGTTATGGTAAGAGGCCTAAATAATCGAAGCAGTCCCTAGCTTTATTTTTACAAGCTTTTATTTAACTTGCTTTGTATGTATGTTTAATTGGGCAACCTTGTGTTTTCACCACTTCCTTTCTCATTGTGGTAGGAAATTGTAGGTCCAGTCCGATGACAATACATTTTCTTGAAAGGCTTGACCCGAATTTTTGACAGCTGTCAAAAAAATTTCAAAGCATCCAATTTTGATAAAAATCACACCTATATAGGATTGCCATGGATTAAATGAAAGAAAAAAAATTGAGCTGTCAAATTTACAGTTTTCAAAAAATTTCAAAGTTAAGTCCGATTTGATAAAAATCGATATATAGGATTACCATGGGCTAAAATGAAAGAAAAAATTAGAGTCAGTCAAATTGACAGCCGTCAAAAAAATCTCCAAAGTTGTCCGGTTTTGATAAAAATCGATATATTGGATGCTCCCTACCCCATAGTCGGTTTTCATTTTATTTGTCTCACATTTGAACTGTCAAATTTGACAGCTGTCGTTTTTTTTAAGTTCTCTTTTTTTAATGCAAATCGATATACATATTATTAGGATGCCTATTGGAAGTTATTTAAGAAAAAGAATTGAGTTTAAGTGTGTGGCACTGAGAAACCAGCATAACCAAAAAGTAAAAAATAAATTTAAGAAAAAAAAACTTTTTAAAAACAAGCTTTTATTTAAATACATTAAAAAGAAAAAAAAAGCTTTTTTATCATTATTCCCATCCAGGATAAATTCATCCAGTTTATAAGAACATTTAAAAAACTTTGTATCCGAATATTACACACTGATACTGAAAATTGCCAAAATGATCTGGCAAACATCTTATTAAAAACGGCAGACCTTATTATAAAAAACAACGAGACCTCTGTTCTTTTCTCTCTGAATTGTCATGAGCTATCCATAAAAATTAAAAATTGATACGGATAATCAGAAAAACAGTAATTTAGAAATGAATCTTGTTTGTCATTTTGCAGGATACCTAATAATAAAAATTACTTTGAATGCCGTAGGCAATGATTGAGTATTAAAACTAAAAGAATTTCGGATTTCCATTGTACTACTAAACTACAAAAACCAAATATATCACACAATAAACAAAAATAAAAAATTGGCGCCGGGAGGCACGTATAGCCGCCCATACTAAAATATGTTAATATCTCGAAAACTGCGACTTTGACTGATTTTGATGTTATTACAAATTTTGTTGCAAATATTATTCCTAATCTTAATTTGAAAACCGCGTTTCGCTAGCTACTGTAATTTTGGAGTTACGATTTTTTTTAAACTTTTAACCCCCTCCCTCTTTATCGTTTTTCAAATAAGTCCAAAATAATGGAGTTATTTTACTTTGAAAATTTCTAAAAAAAATATTTTTTGCTAAAATTTTGAGAACCTTCTTCTTCATGTGCCTTCTCCTCATCGGAGGTTGGCGACCATCAATTGGAATTCCTCCCTGTCTGAGCCAAACGGATAATTGCACTTGCCTCTCCTATATTAAACCACTGGTGCAAATTCCGCAAGCAGGAAAACCGTTTACGCCCGATGCCTCGTCGTCCTTCAATCTTTCCCTCAACGATCAGCTGTAAGAAACTATATTTGTTATTTCGAAAAATATGACCAAAATATGCTGCTTTCCATCGTTTTATTGTAGTCAATAGTTCTTGGTCCTTACATATTCTTTCCAATACTTCGATATTTGTTTGAGAACCACTGGATCTTTTCTGGATTTTCTTTCTTATAAATTTAATCTACTACCTATGTTGCCATATTATCAAGAAATTATTTTTTGAAATAAAAACTAAAAAAAAATTGCAAAAAAATTTCAAAAATATTTTCAAAAAATTCCGAATTTTCAAAAAAAATATTTAGAAAAAAACCTCATAGGCGTGTTTCTGGGGTTGAACTATACTACCAGTTAAGTTAAAATACTTGCACGTATTTCTGGGACACCCTGTATATGGTTACATAGTAGCGCCGCGCCGCGCCGCCTTGCGCTTATAACCTTGAGAAATTAAAGCGTGTTATCAAATCGGTTAGTTCACAGTAAAAGCAGGTAGGAGCCGTCAACCAGCGTTCGTCGGCGTTCTCGCTTTTACCGGAACGAAAATGTATTTATTTCTGCTTTGGCAGGCGCCGACGGCGCACAGAGGGTGTTAAGAACTAAAAGTTGGCCAAAATTATGTTTTATGATTTTTTTGCTTTTTTGCTAGTAATATTAATTATTAGAGGACAGGGTGCTAATATGGAACCTCATTTTGTTTTTCCTACACAATATTTTTTCCTCTACTCTGAAACCCTCCGATCAAATAAGGCCACGATCAAATAAGGCCATTCTGTGCAAAACCAAGCAATTGGATGAGGATGCTAGAACAAGAAAGTAATTTGTATATTATAGACGATATTTGAGCGAGGATGGGTGTTATAGGGTAAAGACTATTTCCTTTAAGAATCTATTTAAATCAATGTTTTTTTGGCAGTGGCAAATATTCGCAAGATTTTTGTACATATTCCAAAGCTGGAGACTTTAAGCACTGAACGGATACTAATTTCCATGCGGAATATTGCCGAATAGTCTTACATCTTATAAAAATGCCTCTGATTTTTTAAATATAAAACATTATAAAGAAATAGAATAGAAGGAAACGTTTCAAAATAAAAATATGGCATAAAACAGGACTTGTCAGCTGGCTCTGTATCTATCATGACAGTTATTATAAACAATTTGTAAAAAAGCACTACAAACAATTCCACTATTTTATAATCTTAGAAATTTTCAGAATACACTCAAGATAATTCATACTTATAATTGAAATATATTATTTATTTGATAGTCAACTTACGACTTAAAAAAAGCTAATAAACGCGCTTACATTTAGTATTTATAGATTTGTATTCAGTTAAGATAAAAAATGAAAATAAAAATATTTCACTTTTGGCCAGGTTTATAGACCAAATACCCCTATGTGCGGCGCCGGCGCGGCGGGAGCGGCGTTTGAATATGGTTAGGTTAGTTAATCAGGTAAATTTCCTCTTAATTAACTACTTCCGAACCCTGCTCGCATCTCCGAAAAAGCCATATAACAATACACGGCATATACGCAAAGTTACGCATCACGTGTATTGTTATATGGCTTTTTCAGAGATGCGAGATGTGAGCGATATGTGGTCAAGAATAGGTCCCCAGAGACGGCGCTGGTTGCCGGAAAGCAGAAACCTGCCTCCACTATGTTCGTACCCTAAAGCGAGTTGGCCTGCCGTGTGATTTATATGCCGTGGTACAACTGTATTTAGAATAACACTTGGTTAACTTTTTAACAGTATCTTAAGATATTAAATGTTAAAGTACCAGTAGATATTAGGAGTCATCCGTGTCTTCAAATTACAAAACATCCCTCTATGCATTTCTTTAGATGTGGATAGAACATGCCACCAGGTGTACAATTGTATATCCAGAATAACAGCCGATTAACTTTTTAACAACTTCGCAGACAAAAATAATTATTAAAATATCAAGAGATATAAAAGACGACATGTATTATGTCTTCAGACATGGATGGAACATGCCATCACGGGCATCGTTGTACCTTTTAATTATTGCTGTTTAGTTGCATATCCTTATTTGTAGATGGAAATGCCATCTGAATCACCATTATACCTTGTAAGCAACCTTTGCGATAAAAAATAAGGATTGAAATACTTGAAAATGTGCAGGAAATCTTGCGCATCTTCATATGAGTGGCATCAATAGCAAAAATGTACCTAGAACCACAGAGTATATACGGCTGAAGTATGTTAAAGTCTTTATAGAATTGTAAGGTTATATTCCCTTTCCAACTTTGGTTATACTTTTCTGTTCTGTAAATTCTGAAACAACATTCATGAAATAAAAAAAATCTCAACATTTGACATATCTACTATTTTATAAAACTATTCCGTATTATTTATTTGACATTTTACCGAAACCGATATTTACCATTGTTTACCATACTGGTTAACCTTACATACACAAGAACATTTCTAGTTTTTTTAGGCCGACCATAGCAATAGGTATGGTAGGCTATTAAGATCGACAAAAACAAAGTTTTTTTAATTTCACTCAAAATGAGATATTTGGGTCATAAATGACCTAAATACAAAATATTTTCACTGTGTCTGTCTGTCTGACTGTCTGTCTGTCCGTCTGTCTGCCCGTCTGTAACACGATAACTCAAAAACTGCTAAACCGATTTTAACCAAATTTGGCACAAAAATACTGTGGCACCCGAGAATCTGGCTATTAGTTTTTGGTGGGGGTGGGGGGTTGGTAAGGGGGTTAAAAGTTTTAAAAAATCGTAACTCCAAAATTACAGTAGCTAGCGAAACGCGGTTTTCAATTTAAGATTAGGAATAATATTTGCAACAAAATTTGTAATAACATCAAAATCAGTCAAAGTCGCAGTTTTTGAGATAAAAAAAAATTGGAAAAATTCCTTTACTTTGAAACTGAAAGAACTGCCTACCAACTTTTTATTAACATATTTTAGTATGGGCGTTGGAATTGATTAATTGGCTGAAACATGAACATTTTATAAATCTAAAACACAAAGAATTCTTAAAATGACATAAAAATAAGTTTAAAAATTTTTAAACTTTTTTATTTTTAAAACTATTTTAAATCCATATTTAAACGTCAGTCTCACAATGTCAGTTTCATCAAATTTACGTAAACTAAATTGCTTTCTAGCTACAACAAAGAAAATCTATTTTCTCGAACGCATTGTTCTAAAAAGAAAAAGAACCCTCCCGGCTTAATAAAACATTTTAAGAAGGGTTTGGCTGTAAAAATTCGGCCCTTAGAGAGCACCAAGCTTTAAAAAGGAAACGAAAAAATATGCCCCATTTGCACGAAGAAATGTTTTTAATTTACTTTCAGTCGACTGACAAAGACAGTCGTTTTGTTATTGTCATTTTGTTTGCCGAGTAAATACAGCGTTGCCGATTCGTCTCACGTGCTAATGAAGCTTGATGAGTTATTTGTCTTTTTCTGACAGTCGTATTTTTTTAATTAGAAGAATGAGTAAACTTTCCTTAACGATGACGCTTGGTGTATTTGTAATGTTTATTGGACATTTGGCTAAAACATAATGTGCTTTTTTATACAAGGTCGCTTTTATGTATGGAAACGGTCATTATTAGGTAAAATATAGGAGGTACCGCAAAAAGTTAAATACAAAATTTATAGGATTTTTAAATATCTATTAGCGAGTAATACAGGGTTGCTCATAAAGTCGTGGCACATCAAAGTTTAATTTTTTTAAATAGACACTTTATATTATTACATATTTCAATTTTTCATTCAATTCTAAGCAAAAATCGAAATACACACATTTACTTCAAACCAGCCGTTTCCGAGTTATTGACTTTTGAAAATATCACTTAAACAGTTCGATTTAATTAATTTCGATGTGTTTGGTTTGATTTAATGATGCCACTCTGCCGAAACTGTGATACTGTTGTAATGGGGTTTTAAATTCCTATTAGCTACTAGTAAATTTAAGTATACAGGGTAGGTCATAAAGTTGTGACACATCAAACTTTATTTTTTAAATGAAATCCCTTGTATATTATTGCATATTTCAATTCTTCCTTCATTTTTAAGCAATAATCGTAATACACAAAGTACATAAATTGAAGAATTGAAATGTTAAACGAAAATTTTGTAATTTCCAGACTTGATATACTCTCATTTTATACATCTATAAATGCTAACTTGAGAACTAATGTCAAATATTATTAAGTATCACAGTTTCGGCAGAATGGCATCGTTAAATGAAACTGAACATATCGAAATTAATTAAATCAAGTTGTTTAATTGATATTTTTAAAAGTCAATAACTCGGAAACGGTTGGTATGAGCCTTGTATGAGGCAAGGACTGTATATATTCTAAAGGACTGTTCGATCACGTCAAATCGCCGCTGTCGTAGTCGCCGTGGAATGCTACGTCACGCGCTGACCAGCGCTCCACAGTGCGGCGGATGGTTATTCTAGCGGGACAAAATCTCAAGAGCAATGTTTGGGACTTAAAATCTAAGAACGTAGCAAATGGTCTAATATATAGCAACTATATGGTTAAATTTATTTATTTATTAATAACTTAATTTATTAATAAATAAATACGAGATAATAAAACTATGATATTATTCGTACATGACACACAAAAACCGTATTGTAAACTATTGCCAAATACATAAAATTATGATATCAAAAAACTCTTTAGAAGTTTTTTTAATTAATTTGTAATCTTGTGACACCCTCTATAATTTATTTTAAAAAATATATTTTATTTTGAAAATAATAAATAAGATAGATATTTTAATTTTAATTTTAACACTCGGTAATTGTAAATTCATATATAGTAAATATCTATGACAATTTTTTAAACTCAGTGCCTTTTGATGGAGTTGTTTTGTTTTTATACTATCCGATTGAAATTAATCTTTTTGGGCATTCACCTGTTAAGCTTGAACTCCCTGTGACTGTGACTAACTGTGTTGGTAACTATTGGTAACTCAAAAGATCTACATCATTCAATACATCGATATTTGAAAAAAAAGTGAAAGTTTGATATCTGCAGAACAAAGGCAAGAAGGATTTTAACAAATAATATACGTACAGTAGAAAAGTACATACCTTTGGCGATCTTCAACATAATTTGGCTTGGTTTGGAATGTATAAGCACTTGTAAATATTTTGTTTTCGTATGATCTCTGCCTTGCTGAGCAGAAAACGACCAAATTTGGTTGATAAAAATGTATCGAAATACAAAGAATGCATTTTTGTATCAATTGGAATGTCTACTATTTATTCTTATCAGTACACATTTTTTGACTTATTTCTAACCAAACGCTTTTGTCCCGCTAAATTTATCTTCCAACGCACTGTGCGCTCGTCCATCAAATGCAAAAATAACTGTCACTGTCTAAAATCTTTAGCGCCAACTTCAACTCGGTCAGTAGATGACGTAAAAAAACTGACAGTGCAGGAAGATAGGAATCGAACTATCCTTATCTCTATAGTATCCTTGGGTATGAGGTACATTGTGTGTATTTCGATTTTTGCTTAGAACTAAAGGAAGAACCGAAATATTCAATAATATACAGGGGGTTCGATTTAAAAAAATGAAACTTTAATGTGTCACGACTTTATGACCGACCCTGTATACTTAAATTTATTACCCGCTAATAGATATTTATAAACCCTATAACTTTTATATTTAACTTTTTGCGGTACCTTCTATATATTTTATCTAATAATCGACCGTTTCCAGACATAACAGCGATCCTGTATTGGAACCATTTGGTAACTT
Organism: Sitophilus oryzae; assembly: GCF_002938485.1. Lineage (NCBI taxonomy): Eukaryota > Metazoa > Arthropoda > Insecta > Coleoptera > Curculionidae > Sitophilus > Sitophilus oryzae. Next base: position 338,517 of record NW_022146024.1, on the reverse strand, counting down.
GAATAACAATATTATATACCACCGACATTGACAATATTATCATCAGTGTTAGTGATTCCTGTTTCTGGTCGTCCCGAATGTCTAATCATTTCATATGATTAATTTTCACAAAAATGCTTTTTAAAATATACAATTTCTTAAAAAATGGAAAAAAAACAACGTTTCGTTTACGTTATGTAATTGAGAGCCAAAAAAGAGCAAATGATGGAGGTGGAAAATATTAATGCAAAGCTCATTTCCTGAAACCTTTGCTTTGGTTGAATTAAAAACCATATAATTTTTTTGAGCGTTGGAGATGTTTTGTCTGAAAAACTACAACTGTTTAAAAAAATATATGTGTGGTGCACCGGAACGTGGGACATAGGAAATCCCCTGTAAATTTTGAACAGGTGAAATATTATCTCCCCAGATGATTTCATACAAAAATTTTATTATTAGACTTTTTTTGAAGAGGCGTTAAAGTTGTACTTTCATCTAGAACTTTGTTTTATTTGGAATAGGCATCTAAAAGTGATTTGCAAAAATCTACCTAATAAATTACTAAAAATTTATAATAGTATACAGGGTGTCCCAGAAATAAGTGCAAATATTTTAACTGGTAGTATAGTTCAACCCCCGAAACACTCTTATGAGGTTTTTTTTGCGAAAAAAAAATGTTGAAAATTTAAAATTTTTCTTGACATTTTCCGGGAAATTTGAAAAAAACTTTTTAGTGCCACTTGTTTATTCACCTGAGATTTCCCTACGGTGTATCTAAACCTTGCAATGTTGCAACCTCCTATGTTATCGATATTCTGCATAGTTCGGCGGAACATAGTTCTACATTAATAGATTTATAGACAAATTTCTACTTAAAAAATTAGGAATGGTAAATTTAATCTTTTATCAGTGCTCATTATTAATAATTATAGAAAAAAACACATTAATTATTTTTAGTACTTAGCACTTACCCTTTCAATGAAAACTTAACAAAAACCACCGAAAATTAACTAAAACATTAAGTTTATGACGTTTACGAAAATCTTTGTTATGCTGCAAAATAACTTTATTTTGGAATAAATTTCATAAAATGATTCATATTATTCACAATCAGGTCACAAAAAAGAAATTCCTAAAATGTTTATCGTAATTTAGAATTCAATTCAAGTAATTTAGAAAACAGCCCAACGAATAGTCGATTCATTTTTGTTTTGTTTGTTTTCTTTCATGTTTCTCTGTTTTATTTGAACCACTGTTTTACAAAACATCTTGAAAATCGCACATTACTTTGAATACCTTTCTGAATGAATAAATGTTGAGAATTATTGTCTTTTATCGCCACTTTACGAACTACTTTCAATCTAAGAAAATACATGTTTCACTCAACAATTTTAAATAGGTATTTTGTTTTTACAAAACATCTTGAAAATCGCACATTACTTTGAATACCTTTCTGAATGAATAAATGTTGAGAATTATTGTCTTTTATCGCCACTTTACGAACTACTTTCAATCTAAGAAAATACATGTTTCACTCAACAATTTTAAATAGGTATTTTGTTTTTTCGCTATTTTTTCGATGTATTTCGACAATTCCATCGACAGCCTAACCGTCAGCCAAAAGAGTGCCGCGTGTGAACTGGTTCTTTGAGTCGCCGGTCGCCGCGCCGTCATCGTCGTGGCGGGCTTGCGTCAGACGACGATGTTAAAGCAACGTTGCCGTAGTTACAACAATTTCAAATTCAAGACATTTGAAGCAATCAAATTCATATTAAATTTTAAAAATAAACAGAGAAACATGAAAGGAAACAAACAAAACAAAATGAATTGATTATTCGTCGGGCTGTTTTCGATGTATTGAATTCTGAATTACGATAAACATTTTAGAAATTTCTTTTTTGTGGCCTTATCAATAACCAATTCATTTGTGTTTTGTTTGTTTTCTTTCATGTTTTTCTGTTTTATTTTTAAAATTTAATAAGAATTTGATTTCTTCGAGTGTCTTGAATTTGAAATTGTTGAAACTACGGCAACCTCGCATGACGCAAGCTCGACACGGCGGCGCGACAAAGGAGCAGTTATCAGTGATGCGCGGGTCTCTTGGCCGACGCGACGGTTGGGTTGTCGATGGAATTGTCGAAATACATAGAAAAAATAGCGAAAAAACAAAATACGTATTTAAAATTGTTGAGTGAAACATGTATTTTCTTAGATTGAAAGTAGTTCGGAAAGTGGCGGTAAGAGACAATAATTTCAACATTTATTCATTCACAAAGGTATTCAAAGTAATGTGTGTGCTTTTCAAGGTGTTTTGTAAATCAGCGGTTCAAATTGTGATGAGGCCTATATGAAAATAATGTGTTAAAATGGGGACTGTTATTTTAGTAGTTATTATAATAGCATGTACAAGTAAAGCAGCACAGTGAAGTGTATTTTAGTTAAGTGTATATCGAAAAGAGAACTGTCACAGTTACATCGATCTGTCATAAGTATCTTTTTATCGTTGGGTAAATTTTATAATAGCATGTACAATTAAAGCAGCACAGTGAAGTGTATTTTATAGTAAGTGTATATCGAAAAAGAGAACTGTCACATCGATCTGTCATAAGTATCTTTTTTAATGTTGGGTAAGTTTTTTAATTTAACTTTTTTAACACATTATTAAACATTTAACTTTTAATTTATTTTATGTAATAATATCTCAATCTTAAAAATGTAATGCATCTCTGCAAACTTAAATTATTTTTTCAAATTTTCAAAGTTAAATAACTCGGTTATTTTCAATTTATTTTAAAAATGGTAAAGAGAAAATATGTTTATTTTGACCAGATCTACCACCCCTTAAAATATCTGCACTCATTTCTGGGACACCCTGTATAGTTTTTTTGTTGGCAAGAATTTATATCCTTTGGAAAGGATGGTTATTTTTTTTCTGAATTGGAATGATCATCTACAAAAGAATTATTTGAACTGTATTCGCGGAGTATGACTTAATTGCTGTTCATTACTCGATCACTCGCAAGCCTCGCTCATACCCCATACATCGACAATAATTTAACAAAGAAAAGAAATATTTGTAACAAAAGAAACTTTATTAAACTACTAGCGTGTACCAGCGACTTTGTTCGCGTCGAATTAATCATTTGTAATGGTGATGATAAAGCAAAGCAAGAATTTTCATTAACATACAAACTGGATAAAATTTTCTCACATTTATGTCAGCATGAGAAAAAACAATATGGCGATATTATTATATAACTTGGTAATATTTGAGGGGTAGTTTCATCTCGTTGGAATTTGACTTTCGAAAAATCCGTTTGCAAAAAATTAGCTTTTTACGTCAAGCAGTTTAAACAGAATCGTGGTTAAGAAATTTAACTTTTTGGAACACCCTGTATGATTTTGTAAAAAAATTCAAAATATGTAAAAAAACCAAATAAATTATGCTTGTCCAAGCGTTTTCCCGAAAGACTGACCTTTTTTTAAATAACAAATATTGCAATATTTGAGGGGCGTTTTTACCCTCTTGGAATTTGAGATTCGAGAAACCCCTCCTTATCGAACCTCTACACCCCAGTTAATCCGTTTGCCAAAAATCTGCTTTAAACGTCAAGCAGTTTAAGCAAAATCGTGATTGCTTAATGGTCATATTTTATGAAATACCCTGTATAAATTTATAAAAGATCTTAAAATATGTAAAACAACAAAATAAAATATACGTGTTTAAGATTTTTCCGAAAAACTCACCGGTTTTTAAATAAAAAATATTTTAATATTTGAGGGATAGTTTCACCCCCTTAGAATTCGAGTTTAGAAAAATCCCTTCTTATCGAACCTCTACACCCTAGAGTCAATCTGTTTTCCAAAAATCAGCTTTTTACGTCAAGCGATTTAAGCAGGATCGTGATTAATCAATGACCAGATTTTTCGAAACACCCTGAAATCTTAAAATATGTAAAAAAAAACAAAATAAAATATACGTGTTTAAGCGTTTTTTCGGAAACTTGACCGTTTTTTAAATAGAAAATATTGTAATATTTGAGGGGTGGTTTCACCCTCTTGGAACTGGAATTTCGAAAAATCCCTTAAAATACCCTCTACATCCTAGAATCAACCTGTATGTCAAAATTGAGCTTCTTACGTTGAATGGTTTGGGCAGGATCGTGATTAATCAGTATGCCAGTTACTTAAGGATTTTATATATTAGTATAGATACTAATTAATAAAATGTTTACATCCTCCATTCACAGCCAAACAATACCCCAAAGTATTGTTAAATTCACGCTTCACAATACAAAGCTGTTAAGGGGAGAATCTTTAGTTTTCACAGATATATCATTTTCAGTTCATCTGAATTTCTGTATTTAATATGCCTATAAAAACGGATTTTGAGTTTTCTCTACAGGAAGAAGCCGTTCGGTGAAGGATCCTGTGTTTTTTCCCTACTGTAACCCCATTAGACTGAAGTCAATGTTTTTCTTTTCTTCAACATGAAGAATATTCAAGTTATTGTTGTTTTCTCCCTGTACAATTATTTTTTCTCTGCCTAGTTTATTCTTTAAACTGTTGACTGTTGAGAATTTAACATAGCGGGAATATTATTTCCAGCCGTTTACCCATCGTAACTTTTTCAGAAATTGCGAAAAAAATCTTAATTATTTTATACAAACTTACTCTGTTTGGTACCTTCAAATTTTTGTAAACAAAATGTGACATCGAATTTGACAATGACGCAATCACACTTTTGCTGGTATTTTAATTGTAGCTTTCTCTGCGCCGTTTATAAAAAATAAAAAACTTAGTTTTGTCATATAAAAAAGTACTATACAACCTTTTGTACTTAATAACACCACTATTGACGTCGTGGACTCTGTGAAACTCTTAGGACTTGTTGTAGACAACTCGTTAAAATGGGACTTTGACACATCGAAGCTTCATCAAAGAAACTAAGCGCTGCCTGTTTTGCTCTAAGATCAGTTTCTAAGGAACTTAACTTATCTACCTCCAGAATAGCCTATTTTGCCCTTTTTGAGTCTCATCTTTGTTATGCCCTTTAATTCTGGGGTACTTGCTGTGCAACAAAATTTGATCGTATTTTCAAAACTTCAAAAGAACAGTAGAATTCACTGCCAGAATTTCTTTAAAAATTTTAAAATGCTGACTCTTCCTTCTTTATTCATTTTTGAATCCGTTTGCTTAATCCGCAAGCACATATCTGCTATTCCCGAAGGGCCATCTCACAACTATCCACTTAGGAATCCTGAGCACGATCTTTATCTGCCAACTCCGGGATCAGAACTAGTTAAAGGCTCAATACTGTACAATGCCAAAAAAATGTACAATCATCTGCCTTTGAATATCAAGTCACTTTCATTCTTTCCCGCATTTCTCAAAGCTCTGAAATCATACTTACTGGAGAAGCCCTATATGCGGTAAACGACTTTTTTGTTAATGTTTAATCATGAACAATTTTGAATTTTAAAATTTTGATCATCTCACACACTGGTTAAAAGTCTAGTATTTAATATTTTATAACTCTTAAATGATTATATCCATTTACAATTTTGTGTATTGTTCTATTTGTAATTTTAATGACGTAATTTTTTTGAATTGTATGATATTTTTTATTAGTTACATATTTTTTGTGCTTTTCTTTGTTTTGTAAATGCTTTGTCGATGAAGCTATTTTGGCTTTTTGTACAATAAAGCGTTATTTATTATTATTATTAAATGTTAATAATTTGAAAGTAGATTTTTGCAAATAACTTTTAAATGACGTCCAGCTCTCTTTCTTCTGCCCTGGGGAGCCCATTGAAAAACTCTTTTTGAATGAAAACTCTTTTCTCCGGCATACGCAGAACATGTCCAAACCATTTTAAGCTGGATTTTTCGATTCGATCTAGTACTGTTTCCTCCGATGCATTCATGATACGCCTGACCTCGATGTTTGTCTTTTTTTCCATCCTAGATATACCTGCGCTCCTTCTAAGATAGTCCATTTCAACAACTTGGATTTTGCGCTTCGTATCTGCACTCAAAGTCCATAGCTCTGAACCATAGCAAAGAACTGACTCCACCAATGTTCGTCCAAGTCTCTTTTTAGTTGTTGCAGACAAGTTTCGGTCCCACCAGAGGCTATTAAGACAACCAATAACTTGTTTGCTCTTCTGAATTCGGGTTTGTATTTCTTCTTTGCCCAAACCCTCGTTGTTGATAGTAGCACCCAGGTATTTAAATTTGTCTACTTGTTGAATCTGGACGTTATCATTAATGAAGACTTCAAAACAAGCGTTGGAATTGACAGCTAAGTATTCGGTCTTCTTTAGACTAACCTGAAGTCCCCATTTGTTGTATTCTTGATAAAGCCTCTTAGTCATGAACTCTAGATCGAAAATCGAGTCCTGCGCAATCACGACCTGATCATCTGAAAAGCTCAGGGTAAATAGTGTAATAATAATGAAAAATGGTAATATGGTAAATGGTAATAATAATGAAAAATAAGTGTAATAATAATGAAACGAAATTCTAGACCAAAATATAACTTTAACGCCTCTTCAAAGAAGTCTGAGATATAACTTTTGCATAAAATTATGTGGGGAGACATTACTTAACCTTTTCAAAATTTACATGGCATTTCCGATGTCCCATGTTCCAATGCACCCTACGGTATAAAAAAAGTGTTGACGTCTGCTTTACGTTTATATAATTGGGAGTCGAAAAAAGGCAAATAATATCTGTGGAAAACCTTTGATGGAAAGCTCATTTCCTGAAACCCTCTCTCTCTATCGCTAATTCCCTCCGCCCCGTCCTAACAGATGCAATTTTCCGATCGGATGAAAATTCCTCGATTTAAAACTCGATGGCGTAATCGTCGTCACTTTGGCGTTTAAATTGAAACAATTTCTTCGTTTTTTGCCCTGCGACGTTTCTTTTTCTTCCTTATTGCCAATTTATTTCGCATTTTCGACGACCATTTTTTAAGCGCGATGTGCAAATTTAATAATGTCTTCTGCCGTGTTCATTAAAATCTAGTCAAATACATTTTTGTAGAGATTAGATCGTCTGAATCTGGCTATTTTTTCTATTTTTATCCGATAGCATTCTGCATCTTCATCCGATAGCACATCCGTGCTCTATACAGAGCCTAAGCGACCTGTCGGCGTTGGATTTTTTGTGTCAACAGTTTTGTATGATGAAATTTGATGAACAAGTAATTGGCAGAAAATATGTGTTAGAAGGTGCCCTCAAAAGGTGCCCCCAAGTAGCATTTTTGGACACATTTTAGGTAGTGTTTCGATTGACACATAAAAGTGTTAGAAGTTGCCCTTACCACCCCCAAGTATAGCATTTTTGGACACATTTTAGGTAGTGTTTCTAATAATCGTGTCTGTTTTTTTAAACAAAATTGAAACGCTATGCCACAAATAGGAAACATTTTTGAAACCTATATATTTTATATGGCTTTATTACATGTGTTTAATGCGGTGGCACTAGCCGTTTCCCTGAACTGTTTCGATGCGGAATCAAAACGTTTAGAGGAAATGTTTCGAAACATTTTCTGCAATTTGTATCCAAGATGTTCCCGTTTTCAGCAGCCACTGTTCTAAATGTGAAGAAACAAAATACCAAACTAAAATAGTTTATGTCTGTATGTGGATTTCAAAATGAAAACAACCATCAACAGTGTCGACCTCCGCCATAATTTTTTTGTCTTAAAATCTTTGTTTTTAGGTTTTCTCGCACAAAAAATGTCTGGCAAAAGAAAATTCATCGTTTAATTTAATAATGCACTTTCATATTTTTAATACCCCTTTTATACAGGGTTGTTCACCACATACGACACGGAGTATTGTAGCTAAACGATGATATTTTTACAATTTGCAAGTTTTGAATTCGTTGAAGGACTGTTAGAGCTACAATTTAAAAATATTTTTACAAGATTCAGAGTGTCCCAAACAAATAAAAAATATCAAAGTTGTATTTTTTAAAATGGAACACCCTGTATATTATTACATTTTTAGTTTATACGATTAAAATAAAGGTAAATTTGATTAAGGTTTATTACACTTAAACCTTACCGTTTTTAAAATATTTTCAATTTTGTGAAATTGCAGTAAAAACTAAAACTTAACTTGTAACTTAAACTTAACTTGTTAATAACTTAACTAATAACTTGTTTCATTTAAATGGAATACCCTGTATATTTTATGATAATCAGATGCACAATTTAATTGTCTATCAAATTGTATTATACCATTTTTTACCTATCTCTTTAAGTTTCCGTAGAAAATGCATTTCCTTTTAATTTAGAACTTATAGATTTATCAATATACCCATGGAATACTGACATTTTAGACTATTTTTAAAGAGCACAGATACTAATATTGTCGATATAATTCGTTTATTTCATTAAAAAATAAAATAAAAACTGTTTAAATATTTGTTAAAGAGGACCAATTAATATGATTCCAGTATTTAAACTACATTAACTGACTGATTGCGTTAATTAATAATAATTGCCCCAAATACTAAAAAACAGAGTATTAGACAGTGTGGTAAAAACTAACACCATAAAAATTATATTTCATTTTTTAATAAATGCTTATTTATAACAACAGAGACGTTCATTTTCATAACGTATTATTATATTGATTTCTGATTCACATCTACATTTATTTAGAATAATTTATTAACGAACACAATTAAGTATGTAATTAATTAGTATTTGGGCGAAAATAATGGTGTTGTAGGTATTTAATTAATGGTATACTCTTTTATAAAGGTTTAAATAGTTCTTTTTGCATAGAAATGGGCTAGTGATATTATCGTCTTGCTAAAAACGATAATATTACCAGCCTGTACATTTTGTACATTTGTTGCTTTAAAAATAATCTAAAATGTCAATATTCGATGGGTATATTGATAAATGAGGTCTAAATTATAAGAAAATGCATTTTCTACAAAAACTTGAAGGAATATTTGATTAGACAATTAAATTATACATCTGATTCTCATAAAATATACAGGGCGTTCCATTTAAATTAAAGAAGTTATTGGCGTTTGAAGCTAGAATTTATTTAAAATAATTTTTTAGACACTCTGTATGAGGTAGGATTATTTTTTTATTGCAACACAATAAGTGACCAATAAATAAACTTCAGTAAATATTTAGTATTAAAAACTTTGATACCCTTGGAGAAATGAAGCCTTAAAATGTTTACTGCAATTTCACAAAATTGAAAATATTTCAAAAACGGTAAGGTTTAAGTGTAATAAACCTTAATCAAATTTACCTTTATTTTAATCGTAGAAACTAAAAATGTAATAATATACAGGGTGTTCCATTTAAAAAAATACAATTTTGATATTTTTTATTTATTTGGGAAATTGAGATAGAGTCGGACACAACTCATCTACATTATATCATATTTGTGTCTGAAAAGAGAGAATCTGGTGTTTCGAAAATTAATCGACAATATACAAACATATGTATCAAAAATGTGACGAAACTGTTTAGCAATTTTGTTTCGATTTTGTGTCTAAAAATGCTATTTGGGACCATACTTGTGCCTACCAGTAAAACTGGCACCAACTACTAGATACGTGTAAATCAGCCTTTTGATTATTAACCTATTGCTCTCGGGAATCTGTCATATTTGACATTTAAAGAAGTAAGTAGTCTTTAAAAGTGGTTTGCAATAAAAAAAAACATAATTTCTTGATAATATGGCAACATAGGTAGTATATTTAATTTATAAGAAAGAAACCCAGAAATGATCCAGTGGTTCTCAAAATTTAAGTAAAAAATTATGTTCTTTTGGAAATTTTCAAGATAACTCTGTTATTTCGGATTTATTTGAAAAACAGTAAAGGAGAAAATATGTTTCTTTTATCGAGATCTACCAGCTCTGAAAATATTTGTACTTACCTAAGACTCGCCCTGTATTATGGAGTATAAATAAATACACAGGCTGTATAAAAAGATTTTTAATTTAATTAAGTATATAAAGATTGCGCAAGCATCAAAGATATTTAATTTTGTATATTTCCTGCTTTTGTCCGATGAGTATAAAACAATACAATTTTTATTTTCCAAAAACAGGGTCAAAAGAGGTACATTTTTTTGTTCCTAAACAAATAACACGATTACATAAAAGACAATAAAGGTTTCTAAATGAAGCAATTAGACGCAAATTAAAAAAGGACGCCATATTTTAATTAAAACAGAAATGGTTTTAATTACCATAAAAATATTATTAACTTTACTTCTATACACAGTTAATTAATTTGATTTATACAATTCTTAATTAATTTGATTTTTGTAGTAATTTTTATTATTTTATACGTTGTTCATTATTTATATAGATCATACCAAATAAGCTTTTAGTCACGTGATAAAGCTTGACCGGCACAGCGTTGCTCATTTTTATATTTTCTTTTAATCAAAATTTATTTTTAGGAAACAAAAATAAATTAATTATAAATATATAAACAGTTATTATTTACATCAACAAAACTCACCTTCTTAAGAGACATAATGAGTCATTACTACCGTTTTTTTTTCGTTCAAAATATTCTAATAAAGTCGCGATGAGTTTTTTACGGCCATTAAGCTATCTTGTACACTTCGCTTAATATAAATATATGCAAAGAAAAATTCGTAATAAAATAAGAACGGCAAAAGAGACATGGTGAAGGAGAGATGTATAGAAGCCGAAAATCTCAGTTACCTTGGAGACAGTTTCCATCTTCACAAGAAAGTGAAAGAGATAGCTGGGTTTACACCATAATAAATCAATAACCCTAATTAAAACTGATGAAAATTAAAACGAAAACAGAAGAACTATTGAAAATTGGAGAAACTTGGAGAAATGATACCATTAATCTTTTCAACGACGAAAGATCAGAATACCCTGCAACTGAGATTTCCATGCCATCAGGACCAAGCATATTGGAAAGTGAAATTATTCATGCGATTAGATTAATGAAAAACGACAAAACTCCAGGGCCTGATGATATGTATTCGGAAACGTTCCACCTAATTAATGAACAGAACTTAAAAACTATAGTACAGTTTTTCAATAACATCTATGACACCGGTCCCATCCCTGAAGACTGGCTTCGTTCCACGTTTATCACGCTGCCCAAGTCAAGTAACGCAACTTCGTGTAAAGAGTATCGTCTTGTTAGTCTAATGAGCCACTTTCTTAAACTCTTTCTACGGGTGCGACATACAAGACTCTACAAAAAATGTGAGGAAGTAAGCGGAGAAAGTCAATTTGGATTTAAGAACGGCTTTGGTACTAGAGAAGCCATATTCAGTCTTCAAACTTTAGTACAGAATTGCCAAGATCAGAGAAAAGATGTCTTCATGTGCTTTATAGACTACGATAAGGCTTTCGATAACGTTAAACATAACCTCCTTATATCATACCTCAGAGACTTGGGACTTGATGGAAAAGATATAAGGCTCATCAGTAATTTGTATTGGAACCCAAAAGCTGAAATTCGTATAAATAGCGTGGGAGTAACTGAAGATTTTGAAATAAAAAAGGGGGTAAGGCAAGGGTGTATTCTGTCTCCAATGTTGTTCAATTTATATGTGGAAAGATCATTCACTGAGTCAATCTCTGATAGTCCCATTGGTTTGGAAATAAATGGCATTTCAATTAATAATATCCGATATGCGGATGACACAGTGATATTGGCAGACAATAAATAAGGTTAACAAAGACTTCTAAATAAGGTTAACAATGAAAGCCAAAGTTTGGGTTTAAACATAAATACTATAAAAACTAAATTTATGGCTGTTAGCAGAAACAATATTCCGAACACCAGAATTTACTTAAATGGAGAGGTCATCAAGCAGGTGACACAATTTAAATATTAGGGATGCATGGTTAACAAAACGCGGGATCCAGACAGGAGATCAAATGCAGGATCGAACAAGCAAGATCTACTTTTCTGAGGCTGCGAAGATTTCTCACAGATAGGAACTTGAATACAGAACGGCCTTAGATACAGAATGGTAAAAGGTCTGGTCCGTTTTGATATATGGTGTGGAAGCATGGACACTGAAGGTAGCAACAATAAACCGAATTGAACCTTCAAAATGTGGACCTTACGACGAATGCTAAGAGTGCCCTGGGTCGACCGTGTGAGGAATGAAGACATTCTCAGAAGAGCTGGTCTAGAAGAACGTGAACTCTTCGAAATCATCAAGAAGAGGAAAATAGCCTATTTGGGACACATACTACGCCTACGTGGAGAACGCTATCACTATCAGCGGGAAATTTAAATTCCAGTTAGTCTGTCCGGCGCCGAATATGTCCATTGTTGGCAACAATGAATCTTGCACTCGATTACGTAACTAAAAGTTTAATTATTGATGTCAAATATATTATCTCAATTGGAATTAATAATAACATTTATTACTAAATTATATTTGTGAATACACTATGTTACGATATACTTTGTTACAATATCATTATTCTTATTAGTTTGATATAAAAAGAAGCTTGTATTTCTTGCTTCTTCTCAAATTACCTATTATTACAAACGAACTCTTAGAGAATAATAAGGACAGCGAGGAAATATAAAACAAACAAACAAACAATAATAACATCAGAACAAAAGTAAAATCAGATTTCTCTTTCGTTGTTATTTCAACTCTGGAAAGAGAGGGAGAGTTTTTATTCTTCAAGTTGTGGGGAAATGGATGCGGTCCCCAAAATTTAATCAAATTATTTTAGCCAAGGATTATTTGTTTCGAAAGTTTTTCGATGGTTATTATCAAGGATTATGATGGAATAAAAGAAAAGAAAATTTGGAATCATTTTAGTTTTTGGTGAATTTTTGTACCGCTATGGCGTACTGGGGTCTGACGGATCCCAATTTTTTTTCAGTTAAAAATACATGATGAACAGATTTTATAAAAAGCTTGTTATTTTAACGCTGTTTACAATATATTCAAACTTGTGAACAAACAATTTCATTAATTGTCATTGTAAATTATATTTTATGATTTTACCGTATTATTAAAAGTACAAACATCTGAAATGTAAAGCTAAAGTAATAAACATAAATTATTTTCAACAAAACTGCAAACCTTGAATGTACCGGGTGGCCAACTAAGAATGGACGCCGGCTGTATCTCAGAAACAAAAATATTACTATTATAATCATCAAGAAATTTGTAATTTTTTTGATTTAAAGTATTTTGCTCTATCTTATAAAGTAAAAAGGTGGGGGAAGGTTAAATTTGCTTTTATTAAAATAAGAATAACTCTAGTTTGGGTTATGCGATTTAAACAAACTAGGGCTTGTTTAAAAGAGCTTTTCTTCCTTCATGATCTCCAGTATAAATTTTGTTTCCACAATTTTCTTCGTGGTAGCTAGAGGGCGCTGTTTGACATCATAACAGATATTGCGCTTTTGCGTAAAAAAGTTAAATAGAAACGCTTGATGATTACAATAGTAGTATTTAAAATACCTGTACACCTGCATATTTTTGAGAAAAACCCTGTTTTCTGATTGGCTATTAGAGAAACGCCCCCTAGCGGGCATTTTTCCAACTTGAAAATAATTTCCAGCGATTTCTCTTGGTCGATTTACTTATTAGAATTTTTTTCCCAAAGTTATACGATAAGTAGTTTCTGAGATACAGCCGGCGCCCATTCTTAGTTGGCCCACCCGGTACATAACTTTTCAAATACTGTTCATGCTAATATAGGATCTGCATTTGCCGCACATGGATTGTGCACATTTTATTCATGAGATTTTTGTATTTTTTTTTCATTTCTTCGTTGACATATGGTTGACATATACCACATCTCTTTCTTTTCTGGTATTGATTATTCAATTTTCTATCTTCTATAAGTAAGCGATACAGAATCGGAGTTACGGTTACTCTTCGGAGAAAAAGCAATGTCTCGATGATCTTCATCACACTTAAGCCACTTTAAGTTCATCAAACCACTCAATTAATGCTTCCTCAAAATTAGCGTCCCAGTGAGGCACACTTTTTTTTAGACTACCCACCATCCTAATAATGAAACATTCTTGGCGTGGTGGTGCCACATAGACTCCAATGAAACTTTAGCCCCCGCTGGTAGGAACAATACTTGATAAAATCAAGTGCGTCTTTTACAGTTGCATATTGGTACCCTAAGTTAAAAGTAAATGGCGCGGGGAGGCCTAATTCTTACACGTAAACATTTTACAGAGGTTCGAATAGTGCTTGGGGTCCGCAGACCCCACCGCGCCAGTTGAGGGTTAAGTTGTTATACAGGGTTATTCACCTCATACGACACATAGTATTTTTAGAAATTGTGAAACTACAATTTGAAATTATTTTCAACAGGTACAGAGTTTCCTAAATGAAGAAAAAAATATCAAAGTTGTATTTTTTTAATTAAAACACCCTATATATTATTACATTTTTAGTTTCTACGATTAAAATAAAGGTAAATTTGATTACGGTTTACCGCACTTTAATCTTACCTTTTTCGAAAAATTTACGATTTTGTGAAAATGCAGTAACAATTTTAATGCTTCATTTTTAGGCGTGTTTAAGTTTTTAAAACCAAATATTGTACTGACGATTTTCCATTTACCAATTTATGTTGTACTAATAAAAATAATAGGCAATAACTTGTTTCATTTAAATAGAACATTCTGTATATTTCACGTGAATCAGATGCATAATTTAATTGTCTATCAAGATGTATTATATCACTTTTTACCTATCTCTTCAAGTTTTCGTAGAAAATGCATTTTTATATAATTTAGACCTCATTTATCAATAATATAACATATACCCATGGACTATTGACATTTTGGATATTTTTTTAAAGCAACAAATGTACAAAATATACAGGTTCTAAAACCGGTAATACTACTAACCCATTTGTTTACCAAAAGAAAACTATTTAAATATTTGTAAAAAAGTATACCAATTAAATATACCGCCATTATTTCCGCCCAAATATTAATTAATTACATACTTAATTGTGTTAGTTAACAAATTATTCTAAATAAATGTGGATTTGAATCAGAAATCAATATAATAATAAGAACAGAAGGAAAAAATTAGTCGGCAAGCCCTCAACAAACTCGTAACCGTATACACCAGTGTACACTATTGTAGACATTCACACTCACACACAACAACCACACCTACATCAGTGTGCATTAGTGTAATTGCCTTCCAAGCTGTTAGCTCCCTCCGCAGCTGTGCTAGACGAAGCCCACAATCCTGTGAGGCTCTAGTTCTATTGTTAAAAATAATCTAAATTGTCAATAATAATTCCCTTTTTTATGCAAAAGAACTCTTTAAAATTCAATTTGAGAAACAAGTTTAGCCTGATCAAGTCGTTTTTTAATTAGAAAATAAATCATAATAAGCATTAAGGAAATGGGCTTTTGACGTTAAGTTTATTATAACGTTTGTATTAAGGTAGTTTAAATTTACGAACTACCATTAGCTGAACTTTTAACGATTATCAGGGTAATTCGGGAGGTTATTTACATAAAGCAAATTGAGAAGTTTTCTAATTTAACGGCCTCTGAAGTTTTATCCTCTGCAGGTTTATCACTTTTATATACCTACGATATTTTTCGTTTAGTCCTTTTCCGGTTCGTGCTGCAATAGAAAATCCAATTCTTGGAACATACAAAATCTACATATAGATGCTAGATGTCGATTTTATTTGTATTATTTTAAAATTTGAATAAAATCTGTATATGACAAGTTATACAGAGTGGTACGACTGTATTCCGAAATTTTCGGCAGCATATTCTGCACATAAAAGTAAATAAAAACGTTCATATAAACTTGTGTCCTAAAATGCTTCGTTTCGGAGATACAGGGTTTAGAAGTTTAAATTTTATTTCGATTTTTCCCAATAATTTGTGTGAACTAAATTCAGTATTTGAATGAAATTAATATCTGTTTTTTTTAACATGAGAAATTTGATTTCTATGTCAATATGACTCCTACTTGTAGGGGGCGCCACCTATATTTTTTTAACTATTTTGAAGAGTACCTAATAACTTTTCGTCCGTATCTGTATAACACTACTGAGTGAAAAGTATATATTTCTGGCCGTGTCTCTTTGCAAAAATCACCGCTACATGTGTAATTTATGTCAATGGTGACAGGTATTGATAATTTCGATTCCAAATATCTGGAGAACCATTACTCGTAGTGATTTTTACCAAGAGACCTTTTTTACTTAAGAAAACATCGTAAATGTCTATTTTTTTACTCAGTACTTTTATACAGGTACGGACGAAAAGTTATTACTTTTCAAACCAGTTAAAAAATAGGTAGATGGCGCCCTCTACAAATAGAGTCATATTGACAGAAAATCAAATTTGTCATGTCAAACAGTCCCAGATACCATCAATTTTTATGCAAATATGGACATTAGTTCAGAAATTATTTGAAAAAAAAACTAAATAAAAATGAAACTTCTACACCCGGTATCTCCGACCCGAAGCATTTTAGGACATAAGTTTATTACAATAATTGTGGGTTGAAACCATAGGTTGAAACCTTTGGTGTTACAACAGCAAAATAAAATACTAAATCACCACAATACACCAAAACACTTTTACTTTTACACTGGACGCGCGTTCATTAGCAAATGACTAAAACTATTACTACTACTAAGTTTTAATTAGTGATGCGATATTTTTTTTATAGATGATAAACGCCTTTAGGGCCAGAGTGTGGGGATCTCCCTCACGTGAGAGGGTCTACCCACTAAAAACCCATCTGTGCTCTAAGCTCGCCAATCTTGGTACCGCCGGCGCCGAAGGCATTTCATCAAGATTAGAGACTTAACATTCTTCTATGTTGGTCTTGTCTGTACCCAGATCTTTTTCGTCCTTTGCCTTTTTCTTCATAATGTTCCTTAACATACCGCAAATCGCTTCGATATTTTCATTCGATGATGTTAGAAGGTTTCCGACGTTTACTCTAGTAATCTTCGTACCACATACTGTTTCTGCGTTTTCCCGTATATCTTCGTGCGCGTGACACTCAAATAGTGTATGGTTAGCCGAGTCTGACGCCTCGCAATACCAGCATGTAGGAGAGTCAGCCTTGCGGATCCTGTGCAGATACTTGCCAAATACTCCATGGCCAGTCACGGCTTGCGCGATATAGTAGTCCGTGTTTGCTTGGTCGCATTTTATCCAATCGTAGTGATGGGATAACTCGATCGAAAATTCTCTCGAGTACTCGATTATTGAAATAACCGACATCGCCCGATTACGAACGAGCGATGCAAGTGACGAGTTACGAGCGACGAACGCAAGCGATCCTAGAATGAAATAAACTGAAATCCTACTTTAATGTGACATACTCGATACAAAGCCGAGCGAATTTTCTACATACATTGCAGGTAGCAAATTTTTACGACGTTATCCGTTGCGTTATAAAATGTTACGACCTACATCGACAATACTTCAAAGTAAACTAAATCAAGCGATTACTCGTCGCTCGTCGCTTGCTACTTGCCATTCATCACCGAAAAAATAATATGTGCTCTGCGCACGCAACTTACTGCTTAGCGTTACGATTTGCAAGTACAAGCGACGGGCGAAAAACCGTATTTTTAATACGAGCGAAATTTCGCTCGAGCGATCGCTCGATTAGAGTACTCTATTATTCAAATTAATCGGTTTTTTCCATCACTAGTTTTAATCATCTACTGATAATGCTAACATGCTTAGCGAAACGCGCGTCCAGTGTAACAACATAAATTTATACGATTTTTTACTTATTTTTAAGTGTAGAATACCAAAGGGTTCCAATCCTCAACTGTAATGTAGAATATGCTGCCGAAGTTTCCGGAATACAGTTTGAACCACCCTGTCATCGAATATTAACTCACTCTGTTATACAGGATGACCCAACCTTACGAAAAAAACACGCGGGATATCGATTAAATTATATTCCTTGTGTTGGCTATTATTGGCCTGTTTTACTAGCACTTTTTCAGATCTGTTAGGTCCTCAGTCAATTTTTTAATTGACTTTTCCAGTCCTATCTTTTTCAGAAAATCTAACAACTTCGAGACGGATCACTTGATATAGCGGTTTATCATTGGTTATACCAGGTCGGCATTTCTAGCCTTCGGTGCCGATTTTCGTGAGTACGAAGAGTACAGGTCAATAGGCTCAGTACAATAAGATGTCCTGAACAAAGAAAGAAGAGCAAGTATTTTTCCAAGCGCATGAAATCTAGCGTCAGATTAGGTAGATATATAACAAACCCTTCGCATTTTTCTCTATCTGGCTTACTAGATGGCCATAGCGATTTACTCCTAGACATGTAAACGCCAACTCAAGAATTTGCTTGTCGATAGGTTATGCCGACAATTTTCCAGGCTATCCCACAGGCATAAAATGTATTCTTCTGTTTCCCATATTTGTACATTCTTGGTATGTCATAGCTTGTCAAGCTCCTGAGTTGACAATTCTTTCAGACTGTTTCCATCAATAACCTTTCTAATCGTTGTCGCATTGGCATATCTACCGATCACAGTGCGCAGTGGTGTTAGATCTACTTTACTTTCTACTTATCTAGCTTTTTTTCGGTAAGAAATAATTATAAAAAAGAGATTTGCAATTTCTATTGTGCCGAGTAAAGTACCTAGACGTTTCTAGTGACAAACTACCGGCTCAAGAACGGAATAAATTTATAAATTTTCGGAAATAATAAGAACCACGTTTAAGGGCGGCGAACTTCGCATAAATCATCCGCAAATATAGATTAAAATATCAATTTCGGTCTTGAGTAGTATTTCCGTACGACGGAAGAAGCAAATTTGAGCAGGAAATATGTATCAGAGGAATTGAAAATTTTACAATTTTGAAATGCGAGTATTCCGGTGTTAGAAAATTGTATAACAACTTAAATATACAAAGTGTCTTAGATTAGTGGCATGATTAGATTTTTCTATTGAACTAGAATATATGATTGGAATTTTTTATATGTTTAGTTATCTATGGTTTATTGCGTACAGAATGTCGATAACGTAGGAAGCGGCAGCATTGCATTCTTTCGAAGCACTATAAACAAATTTCCCGAAACTGAACAAGCGGCACTCAAAAGTTTTTCAATATTTTCCTGAAAATATCAAGGAAAATATAAAATTTTCGACATTTTTTTTTCACAAAAAAGAAACTCATGGACGTGTTTCTGGGGTTGAACTATACTACCAGTTTAAATACTTGCACTTACTCCATAAATGTCTAACCTACCTTCGCCGTGAATCACCCTATGTTATTTCCATCTTTAAGAGAATGAAATATTAAAAACCTTGGAAGCATTAAATGACTAATAAACCAAAATGTAACTTAACAAAATAAATATTTAATTTTAATGAAAATTGACCAAATAAACTACTTTTATTTACAACCACATATGTAATACTAACATTACTGACTTTTAAAAATTTTGGAAGTGTCAAATTATCTACTTTTCTTCCCTCTTCAATTTCCCTCACCCGTTTCCCTCATCCATTTCCCCCATCCATTTTCCTCACCCATTTCCCTCACTCGGGTTTTCTTATTTCTCGCCTCATTTAATTAAGCAAAATATTCTTGTAATATTTATTAAATTTAAATCTAATTTAAGATTAAATACTTATCTAACATCAACAAAAATAAACAAGAAGATTAACAATAATAATTAAAGATTTTAATACATTTATTTGTTGGAGGTAAAAATGCTAGACTTCTTTGGCTTAAAACCTACATTCTGGCGTTTTAAAAAAGCGACCAGTTTGTGATATTTTCATATGTCAGTCTTTTTCCTTAATTCTAGCATTGTCCGTATCATGCTGTACGTAGCCCAAAGAGTAGATGGCTTTTTCCCATGTCGCTAAAATATGCCATCAAGACTGTCTCCGAAGAAATATTCTTAGCATTTCTTTCGGCAAACTATTTTTTGTATACTTCAATGGTATTTCATATCTCCCCCTACTTTTCTCTGGAAGTAAACCGGCTTCTGCTCTTTTTGCAGCTTCTGTAAGTTCTGGTGGAGTACCAATATTAAAGTAGTCTTCATTATCAGAACTTTCCGACAACATTCCGGCTTTCTGTTATACAGGGTGGCCCATCGAAAACGTTCCGCAAGGCATAACAGCCAGGGTATTTTTTTTTTCGAAAAATCCAAAAACACGTCAATTTTGTTTGTGAGGGGGACAACTTTTGCCCCAAAAATATGATTGCAAAATCTTTCAACCCTCTAAGCGGGGTGTCATCCCCCCAACTTTTTTCAAATGGGAAGGGGGTCAAGTGGCGTCGCAATGAAAAGGGCTTTCCATTCTCTATATTTCCCCGCTTCGTTTTTAAAAATCCGTCGAGTCGTTTTGAAAATATGAAAGACTGAAATTTGAAAAGTACTTTTTTTGCAAAAAACGCATAAATTGAATTAATTAAAAAAAACTTATCTTATTAATGAAGAAAATGCTGAAAATGTTGCCCGTCAACCTCCATACAGTAATACAAATTATTTTCAACCCGTTCTAGAATATTATGAAGAACTTGCCGGGTCACTTCGCAACAAACATCAATAATTCGTCTTCGCAGGTCTTCTAATGAGGCGGGTGGAGTGCTATATACTTTACTTTTTATGTGTCCCCATAGAAAAAAGTTTAAAGGAGCCAAGTCGGGTGACCGGGGAGGCCACTCAATTGCACCCCTTCGTCCTATCCATCGAACGGGAAAGTTATTGTTTAAATAATTACGCACATTTTGAGAGTAATGTGGAGGTGCACCGTCTTGTTGAAATATTAGTTCCGCTTCAACGTATTGTTCTCTATGATGTCAGTTAGGGCTGGGTCGATGCTATTTTCCAGTAAATCTAAGTACATATCACCTGTTAGATTTCCAGGAAGAAAAAAAGGACTCACAATACAATTTCTAAAAATACCAGCCCACACGTTCAATTTCTTAGGGTTTTGTGTGTGCACCTCGTGAAAAACCCTGGGGTTGTCCTCAGCCCAGTACCGACAGTTATGCCGATTAACTACACCTTTCAAAAAGAATACACTCTACCTAACCCGATCGTTCATCCTTGTGGCAAGTGAAAAAATGCGTAAACATCTAGAAATAATAAGAAAAGTCAGCAAATTGGTCGAAGGAATTTATCCTTATCATTTACTCTGATAAATGTTTAAATAAACTTTTCAAATTTCAATCCTTCATATTTTCTCAATGGCTCGACCGATTTTGAAAAACGAAGCGGGAAAGTATAGAGAATAGAAAGCCCCTTTCAATGTGGTACCACTTGACCCCCTTCCCATTTGAAAAAAATTGGGGGATGACACCCCCCCTTAGAGGGTTGAAGATTTTGCAATCATTTTTGGGGCAAAAATTGTCCCCCTCACAAACAAAATTGACATGTTTTTGAATTTTCTGAAAAAAAAATTACCCTGGCCGTTATGCCTTGCGAAACGTTTTCGATGGGCCACCCTGTATAAATTCGAAAAAGCGAACGAGAAATTCAAAACTGTCACTTAGTTGTTTGTTTTGCTGTTGAAGGTTTGCGCCGTAACAATCACTGGTACCGAAAACTATAGATATGGAAATGCCAAAACAGAAAACGACAAATTTTCGCATATTTATTTTTTTTCAAAATAAAATACTGTCTCTATTTTTTAATTAATAATGTGGTTGTAAATAAAATAGTGTACAAACCTCGGAGGAAAGTTTTCATTATTGTCTCGAGATTTAGTTAATCTCTCGACAGTAATGAAACACTTCTCTCCTCGGTATGTAATAGACTATTTCTGTGTGTGATTTTATGTTTAATTTCGAGATTTCTATCCCTTTACGTTATTTCGGTCTTCCTCTAACTGCTTTCCAGTCCTATTCGAAAAAGTTAAGGGTTAAAGGGATAAAAGAAATTCACTGAGGCGTTAATAATAAATAACCGAAATACCCTCACTCACACAGGCTCACATGACATACCTAGGCTTGTAGTTTGCGGTTTTCGATGTAGGCCACGAGTTTCGTTTGTTTTACAGACCGGCTTCTTTGATTTTGTTTTGTTGTAAAACGTTTTTTAGGATTATTTTTTGCTTAAAAGTTAGTAATATGAATTTTATGCAATAGAAAAGTAATAATGCTAATAATATGAATGTTGTACATGATTGTTATTTTAAGTATTGCACTAGCATTTTACTATTTTATATGAACGATTCAACGAGACATGGCAATGGCAGTTGTTTGTGTCGCTTTACTTTACCGGTGGATAAATTGTATTTTGGGTCATTCTTTGGATATCGTCTGTCGAAATATTTTTCGAGGTAAATTTATAAAATAGTTGATATCTACATATATTTCATGTTATTGTTAATATACAGGGTAACTCAGTGCAGGGGCGCCGGCTTTCACAAAACCTCGTCGGTGCTCATCAGATATGGGTAAATGTAACAAATTTCTAGATTATTATATTTATTATATTTATTACGGGGTTTTAAACATATAACATTATAGCGTTTTTTAAACCACTACTACTGCGAACGGCAGCTTTTTATCGGAGAGCAGTCGTGGATAATGTATTTTACTGGAAAGAAAACTAATTAATAACAATAAACAAAAGTATATAGATATTGGGCGCCAGGCATGTACAGAGAAAGAAAACGCAGTTGTATATTACTTAAAACTAATGACTATATTTATTCATGATGTTCTGTGATGGTAAATGACATTGTAAAACTTTAATAATTATAGTCTTTATATGTCGAAGAAAGTTATGTTAAAAATAGTACTAAATATGTTTTATGAAAACGTCTATGATAAAATACAATACATAGACATACAAGTTATAGAAAATATATGAAAGGTAGCATTACTTTAATTTAATTTGTTATATTTTATATGATATTAAATCTGAGATGTTGTAACCCGTAGATTCTAGAATCGATTCGGTTATTCATTTGTCAAAATGACGTAATAATATATACAGAAAGTAATACTATTACAAAACGTAATGTTCGCAAAGAAACTAAGATCTAAATCATATTTTAAATACAAAACTGACATAAAAAAGTTAACCACTAGACGTAAAGTCTGTACGATATTATTCAAGATGTATATTATTGTCTTGAGACTGAAAATGTAACACATAAAAACTAGAACTTAAATCTAAACTTAGCCGATTGTTCTTGAGGCAATCCTGCTTCAAACAGTAACAGCGTGAGGTGGGACTCGTATCTCTGTACTGTCTCTCGACCAATACAGCCGTAACTACTGACTAGGCTTAAAAACAGGAACGAAGCAGCATGGGGCCTACGCCACATCCACGCTGGGGCACTCTGTACATAGAATAAACTATTCGTACAGTGGACACTCGTCCATCGGACACCTGTCCCTAGGAAAACTATACACGGGAACATTACCCGTACCTTGGAACACTACTAGGACCTTGGATAATGTCCGTACCTTGGACATCCAACCATAGGATAATGTCAGTAACTTGGACCATAACCTTGGAATCAATACATATATATGGGACACCTGCCCATACCTTGGACCCTAAAAATACGAAACTCTTGTTTAAAACCAAACAACGTCTAATAAGCAAAATAAACCTACCTCGAATTACTTCCGAGGGCTCAATAATAAACAAAGAAACTGTCCTTTCTTCCATGTAACATTCTGGAGGACAAAAGCAAAAGAACACCAATGTGCCAGCAAAAATACAAATACGAGTTAAGGTGGGCCAATCCAAAACTCTACCCTAAAAATATTCAATAATAATAACGATCTAATAAAGATAATATCTCATCTTTACCTGTAGCTTCGAAATAGCAGCTGATTCAAATTATAGAGCAAGATTTAAATAATTGCAATTTCTCTAAGCAGGGCTCTGAAGGTTCGAAGAGCTCGGAGAGCTAAACCTTGAAAATAAATGCCCACAGAGCAGCACAGGATTGTCGACTTGAGAACGTTAGAACTACGCCAAGCGCCTCAAACAAATTATCCGGCCCGAACGATACGGAATCGGGTGACGATACGCCAGACATCATATATCATATATAAAAAAGACATGTAACGAACTAAAAACGTTACAACATACATAACAAAATTAAGATAATACCATATGAATTTTTCATTTTTGCAATTCTTCTTCTTCCTACTCTATATCAGGCACATTCCCTGTTCATTTTTCACATCATGCCCACAGTTTCAATCGATGGTAAGGTTATCACACCATCTTTTTCTTAGTCTTCCCGTGCCTCTTCACCGTGGTGATTTGTCTCGAGCTCTTCTTACCATTCTTCCCCCGTCCATTCGTCTTATATGTTCATTCCATTCGCGTCTTCTGCTCAATACCCATTCATTAATGTTATCCATCTTGCATGTTTGCCTTATGTTGCCGCTTCGTTCTCTATCTAGCAGTGTTCTGCCTGTGATTTTGCGGAGGATTTTCATCTCGCCTGTTTCCAAGAATCTTTTTGTTTTTGCTGTATCCGATCTGATTTCTGCGGTGTAGGTCATTATGGGTCTGACGACAGCCTTGTATATTCTTGACTTGATCTCGACACCTATGTATTTATCTTTCCATATGATGTCGTTCAGACATTCAGCCATTGCTTTTGTTGTTGGTTGTCTGACCTCTGTTTTGATATCGCCGTAACCGGATAACTCTATACCGAGATATTTAAATTTAATTTCTTGCTGTATTAATGTGTTATCCACGACAATCTTGCATCTGATAGGTATTTTTGATGTTGTCAGGCTCTTTGTTTTGGATGCATCGATTATCATGTTATAAGATTTTGCTACTAGATTGAAGCGATATACTAGTCTTTGGAAATCGTCCTCATTTTCTGCGAATAGCACAGCGTCGGCGTCTTGGTATTTCGAGTCAAATTGTCATTATGAACCGCATGTTACAATTTCAAATAAACCATATGTCAAATAAACCATATGATATGTCATTCTATTTCATTTGAATAAAATGTGAAATGATTCTTCTTCTTAAAGTGCCTTCTCCATTCAGTAAAGATCGGCAACAACCATGGCAAATTCCTCTCTATTTTTCGCTCTTCTCAGCAAAGTATGTGAGTCCAGGCCTGTCCAATCTCTGATGTTCTTCAGCCAGGAGCATTACCGTCGTCCGGGTCCGCGCTTTCCCTCAATTTTACCCTCGATGATAAGCTGAAGGAGTTCATACTTGCTATGTCTCATGATATGGCCCAAATAGGCTGCTTTTCTCTTTTTTATTATGTCGGGGAGTTCTCGGTCCTTGTTCATTTGGTTTAGAACTCGTTCATTCGAGACACGGTCAGTCCATGGTATTCTCGTGAAATGATTAAAAATACGATTTTGGTATCTTTTAACCGGCCAGGACAAGACACGAAAAAACATGAGACGATCAAATC